>NC_134353.1:930796486-931141486 GCF_048569485.1 Anomaloglossus baeobatrachus | reverse complement strand
GCAGTGTGCACCAATGCCTGTAAAGAACTTGTGCCTCTCCTCTGGAGAAGAATATTGGAGTATAAAAAATGGTTGGAATATGAAAACCTTACATTTTGGCGTAGTCGACAGGATGTGACCACCTTGCATGAAATTGGGGAAGATGTGACTTCTAGTGCTGAAACTAGAGTGCCTGAAGAGAAGACACCTAAAGATAAGGCACTCCAAATAAACTGTGAGGACTGTGATGTAAAGAGAATGAAAATCAAGATGGCAGATGGCAGCGTGATCCCCAACATGGCGACAGTGTGCAGCCTGAAAGAAGAAGAGCGTCCAACCTTCGTGGGAGATAATGGCACCCAAGGACACAAAAACATTCCTGGCCAGGGGGAGTGCTCCCCACCCAGAGGGAAGGTGCTGTGGAGAAGGTCTATCCAGAGAGGAGTGGCCCTCGCAGAAGAGGAGTGCCCCAGAAGATGAGGGTTCAGCCCTGCGAAGAAAGCGCCAGTGAGGAGGAGGCACAACAGCCCAGAAGACACCTGCTGGTGAGTAATCTCAGTGTGCATCGGAGGCATAGCTGTGGGAGAGGCCGAAGAGATGGATGGGTGATGCAGCAGGTCCAAGATGCCGGAAGAGGTGGTCTCTGGGATGCAGGAAACACATCACTTTGCTGGTGCCATTTTGTGAGAGTAGAGTAGCACGTACAGGCAGAGGTAACGGAGCCAGAAGAAGAGGGAGAGGTAGGCCCGACACCAGCCCCATCCTGCGCATCAGCGCGATCACCCATACAGGGCCCTAGGCTCTGCTCTTCTGTTCAACTCCCACTACCACAGAAGAGGCTGAGAGGTGGGAAAAGGAGGCAGACAATGAACGACGAGACAGAGGCACAGGGCCAGGGAAGCAGCTGAGGCAGCTGAAGTGGAGGAGGCTAAGCTCAAGGAGCCTGAAGCCATCTGTAGCAAAGATCAAGGTACACAGACCCCCAGATGTCGCAGTGGGGTCTTCCAGACCACCATCCCCACCCTTAGGAGCTGCAGCCGGAAACCTCTCCATGACCAAAAATTATGGTACCCAGCTATTCCTAAACAGAGACACTGTGGAAGAAGTCCCTCTGGATCCGGAAGATGAGGCAGACTGAATGAGGAAACCAGATCGCCCCTGGATGTGGTGGCACCCTGTATCCCCCGGGTCATTCGAGGGCTGAAGAAAAAAGCTGGCAGCAAGAAAGAAAAAGGCCTGAGATAGCTGGGAAGCTACCAGGTGTTATGATAAGTGGGCAGAGGTAGGTTCTGAAGTCCCCTGTTCTGAGTTGGAGGCTATGAGCCCTTGGGCTGGAGGATGACTGTACCCTTGGCCCAGGACTTGCACCACAGCTCTCAGAGAACTGGCCCCTTGTCTGCCCCAAAGAACTTCATCCTGTTTATGGACTTAGTCCTGTCCTGTTTATGGACATTGACCTTGCTCTTTTTATCTCTGGACTGTTCCGCCATCCTGTGGACTTTATTCGGAAAAGTTCCTGAGAGACTGAAACCAGTCCTATGTGGTGAAGAGAGGGGAAAAGAGAAAGAGATGAGCCAGTGTGCTGGCCGGGTCAAGCAACGGGACCTTGATAAATTGCTATGCCTCCAGAATTGTTTGGAAGATTATTTTTTTTTCTTAGTGTTTTAAGATTTGTACCCTCACTTGCGCCACCAGTGGGAGACATGGACACTTTGGTGGTAAAGAGACTGTACCATTAAACTTGTAACAAGAATTGGCTCTTGTACCAAGAATTGTGTGATGATGTCGTATCTTTAGGATATTTTTATGCCGTTTTGTTTTGCAGGTGTCCGCTCGGTCAAGGACAACCAAGGTTAAAAAGGGGAGGGATGAAGGAGGGTGTCCTATGGATAGTACCCCAGCCTGACGACACCAGTTGTTGTATTGTGGAAGTGTATTTTATCTGCTGATTGTACAATGCCTTTTATGCATCTTGGTGTATTATATGTAAGTGTTTCTGTGGGTTATATCACAGTCCTGCCAGCTAATACTAGATAGCACTTGACTCTCTAGATGCTAGGAGGGAGTTCAGATAGAAGCTACAGTGGCAGGACTCCAATGGTTAATGAAGAAAGCCCAGCCCACAGCTTAGAGGAGATATAAGAGGTAGGATTTCCTGGTTTTAGGTAGTAAGTGATAGAGATGAAGAAAAACAAGTAGTAGCATATCAAGAGCAGTGTGGTGGACCAGAAACAAGCAGAAGATCGGTTCCAGTAAACTTAAAGAGTTTTTCAGCAACACTGAGTGTGTTTATGATTCCTCTGGACAAAGGGTTTCAGCCTGTGAATTGACCCAGCATCCCTCAGGTAGCTTCACCACACTGGCTCCACCACACACTCCAACCCTTGTTCATGTAGTGCGTCGGGCGGGTGCACGACTACAACCCCAGGCCTTGGCCAACACCTGGACCGACCCTACACTAGGTAACATAGTACAAAGCTCCAAGATATCAGGGATCAGAGGTGACTAAAGGTCATCAGAGACTTGACTATTAGACTTAACGATGGACCTGTTGTCAGAAACAGTGGTCTCCAGCTTGTGGCTCTTCAGCTTTTTTGCAGTCATACTTTCTCAAAGCTTGAGACCGCTTATTAAACTTCATTGGTCAAACATCTCTGCCAAAATTATTTTATATTACGTTCATGGACTATGTGCACATTGAATGTTTTCTAGAAAGTTTTGGAGCAGAAACTGAGAGGAAACTCTCCAAATCCTTCTAAAAAATGCAAAACTCCTCAAAAACGTGAGGTTTCTGCTCAATTTCCTCTCCAAAAACTCCATAAACAGACTCTGTGCTCATAGCTATCCACTACAGTAAATCCCAGCTACGGAAAAACCAATGAACAAGATTTCTCCTTTGTACAATGTCTCTAACTGCTCCATAATACTGTAAGGCTATGTTGCCATAGAGTGTTTTTTGCTGAATTTTTTATCCAAAAGCCGCTTTTTACAGTTTTCAGATATTCTGACTGACTTTGGCAATTGCAGCGTTATTGACATGTGCAGCAGTATTTATTCAGCATTTTTGTAGTGTTTTTTTTGCAGAATTTTTGATGAATGCTCTAGACAAAGCACACATAATCTACAGCGGAAAAAATGCTTAAAAAACCATTGTTTTGGATACAGTGTTTTTTTTGCCAGGCAGGTTTTGGTTTCAGGAAAAGGAAATGCAAAAATGCTGTGTGTGAACTTAGCCTAATAGTACTGTATATGTGGCACCCCTGAGACTCCAGTCGCCACTTTTTGCATTTGCAAAATATTTTGCATTTGCAAATAAAGTGCAGTATTGCACTTTATTTAAGGTGCGGTATTCGCCTCGGGTAAGGAGGGGATTAATCACCGGTGTTCCACATTCACACTTTACATACAGCTTAGGAGTCTTCTCATGGGAAAGTTGGCTCAGGATAGATAGGGGGGTGGCCATCACAATTCATGGGACTTCCCCGGTCACCTGGGGGGGCAGGTTCCACTTGGGGTAGAAGTAGGAGCAACTCACACAGCCTTCAGTCAGTCTACCCGGGTCACCAGTTCTGGACACAGCACCATCATGACTTTCTTCACGGGGCCTGCTGCTTGGAGGGGAGCGCTCAGCCCAGGTTCCTCACGGCTGGAAGGGTGACTCTGAAAAGGGACTTTTTTTTTCAAACACCGATGATTTCTTCTAACTTATCCGAGGTCGACAGGGCACATCACAGCGAGTGACCACTACCACCAGGACAAGCGGCACAAAGAGTGAGTAAAGACACCTGGAACCGCAGCATCTGACTCGGACTCATCATCGGCGCCAAAGGCCTTCACCAACACTACTCCCTTCATCATCCTTCCTGGGGCCCGCTCCATCTGTGGGGAGCGATACTATCTTCGCCTGCTATTATCATCCGCCCCAGAAGACAACGTCAACAGCGGCGGCTAATCTCGGGCCGCGTACCACAACAATCATTCTTCTACAACCCCCATCATCCTCCCTCCTTATGATGTACACCTCGGTGCATGATGCCGGGGAGACATCCCAGACCACCACACCGGCCCGGTGACAAGTAAAGCAGGTGCGAGACCCGTGCCTGACTACCCCCTGCCCCCTGGGTGCTACATTTATCGACTAGGGATGGAAATGCTGAGGATTTTACTTGTGGATTTGTGCAATTTAAATCCATAGAGTATATTACAGCAGCCGGCATGTCAATGAAAGTGGATAAGATTTTACGAAATCTCATCCCTACTCCACAACAGTGATTCACAGCAGAAAATTACCTATACTGTGCATGTGAAATCATACATAAATTTATATACTGCCAATTTTCACTACTGATTTATTGTTTGCAGTACCAACTGATTTGGAGAGGGACTGGCTTTCTTTACATAGTCACTGTCATTTCAACAAACTTTGCTTAAGTCAATGATAAAAGCAAAAAAAAAACTTAATTACATACCTTATTAGATAAATATGCTTCTTTCTCCACTTATGAGCCACTTCTTCTCCTTCCCTTTATCATCCTCAACTCATTCTTTACTCTGAGAAACAGCTAAACTCTTACTTGGTCAATATAGATTGACAGATCACTGAGGGATCAGATTACAACTGCCTATTGAAGTCTATGGAAAGGGGAGGAAGGTAGAGGAGCAGAGTGAAAAGCAGAGTAAGAGAGAAGCAGGGAGATATGTAGACCTTTGCTGCAGTTTTTTAGTAAATCTTTATTCAATATCTTTTGAACATGTGCTGTGTTTGGGGGAGATGATAGTACCTGGTCACCACCCACTAGCTCAAAGACAAAGACTGAGCTGTACTCACATCTATGCTACTCAGTACTGCTGTGTAATGTCCTCTATGTTTCTGCTTTTGAACATGCAGTACATAAAGACAAAGTATCAGGAATCCCTGATCTCTGTGTGTGCTGTGTATGGGAGACATGATAGTAGCTAGTCACCACCCACTAGCTCAGAGACAAACTCTGAGCTGTATTCACATCTACACTGCTCAGTGTTGTTATATAAGATTTTCTATAATGTTGCTGGTTTTGAACATGAAGCACGTAAAAACAGGATAGCAGGAATCCCTCAATTGTGTGTGTGGTATGTATGGGAGACATGATACTAGCTAGTTACCGCTCACTAGCTCAGAGACAAAGTCTGAACTGTATTCACATATAAACTGCCCAATACTGCTGTATATTGTCCTGCATACTGTTGCTTCTTTTGAACATGTGGTACAGAATATAAACAACATGAAACGCATAGTATAGGGCCAAAAATATAACAAGTTTATTGAACAAAAATAATTTGCACATTAGAATACAAAAAATTACACGGTGCCAACAGATATTGGGAGAGGACAGAGGATAAAAAATTGCAATAAATTAAGATGAAAAAATCAAATAAACATATCCAAGGGTCTATAAATATCAAAGTGCAAAGTGCCTATTCCATGAATAAATATATATGATTAGTCCATCCTAACTGCCATCCAAGGAGATATAAAGTGCGATGAGCAAGCTCTAGCAGAAAATAACCAGCAGAGGGAGCTCAGATGATTTATACATATGTAAATCTGAGTGGAGTGAGATAGATAGAAATGCAGAGCAAATAGAAAGAGAATATAGCTGCTGCAGTATGCAGGGAACTCCATGAAGAAGTTCTCACGAAACGTACGTTGGACGTTGGAAGCGTGGGTGTGTAGACAGAGGTAATGTACGCTACTCATAAGCTTTTACTGCAATCTCCATTGTATTAAACCTTTGAATTTTTTTTGCTCGCTCTGCCCAGTGGTCACCAGCCTTCCTATGTATTTACTGCACAAAGTATTCTCTTTCTATTTTCTCTGCATTTCTATCTATTTCACTCCACTCAGATTTACATATGTATAAATCATCTGAGCTCCCTCTGCTGGTTATTTGCTGCTAGAGCTTGCACATCGCACTTTATATCTCCTTGGATGGCAGTTAGGATGGACTAATCATATATATTTATTCATGGAATAGGCACTTTGCACTTTGATATTTATAGACCCTTGGATATGTTTATTTGATGTTTTCATCCTAATTTATTGCAATTTTTTATCCTCTGTCCTCTCTCAATATCTGTTGGCACCGTGTAATTTTATGTATTCTAATGTGCAAATTATTTTTGTTCAATAAACTTGTTATATTTTTGGCCCTATACTATGCGTTTCATGTTGTTTATATGATATTAGTTTTTGGCCGTATTTATGTATTTAAAAAGGTATTTTGTGGTTACTATGTGATACAGAATGACAGGATAGCAGGAATCCCACAAAACTGCGTGTGCTATGTATGGGAGAATGATAGTAGCTAGTCAGCACCCACAAGCTCAGAGACAAACTCTAAGCTGTATTCACATCTACACTGCTCAGTACTGTTGTATAATGTCTTCTATGCTGCTTTTGAACATCATGCAGAACATAATAACAGGATAGCAGGAATCCCTCAAGTCTGTGTGGTGCCTATGGGAGACATGATAGCAGCTAGCCACTGCCCACTAGCTCAGAGACAAACTCTGAGCACTATTCACATCTACACTGCTCAGTGCTGTTGTATAATGTCTTCTATGCTGTTGCTGCTTTTGAACATCATGCAGAACATAATAACAGGATAGCAGGAATCCCTCAAGTCTGTGTGGTGTATGGGAGACATGATAGTAGCTTGTCACTGCCCACTAGCTCAGAGACAAACTCTGAACTATATTCACATCTATGCTGCTCAGTACTGCTACATAATGTCTACCATGCTGTTGCTGGTTTTGAACATGAAACATGTAAAAACAGGATAGCAGAAATCCTTCAATTCTGTATGTGGTGTGTGTATGGGAGACATGATAGTAGCTAGTCACTACCATTAGCTCAGAGACAAACTCAAAGCTGAATTCACATCTGCACTGCCCAGTACTGTTGTATAATGTTCTCCATGCTATTGTTCCTTTTGAACATCCATTGCAGAAAGACGGTGTAGCAGAAATCCCTCCTGTCTGCTTCTGCTGTGTATGGGAGACATGATGATTGCTAATCACTGCCCACCAGCTCAGAGACAATCCGTGTCCACTTAAATAAATCTCTCAGAACTATATGTGCTGGAGCCTGCTTTCCAGGTCACATCACATCACAGAGGCTAGGTACCTCAGTAACACACACAGGACGTGCCCGGCTGCAACCATACAACATGTATGAATCGTCACCTGAAATGACAGCCACTCTTTAGAGGATCAAGTGTGTATAGACTCTTATTGACATTGTTCCGTGAAAAAAGGATGCAAATTAGTCACCTTCCTATTTCGACAACAAAATTTGCTTTGCAGAAAATCTGAAAGGGATTAGTCCTTTGTGGCTTTATGTAGCACCCATGGGGAAAGGGGTTAAGTACTCGTCGCCGGGCTCGATGATGTTGGGTCTGAGGATGTCACGGGTGGCCCTTTTTACGGGTTTCGTGGCCCCGAGGTGTACAATGAAAGAATGGGCTAAGGGGTTGGGGGTGTTGATGGTGGAGGATTGTTTCGTGACGCCACCTGCGGTACGCGGACAGGGATTAGCCGCCGCTGCTGTCAGTGTCCTCCGGGGCTAATGGTACTAGCAGCTAAGATGTTTCTGCTTCACACAGGTGGAGCGGACCCCGGGGAGGATGATGAAGAGAGTAGTAATGGCAGGCGCCGAAGCGCGAGGCACAGGCAAGGAAAGGCGGACACGGTCTTTGCGGGCACAAAGTCTCTTTACTCACAGTTCTGGTTTTACCTGGAAGATGCCGGTCACCACTGTGATGGGCCCCAGCCATTCCCGAATCCGTTAGAGGTCAGAACCGGTACAGTAGACGGTGGGCCCTTCCCCCCTTGCGCTTCTAAATGTGCATCCCTGTGGTTTGAAGCTTTTCGGGGACCGCGGTTCTTGGTAAATGTTTACTCCCGTCCCATATGCAGGTGCCGCGGGTCCGTTGTGGGGCCTGCCTTGGAGCACGACTCCGGATCCTATGTAGCACTGTGCTCTGGGAACTGTGGGGGCTGGAGGGACGTGCAATTCCCCTGGCCTGCAGATATTGGTGGACAACTTGGAGTATAATCCACCCTAGGATTCTGCACCCTGCACTGTGCCGGTCCCGAGGGAGCAATGAAGCTCTCCCCTCGGCGACCAAATTTTCTCCCGCGTCCCACCAGAGACACTGGTAAAACCTGACTGATCTCTTCCTCTCCTGCTGGAGAACTCTCCACTCACTGTTGTGTTGCTCCTAACTCCCCCTGGTGGTTGTCCCTTCCCCGGTTCACTGTCGTTAGTGGGTGGCAGCCCCCCATGTTTGGTGACTGCCTAAAGACCCAACCCTAGCTAGTCCCCAGTGGGGAGGCCAACCTGGTTGTGTGTATGAGTTGGTGTGTTGTGGACCCAGTACCGACCTCTTCTGGATCCAGGATGAGTACCGCACCTTAAGTGAGGTGCAGTACCCTGTGTCGGCTGAGGCCTCAGGGGTGCCACATTTTCCCATAGGGTGACAGTTTGTTTTATGGGAAACTTATAATATAGCTCAATGGTATCCCTGTTTAGGAAATACAGATATTTATCTAGTAAATGTAGAGGAGCCGTATATTACACAGTGCAGCTAAACAGTAAAATCCGTTTGGTTTTTTGAATTCGCCATGAAATAAATTGAATGAATTTGTCTGAATTTTTCCTCGCTTCCATTTGCAGCCTCTCCATTTGTATACGCCGTACCCCGCATTCATAAACAGGCATTTCCTTTCACCAGTCATATAAAAGATTTAAAGCTCCATCTGTTGGGACAAAAGATTATTGCAGCATTTCAGAGGAAGATGCGAGTGCCGCAGAACAACGTCCTATTTATTACTTAGAACGAACGCAAAGAATCTGCAGATTTGTTTTACTTTTGTGTCTAAATGTGTTTGTTACTGCTTCAGACTACACTGCAGAAAGTGCGTCTGTGACTGTGAGCGATGCATGTATACAGCCGGCATATAATGAATATGCACAGAAGATTAACTCATCGTATACATACACAGCATGGCTTACTGTATATCTACACAGTGACTGCACCAGCAGAATAGTGAGTGCA
Organism: Anomaloglossus baeobatrachus; assembly: GCF_048569485.1. Lineage (NCBI taxonomy): Eukaryota > Metazoa > Chordata > Amphibia > Anura > Aromobatidae > Anomaloglossus > Anomaloglossus baeobatrachus. The sequence goes on along the minus strand of NC_134353.1, from coordinate 931,132,409 downwards.
GCTCTGGAGTATAATACAGAATACGTAATGTATGTACACAGTGACTGCACCAGCAGAATAGTGAGTGCAGCTCTGGAGTATAATACAGGAGGTAACTCAGGATCAGTACAGGATCAGTAATGTAATGTATGTGCACAGTGACTGCACCAGCAGAATAGTGAGTGCAGCTCTGGAGTATAATACAGGAGGTAACTCAGGATCAGTACAGGATCAGTAATGTAATGTATATACACAGTGACTGCACCAGCAGAATAGTGAGTGCAGCTCTGGAATATAATACAGGATGTAACACAGGATCAGTAGAGGCTGGGCACTATTTGGCATTCATGCAGTTCTAGGCACTTGAAGATGTCACGCTCCCTACCAGTAATGTGAATGTGACACCTGCTTTGGGAGCGATCTATAGCGTTCCACCCACATTCACCTCTACAGATGTTGCTTCTTTGGTTGAACTGGAGAATACTACAATTCCCAAGGTGCCTTGCAAATCTGGGGGAGGAGGAAACAGGACTGAGGGGTGGAAGGAAGTTCAGCCATCTTGGAGGCGGGAAGCTGCAACTCTGTGTGAGGAGAGACTAAGGCGGGCTTTGCACACTGCGACATCGCAGGTGCGATGTCGGTGGGGTCAAATTGAAAATGACGCACTTCCGGCATCGCATGCGACATCGCAGTGTGTAAAGGCTGGATGATACGATTAACGAGCGCAAAAGCGTCGTAATTGTATCATCGGTGCAGCGTCGGCGTAATCCATAATTACGCTGACGCAATGGTCCGATGTTGTTCCTCGCTCCTGCGGCAGCACACATCGCTGTGTGTGAAGTCGCAGGAGCGAGGAACGTCTCCTACCGGCCTCACTGCGGCTTCCGTAGGATATGCGGAAGGAAGGAGGTGGGCAGGATGTTTACATCCTGCTCATCTCCGCCCCTCCGCTCTGATTGGCCGCCTGCCGTGTGACGTCGCAGTGACGCCGCACGACCCGCCCCCTTAACAAGGAGGCGGGTCGCCGGCCACAGGGACGTCGCACGGCAGGTGAGTGTGTGTGTGAAGCTGGCGTAGCGATAACTTTCGCTACGCCAGCTATCACCACATATCGCTGCTGCGACGGGGGCGGGCACTATCGCACTCGGCATCGCAGCATCGGCCTGCGATGTCGTAGTGTGCAAAGCCCGCCTAAGGCTCTGTGCGCACTAGAAAAGTGATTTTTCTCAAGAAAATTTCTTGAGAAACTTCTGGGAGTTGAAGATTTCCGCACCTGCGGAAAAATCCGCGGGAAAACGCATGCGGATTTGCCGCGGATTTACCGCAGGTTGGTCCCTGCGGTTTTGCAATAAATAATATAGATAATCGATAGACAGATAATGGATAGAGTGAAAGATGGAGAGATGAATAGATAGATAGATGAATAGATAGATAGAGGGATAGATAGATAGATAGATAGATAGATAGATAGATAGATGAGAAAGACCTATATAATGTCCCACCTCCCTGCATTTTCTAAGCTGGCACCCTTTAGTGACTTTCATGTGGCACTAAAGGGTGCTTAGCCTTGTATTTAGCCATAAAATAAATAATTAAAAAAAAAAAACGACGTGAGGTCCAACCATCTTTTGTAGCCAGCTAGGGTAAAGCAGATGGCTGCAGCCTGCAAACCACAGCTGGCAGCTTCACCTTGGCTGTTAATTCAAAATAGAGGGCACCCCACGCTGTTATTTTACATTAAATAAATAATTTAAAACAAAAAACGTGGGGTCCCCCCCAAATTGGATCACCAGCCAAGGTAAAGCGGACAGCTGTTGTCTGGTATTCTCAGACTAGGGAGGTCCACTGTTATTGGACACTCCCCAGCCTAAAAATAGCAGGCCGCAGCCGCCCCAGAAGCGGTGCATCCATTAGACGTGCCAATCCTGGCGCTTCGCCCCAACTCATCCCGTTGCCCTGGTGCGTTGGCAAACGAGGTAATATATGGGGTTGATGCCAGATGTGTAATGTCACCTGGCATCAAGCCCTGGAGTTTGTGAAGTCAGGCGTCTATCAGATACCCGACATCACCAACCCAGTCAGTAAGAAATAAAAAATAGACAACAAAAAAAGTTTTATTTGAAAAAACACTCCCCAAAACATTCCCTCTTTCACCAATTTATTGAAAAGAACAATCAATTCCACGTCCGGCGTAATCCAATAAGGGGGGGGGGCACGGCGATCCATACCATAGTCGTTGTCCCAGTCAATGAAGAATGTTCCCCATTGGCTGGGAGAGCAATGCAGTGACCATCAATAGCCCAGGTCACTGCATGGGATGCCGAGCGCTGCTGCCAGGAGGATAGATGAGATCATTACCTGCTGTGATCATCTCCTGTACTGCTGACGTCAGCGCTGTCACTGACTTCTATGCCCGCCGCGTTGTCAGAAGTATCGCGAGAGCCCGTGACGTCACTGCTAGTGACAGTCTCGGGCCGCCCGCGAGACGGGCATAGACAGCAGTGACACCGGTGACGTCAGGAGGCAGGAGATCGTTACAGCAGGTAATGATCTCACCTCCTGACAGTAGCGATCGTCATCCCCGCGGCTGCACGCACTGCAGGGTGTCAGTGTCTGCCTGCGCTGCCGCGTGACAAGCTGCTGATACTGCGGGCAGACACTGACACCCTGCAGTGCAGTGTCAGTGTCTGCCTGTGTCAGTGTCTGCCTGCGCTGCAGCGTGACAAGCTGCCGATACTGCGGGCACACACTGACACTGCAGGGTGACAAGCTGCTGACACAGCGGGCAGACACTGACACACTGCAGTGCAGGCAGCCGCGAGGCTGGAGCGGGACACAGACCGCACGGGCACCTGGAGGTCGCACGGAAGCGCTTCTGTGCGGCGTCCAGCGAGTGTGACGTCTGTGTTTACTCTGCTCCGCTTCCTCTTCCTGGCATAATGACATCACTTCCTGCAAAACCGCAGGCAGCGATGAGCATTACCGCAGGTAAATCGCGGCTATACCGGGGGTATACCGCACATCATTTGCTACCTGCGGTATACCCCCGGAATTTCGTGATTACATTACAGTGAATGGAGTGAAATTCCGGGGGTATTCCGCAGGTACCTGCGGAAAATAATGGACATGCTCATTTTCTCAAGAAAGTTTCTCGAGAAAATTTTCTCAAGGAAATTTCTTGAGAAAAATCTGCACAGCTATTTTTTTTTCTCATAGGATTTGCTGGGAAATGTCTGCACAAAGATTGCAGACATTTCTCAAGAAATTTCCGCAGCAAATCCGCGGGTAAATCCGCGGGCAAAACGGCGCACAGGGCCTGAGTGTAAAAGCTACAGGATGCACCATTAGTAGGAGCTGCTGTCTTCCAGGTTTACCACGCTGAAGGATTTTGCCTGCTGTACCCACCACTCTCTGCCAGACACTGAATCCAGACGCCCCAGTGTGGAATAGTCTGAGAGAACAGACCTGCTACAGACAGAAGTGAGTAGGTCATTGCTGTGACTTGTAGTTCTACAGTTTGAGAAGTGTGCTGGAGCAAATTACAAGGCCTTGCTAGAGAGGACTTTTGATTGCACTAACTGGGAGTTTGTATAGGACCAACCCTGGAGAAATACCGCCTCCATTACTTTAAGTGAACCAACGTACTGCAAGCGCGCCAACGTACTGCAAGCGCGCCAACATCCGCGGCAACGGGGGCCCCAATTTGGGACTGTGTCATTTGTGAGCCTGCAGCTGTTCGTTGGTAGATTGTAAGTAGTCAGCAGAGTGTGTGGTGTAGGTTAAAGAGGAAGCATTACCCCTAACCTTCAGGTCTATTACAAAGAGCCCCTCCTGCATTTTTGTAGAATACTGCATAACACTACCTGTCGTTTCACTGTTATTTGCTTGTTCCTTGCAATTGCCATTGTCATCCTCCTGCAAATAAACCTGTTAAGATTTCTAACCTCAGCTATTGTGAGTGTGTACGGAGCGTGGGTAGGGGTTTCCCGAGTCGACCCATAGCAGAAGACAAAGACCCTTCTGCATTCCACTAGAGCTCCTAGCAAGATTCGGGTGGAGGCACTGCGTCATATCAAGGTGAGAACTACCGAACACCCTGCCCCAGCGGCAAATTAAAGGGGTGTTACAGTGGAGGCACTGCTGAGATTGATCAAGACAGGTATCGCTGACATGGAGGCTTTAACTGAAGCACAAGTGTCCACATGGTGTGGGGAAAGAAGTATACTTGAAGAACACAGTTTTGCAGTATGCGGTGAACTCTCCAAGGTACCAGATGAAGAAGTACTGAAGATTGTGAACCAAGTTCATGGAGTTGTCCATCACAGAGTGGTTGACAGAAGGACTGATGAAGGGAGTCCATTATCAGCAGCTCTAATCACTACTGAGGGGACACTGGATAAAGGGTATTTTCCATCTGTCATAGCTGTGCCATTAAAACATGGACCGCTTTGGAAGATCACCTGGCCTGTGAGGTCCGAAGCTGGACATCATCTTTGGGTGCAAGTTCACAGCCTAGGAGGTCTAGTTGATGTTTACCTTCCACCTCTACTCGGGACAAATCTGAAGAAACAACCATGATGGTTGATGTGGTAGTGGCAGCCATGGAGAAGTTAGTCACCCAGTTTACAAAATTGCAACCTGAAGGGGCCTACCGTCGTCTGAGAACCTTCTCGGGTGTCACTCCTGTCCCAGCTGCTGAAGAAGTGTATGACACGTGGAGGGATGTTACTCTGCAATATCTAGAAGAATGGCAGTGTACTGATGCAGTGAAGAAGCAGAGAATTGTGGAGAGTCTGAAGGGGCCTGCTATGGAAGTGTTGCAGGCGGCTTGGAAAAGTCAGTCAGAGACAACTTCTAAAGATTACATGACTGCTCTTGAAGATGCTTTTGCATTCCCAGAGGATGCCACTGATCTCCTTTATCAACTCCGCACCACCTATCAGAACTCTGGTGAGAAGATGTCAGATTATCTTTATCGATTGGACAAATTGGTGCATAGGGTCGTATCCAAGGGGGGACTTAGGCCCGAACAAGTTGATCAGTGTCGTCTAGAACAAGTGCTCCAAGGAGCTCTGACTCACGATCCCATTGCTCAACGACTGAGGTGTTGTGATAAAGAGCAGATTCCCCGTTCTTTCCATCAGTTGCTTAAAGAAGTCAGACAAGAGGAAGCTCTCCTGGCCACCAGAGAACAAGTGACCCAGCGAGTGGCTGCTGCCCCTGTACATCTTGAACCCAGCCATCGAGAGGGAGAGTTCTTGAAGGTCATTGAGAGGCAAGGGGAACAGATTGCCCAACTTCTAGCTGCCCAGGCTTTGAAGGTTGACCAGCTCAAGCAAATTGTTGAGACAGCTTTCAAGAGTCAAAGACCGCCTTTGCAAGTGGCAAGTGATGACCACAGTCTGGTAGAAGATACAAAGCCAGAAGAATGTTTTGTCTGGGGGAGCACCTATCATATGGCTCGCCAGTGTCCGAAGAGGTGGAATTTGAAGAGATCTCGGGACCCCCCATCTAACAAGAAGGGGCAGACGGGAAATGGGGAAGGGGGCCAGTAGAGTCCTATACTGGCCCCCCTTCAAAATCAGAGGTATATTCTATTGCTCCATCTAACCCTGTCCAGTCAGAGCAATTTCCTAAAGGTCTCGTAGGACCAGCACCACATGTACCGGCCTGTATCAATGGGCAGCCATGCACTGTATTACTGGATAGTGGTTCACAAGTGTCCATCATTTTTGAGAAGTGGTATAGAAAATACTTGTCAGACGTGCCCTTGCAACCCCTATCTGGACTTGTAGTCTGGGGTTTGAGTGAAAACAGTTACCCCTACAAAGGATACGTGGCTGTCACACTACGATTCCCAGAGACTATAGCTGGGGTGGAAAGAGAGGTTCCCATCATTGCTTTAGTCTGTCCAGACACTGATGAAGACCGGGAAACAGTGCCTGCCATAGTAGGGACAAATGCCAACCTATTCCGTACTCTTGCTCAGTGGTGTCGCGAAATTGGAGGTAATAGATACTCGCAGGCCCTCACAATCCATCCTGTCTGTCTGGCTGCTTATGAGAAGAAAGAGGAAGAGGAAAGGAAGGAACTACGTCCTGAACATTTTGACCTCTGTTTTGAAGGTAGTGACCTGAAGAAGGAGGAAAAGCAGTCAGTGCTAAATGGTATGATGAAGTGTGCCGGAACCTCCTCATTGGGTGATTGGGACCTGGGCCTTGCAAGAGGAGTGGAGCATCACATCCAGCTGACTGATGAGAAGCCATTTCGAGAAAGATCCCGACGATTAGCTCCCGACGATGTGGAGGATGTTCGAAAGCATTTACAGGGTTTACTGGACACTGGAGTCATCATAGTGTCCAACAGCCCATACGCATCTCCGATAGTGATCGCTCGGAAGAAGAAGAATGGAGCTATTAGGATGTGTGTGGATTATCGCACCCTGAACAAACGCACTGTGCCTGATCAGTATACTGTGCCCAAGATTGACGAAGCTATAGATTGCCTGCAGGGAAGCCAGTGGTTTTCTGTGTTAGATCTTCGGAGTGGATATTACCGGATACCCATGACCAAGGAGGATCAGGAGAAGACTGCTTTCATTTGCCCTATTGGTTTCTATGAGTTTCAACGGATGCCGCAAGGAGTGACCGGTGCCCCTGCTACTTTCCAGAGATGTATGGACAAGGTGATGGGAGACATGAACTTTCGTGAGGTCCTGGTTTACCTGGATGATCTGATTGTATTTGGCGACACCTTGGAAGAGCACAACTTGGTTATTTAAGGTGTTGGACCGGCTAGAGGAAGCTGGGCTAAAACTATCCGTCGACAAGTGCCTATGTGTCGCCGTGGGCAAGCCAGGGGACACAGGTCACAACACCACCACACCCCACACTCCAGGTAGGCACATCTGCTAACCAGAAATCCTTGTTGCCTTCCTCCAGGAGTCTGTTGATGCACACCAGGGGGTGGGCCAGGCGGTTGGCTCCGCCCACCAAGGAGCTCACAGCTCTGGAGGCAGGAAGTGTCAGGCAGTTGAGCTCAGGGCGAGCTTGTGTAAACAAGATTAGCCCGGGGAGGGCAAGAGTGAAGTCTAGCTGAGGGCTAGAGTAAACAACCAAGAAGTGAAAGTGGAGGAAAGAAAAGGAGTAAAGGAGGAAAGCAAGAAGTGGTGACAGAGCAGAGAGTGTGCAACGCCTGAGAGCCCAGCTTTGTGTAGGGATAGAACAGCAAGCTCAGCGACGGCGGTGACTGTCCGGAGGGGGACCGTTTGGAAGTTCCTGGAAGGACCCCGTTGGCTGTGTGCCCGGTGGTCTGGAGCAGTGTTCCGAAGGACAGTCAGCACCAGGGCAGGGGCCTCTCGGACCCCGGCAAGGCTAGGAGTCGCCAAATTTGCCGAATCCGTCAGTGAAGGGGACGTAGATCCCCCAGCAACCAAGTCCCGATTGACGGCAACAGCCCGACCATTACAGGGGAGACACCGCCACCGCCAGGGCACCAGTTTCCCCAGGGCCAGCGCCTGCGGGCAAAGTGTAGAGCTCCTCCGGCCCAGATTGCAGTCGGGGAGCGGGTAACTGGAGGGAATCCACCGCTACCATCAGTCAACACAGGTGCAAGGAAGAGAGACATCACCGTCACCTACCGGGAGTGCAGGTGCAGCCGTCTGTGGGACCGTCCTACCAGCCGTTTGGTTTACCGTACAAACTGTGTCCAAGTCTCAGGCTGAGTGAGTACCACAGTGCCGCAAGGCACAGCGCTGCCCCCGTGTTCCTGCGCCCTCCAGGCCCTACACTTTACATCTCTTCACTGGGCCCCGGGATCACCAACCCCTACCCACGGAGGGGCAACACAACACCTGGCTGCTCCGCATCACCATCCCCGGGACCCCCACACTGAGCAGCGGTGGTGCAATCACCACAACCGTGGGTGGCGTCACGAACTATAACAATCCCCACACCCAACAAACACCCCCCTTTCACTCACGGGCGAGGAGTGTCGCTCGAGAAACCCCGGGATCCGGCCTACGGCTCGAGCCACCAGGAGCAGCTGCCGGACCCGAGCAGAGGGGGTGAGCGCGGTGTGCTGACACCCTCCTCCCCGCCCGCGACAACTTGGCGTCACGAACAGGATCTTACCGCTCTGCCGTCTGGTAGAGGTGCGCCTTGTTACCGCCGGAGGTATCCGGCAGAAAAATTTCAGAAGCCGCCATCTTTGGCGCGAAAAGTTCCCGCTCGAGCGTCTTCTCGAGCAGTAGAGGCGCGAAGGCCAAAACCCCGCCCCGAGAGAGGAGGGGCCGGAAAGAGCTAAGGGGGACGGAAACAAGATGTCTGCGCCCGACGGAGCCGCTGGAGGAGCGGTGGTCGCAGCCGCAGCGGCACCCGCAGATGGGAATGGGCCTGCCCAGGTCCCGGCCGTACCGGCGGGAGGTGCCGCGGCCCCCGCGCTTGCTCAGGTCATGCCGTTTTCCTTGCCCTATGCGCCCGGAGCTGCCTGGCTACCGCAGTATGACGGGAAACCGGATGCCCTACAGGCCTTCCGGAAAAAGCTTAACCCGTTGCTAGAGCTGTACCCCCTGACTGATAAGCAACGTGCAGCGATAGTGCTAGGCCAGCTAACCGGTGCGGCGGAGCAGGAAGCGGAGACCTGGGCCGAGGGGGACCGGCTCTCTGTAGCCACCATCTTCGAGAAGCTACAGACTGCCTTCGAAACCCGGACCGAAGCTGAGCTGAGGATGCAGTTTTACCAGTGCCGGCAACGAGCTGGGGATAGCATTCGGGACTATGCTCTACGTCTGCAGACCGCCCTCCGCACGCTGAAGCGAGTGAACTCTATTAATGAGGCGGACAGCAACAAGATGTTAGTGGAGCAATTTGCGCAGGGGATGAGGTCCCCTGAGGATCGTAAACAACTCCGGCTGTGGGCCCTGGAACACCCTGATGTGGACTTTGCTGTGTTAAAAGAGCGGGCTATCAAAGCACTACAGCCCCCAGCTGCTGAAGTTCTGGAACCCGTCCCGTGGCCCGCCGAGACAGCTCCCGTTGTGGCGGCCTCAGCCAAACCAACCTCCTTAATACCTGCAGCCCCGAGCAGCACAGTGGAAGAACTGGCAGCCCAGGTCCGTCGCATGGACGGAGACCTTGCCAAGATCCTTGCTGCGCTACAACCTCTGACCAGATCTCAGCCTCCGGCACAGATACAGCTTGCTGACAGTCCCGAAGATGTTCCCTGGATGCAACGGAGAAGCGCTAACAACCCGCGGAGCAGACCTCCAATCTGCTACAATTGCCGTAAACCGGGCCATTATTACCGACAGTGCCCGTTAAACGAGCAACCCCTGGGGCCCCGGGCCAATCCTCAGGAGTAGAACACCGTGGCCCCCCGGACTGGCGAGACCGATATGTCGGGGCCCGCCCTATCATCCCTGTGGCTGTGGACGGCATACCAGTGATGGCTCTCTTGGACACTGGATCACAGGTAACTACCATACCGTACACGTTGTATCAGCAATATTGGGCCACAGACGAGCTGGCGCCCCCAGACAATAGTATAAATTTGATTGCCGCTAATGGACTTCCATTGACCCAGGTGGGGTATAAACAGGTGGCTATGACAGTGGGGCAAGCTGAACTGCAACACCAGGGTATGATTGTGATCATGAATGAACCCAGTGATCATAACCCGAAAATAGTGCTGGGAACCAATGTGATGGAACACTGCATGGCTGATGTGTTGAACCTATTGCAACAGCTAGCCGCTACGGCGGCGGGGAGCCGGCAGAGGGCTGTGCAGCGTGAGATCCGCGCCCTGATGTACCGCCAGCATGTAAGCTCAACCGGAGGGGAGATTGGTGGAGTGAGAGTGATGGATGTTGCTCCATTGACTGTGCCCCCTAGGAGTGAGATGATGATTTGGTGTAGGGCAGCGGTAGGGCCTCAGAGGCGTGACTACCCTGCGATGATGGAGCCCATGCCTTCCGAGCACTGGCCCACTGTAGTAGCCGCCCGAGGGGTGGTGGATGTGAAGAAAGGGAGAGTGCCCATGAGAGTGTTGAACTGTGGGGAGGAAGAAGTCAGGCTCCCCCGGTATGCCACCATTGCCAAGCTGCTCACCCTGGACCCTCACACTATCCAGGAAGCCAGTCCAGCCACACTCCCACCTACCACCAACACTTCCCCACCCCAGGGGGACACAAAGGAGTGGCACCAACAGCTCCATGTAGGCACTGATGATACCCCTACACATCACAGGGCAGGGGTACACAGGGTGGTGCAGGAGTACGAACAGGTTTTCAGTAAGCACCCCCTAGACTTTGGGCAGATTAAGGGGGTCCAACATCACATTCCCACGGGAGAACATCCCCCTATCAAAGAGAGGTATAGACCTATTCCCCCTGCACATTACCAGTGTGCCAAAGATATGTTGAAGAATATGAAGGAGGCAGGGGTTATTCGGGACAGCTGTAGTCCCTGGGCCGCTCCGTTGGTACTGGTCAAGAAGAAGGATGGTACCATGCGGATGTGTGTGGACTACCGGAAGATCAACCAGATAACCCATAAAGATGCCTATCCGTTGCCTCGTATCGAAGAGTCTTTGGCTGCACTGAGAATTGCAAACTACTTCTCGACCCTTGACCTCACCAGCGGATACTGGCAAGTGGCCGTGGCCCCGGAGGACCGGGAGAAGACCGCCTTCACCACCCCGATGGGACTCTGCGAATTCAATAGCATGCCGTTTGGGCTGTGCAATGCCCCCGGGACTTTCCAACGGCTGATGGAGTGCTGTTTGGGACATTTAAACTTCGAGACCGTCCTGCTGTATTTGGATGATGTGATTGTTTATTCCCAGACGTATGAAGCCCATCTGGAGCACCTGGCCGAGGTGTTCGCGTCCCTTGCTAAGTACGGGATGAAGTTGAAGCCCTCAAAATGCCACCTGCTGAAACCCAGGGTGCAATATCTAGGGCATGTGGTGAGTGCGGATGGTGTCGCCCCCGACCCTGAGAAAATCACTGCTATCCAAAGCTGGCCGAGGCCCACTACCGTGAGGGAGGTAAGGCAGTTTTTGGGTCTGGTGGGGTACTATCGGCGCTTTATAAAGGGGTACACGAAGATGGCCGCCCCCATGCAAGATCTCCTCGTGGGACAGACCAAAGGTGGTAGACCCGTCGGAGCCCCACTGTCGTGGGAGGACAAGCATGAGGAGTCCTTTTGCCAGTTGAAGGCGGCCCTGACCGGAGAAGAGGTCCTGGCGTACCCTGACTACGGGCGCCCATTCATCCTCCACACGGACGCCAGTAATGTGGGGCTAGGAGCGGTCCTCTCCCAGGTCCAGGATGGAAAGGAGAAGGTGATCGCCTACGCCAGCCGAAAACTCCGGCCGACCGAAAGGAACCCTGAGAACTATAGCTCTTTCAAGCTCGAGCTACTGGCGTTGGTGTGGGCTATCACGGAGCGGTTCCGTCACTATTTGGCGGCAGCAAAATTCACCGCATTCACGGACAACAATCCGCTGACTCACTTGAACACGGCCAAGTTGGGCGCGCTGGAGCAGCGGTGGGTAGCCCGGTTAGCCAACTATGATTTCACCATAAAGTACCGAGCTGGTCGTGTCAACATCAATGCAGATGCACTCTCCCGGATGCCCCATTTGTCAGAAGAGGGGTGCGAGGATGACGACCTCGAGGAGATTGAGTTGCCTGCGTTTCACCAGCCGCCTCCTGAGAAGGTACAAGTATGTCAGCAAAGGGTGGATCTGGACCCGCGGCCCAGTCAAGAGTGGCAGGACGCCCAGGACCAAGCGCCGGCTGTCCGCCTTGTCAAGACTCTGGTGGAACAAGGCGCCATGGGAATGGACCCTAGCGCTCCAGCCGAAGCCCAACGCTTGTGGAAAGAACGAAAACGGCTCTACCTACACCAAGGGAGGCTGTGCCGTGAGCTGATCAACCCAAAGACCCATGAGAAAATATGCCAGTTGATCGTTCCTCAAGCTGAGGTCGCTACTGTCCTGCGGGCGTACCATGATGGTGCTGGCCACTTCGGGTGGAAGAAGCTGGAGATGCTGTTGAGGGAGCGGTTCTATTGGAGTGGGATGCGGGAATCGGTGGAAGCCTGGTGCCGAGAGTGCGGTCCTTGTACACTGAGGAGAAAGGACAAGACTAGCCAGAGGGCACCATTACATCCCATCGTTACCCATCAGCCGCTGGAACTGGTCGCCCTGGACCATGTCAAGCTCACCCCTAGCCGAAGTGGGTACACCTACGCATTGACCATGGTAGACCACTACTCAAGATTTATGGTGGTAGTCCCCGTTAAGGACCTAACTGGTCGAACCGCTGCTCGAGCGTTCCAGGCTTATTTCTGCCGACCCCATGGGTACCCCGAGAAGGTGCTGACAGACCAAGGTCCGGCTTTTGAAGCAGAAGTGTTTCACGAATTCTGCCAGTTGTACGGCTGCAAGAAGATCCGGACCACTCCGTACCACGCCCAAACCAACGGCATGTGCGAGAAAATGAATCACTTGGTCCTGGGGCTCCTCAAGACGCTGCCGCTGGAAGAACGGAACATGTGGCCGGAAAAGTTGCCCGACTTGGTCGACATGTACAATAATATCCCGTCCAGCTCGACGAAGTGCACCCCAGCGTATCTGATGAGGGCTCGGCCTGGCCGCCTGCCGGTGGATCTGGAGATGGGGTTGGAGGCCCCAGAAGCACTCCCTTCAACGGCAGAGTGGGAAAGTCGGAGGAGGGCACAGTACCGGCAAATCCAGGAGTATGTGGAGAAAAACCTCGGTCGAAGTCGAGAACAGCAAGAGCACCGGTTCAATCAGAAGGCGCCCGCAGGTCCTTTCCAGCCAGGAGATGTGGTGCTGAAACGGAAGAGAAAAGCCCACAAGCTGGATGATCAGTGGGAGCAGGTCCCTTACGTCATACAACCCACAGCATGGGAAGATGGGAAGACCTACCAGATCAGTCGTGACCAAGGGGGCACCCTGGCCACTGTTTCCCGGGACCATCTAAAAAAATGCCCCCCAGCGTTGAAGGCAGAGGCTGAAGTACCAGTTCCTTCACCCGTGGAGAAGGCAGCAGAGGTAATCCACACTGTAATGGGTGACTTCCCAGCAAACTGGCCTACACAGAACGGCGCGGTGATACTTCCAGTGATACTGTTCCCACAACCCGTGGATGAAGAAGTAGTGGAAGCGGTTAACCGTGAGCCAGAACCAGTGCCAGTGCCCAGGGATGAACCTGTACCCAGCCCCCCTATACCTCCGCCTGCCCCACACTATAGCAGGGAGGAGGAACCAATTGTTCCCTCTACCCCACTGTCTAGCAACACTGACACCGGGCCCCGAAGGTCCACCCGTTCCAACCTAGGTAGACCCCCACTTAGGTACAGGGAGACCGTTCTATGAGTAAAAGGGGTCCGCAAATGTGAAGGAGTGGTTGTTTGTTTGAAAGTTTTGAAATGATAAGTGAAATTACCGAAGAAGTAACCTGATTTGTTTGTTGATTTGCCACCGGCTGGAGCCGGCACCGTTGTCCCCGTGGGGACCGTTAAAAGTTTATGCATGGGAACTAGCCATGGACAAGCCCGTGAACTCTGCAGGGCAACCACAAACGTTAGTGGCTTGTAAATATGTTGGGTACCGTTACCGTTTCCGCAATGCCGCCTCCGGAGAGGCAGGTTGGAGGGAGGGCCCTGAGCAGAGCAGGCCAGGGCCCAGCCACCAAAGGAACCGGTGGCTACCCTCTGGAGGGAAGGACAGATCCCGCTCGGGTACCGTGTGCTGGACTGTGGGTCAAGGGGTGCTGCCTGGGTTTTAGGGGCAGCATCAGGGCCAGGTTACTTGGGTGGGAGAGAGCAGAAACCGTGACCGTATACCGTTGCAACGTTTAAAGTAAATGTGCCTCCCGTCTTGGGAAGAAGTTATTAAAAATGTCATTTATTGTTTGTTTAACCCTGTTATCCCCTTTTTACAGAAAAATAAAACCGGTGTAGGACGGCAGCCCGCGGACGGTCTGCATTTTGCTAAGGGGGAATGTGTCGCCCTGGGCAAGCCAGGGGACACAGGTCACAACACCACCACACCCCACACTCCAGGTAGGCACATCTGCTAACCAGAAATCCTTGTTGCCTTCCTCCAGGAGTCTGTTGATGCACACCAGGGGGTGGGCCAGGCGGTTGGCTCCGCCCACCAAGGAGCTCACAGCTCTGGAGGCAGGAAGTGTCAGGCAGTTGAGCTCAGGGCGAGCTGGTGTAAACAAGATTAGCCCGGGGAGGGCAAGAGTGAAGTCTAGCTGAGGGCTAGAGTAAACAACCAAGAAGTGAAAGTGGAGGAAAGAAAAGGAGTAAAGGAGGAAAGCAAGAAGTGGTGACAGAGCAGAGAGTGTGCAACGCCTGAGAGCCCAGCTTTGTGTAGGGCTAGAACAGCAAGGTCAGCGACGGCGGTGACTGTCCGGAGGGGGACCGTTTGGAAGTTCCTGGAAGGACCACGTTGGCTGTGTGCCCGGTGGTCTGGAGCAGTGTTCCGAAGGACAGTCAGCACCAGGGCAGGGGCCTCTCGGACCCCGGCAAGGCTAGGAGTCGCCAAATTTGCCGAATCCGTCAGTGAAGGGGACGTAGATCCCCCAGCAACCAAGTCCCGATTGACGGCAACAGCCCAACCATTACAGGGGAGACACCGCCACCGCCAGGGCACCAGTTTCCCCAGGGCCAGCGCCTGCGGGCAAAGTGTAGAGCTCCTCCGGCCCAGATTGCAGTCGGGGAGCGGGTAACCGGAGGGAATCCACCGCTACCATCAGTCAACACAGGTGCAAGGAAGAGAGACATCACCGTCACCTACCGGGAGTGCAGGTACAGCCGTCTGTGGGACCGTCCTACCAGCCGTTTGGTTTACCGTACAAACTGTGTCCAAGTCTCAGGCTGAGTGAGTACCACAGTGCCACAAGGCACAGCGCTGCCCCCGCGTCCCTGCGCCCTCCAGGCCCTACACTTTACATCTCTTCACTGGGCCCCGGGATCACCAACCCCTACCCACGGAGGGGCAACACAACACCTGGCTGCTCCGCATCACCATCCCCGGGACCCCCACACTGAGCAGCGGTGGTGCAATCACCACAACCGTGGGTGGCGTCACGAACTATAACAATCCCCACACCCAACAAACACCCCCCTTTCACTCACGGGCGAGGAGTGTCGCTCGAGAAACCCCGGGATCCGGCCTACGGCTCGAGCCACCAGGAGCAGCTGCCGGACCCGAGCAGAGGGGGTGAGCGCGGTGTGCTGACACCCTCCTCCCCGCCCGCGACACCTGTTCTACCAGAAATCTGTGAAGTATATAGGACACATTGTCAGCCGAGAAGGAATCTCCACGGATCCAGCCATAATAGAAGCTCTGATGGAGTGGCCCAAACCCACCAAATTGGGGGAGCTTAGATCTTTTCTAGGTTTCAGCGGGTACTACAGAAGATTTGTGCCACAATATTCCAAGATCGCAAAGCCATTGACAGCCCTCACTCAAGGGTATCCCCCACCTCGAGGGACAGCTCGCTCCAAGAAACCTGCAACAAAAACCTACTTCAAGGTGAATGAGCCTTTTGGAGAGAGATGGACATCAGAGTGTGATGAAGCCTTTGAGAAACTCAAGTCCTGCTTGACCCAGGCACCTGTACTGGCCTATGCAGACCCCAACAAGCCATACGTACTTTATGTGGATGCTTCTTTTGATGGACTTGGAGCAGTCTTATACCAGGAGCACCATGGCATCCTGCGGCCAGTCTACTACATCAGTCGTGGATTGTCTCAAAGTGAGCGCAATTACCCAGCACATAAACTGGAGTTCTTGGCCTTGAAATGGGCTGTGGTGGACAAGCTGCATGACCACTTCTATGGAGTGCATTTTCAAGTTCATACTGACAACAATCCACTGACCTATGTGAGGACTACAGCAAAGCTGGATGCTACTGGCCATAGATGGCTCGCCGCGCTAGCTATATATGATTTCAGCCTGAAGTACCGACCTGGTGCCACCAACATCGATGCAGATGCTCTGTCCCGCCTGCCCAGGCAGATCGTGAATGAAGAAGAAGAAGCCTGGATTGAGGTTCCAGCCCCAGAGGTGAAAGCTATGTGTCATCGACATCAAGGAAGGATTGCTCAATCAGGGGGCTGTGCTACCTTCTTAGGGGCTCAAGAGGAAGCTCTTCCACTTTTGTTCTGTCAACTGACCAACGTTGATGCCGGCTCCCTGCCTCAACTGACTCAAAACCAGATTGAAAAGGCTCAACAGGAAGATCCTTCTGTGGGAGTTGTTCGATGGTGGGTGAAAAGGGGCCAAAGGCCTGAAAGGAATGCTCTGAAGACACAAGAGTCTGTTCTCTTGACCCGACAGTTAGACTTTCTGGTGGTGAAAAATGGATTGCTGCACCGCGAGGTCAAACGCCAAAATCGAGAAGTTCGTGACCAGTTGGTGCTTCCTGCTCAGTTCCGTGAGATGGTCATAAGAGCACTGCATGACGATCATGGGCACCTTGGGGTGGAAAAGACCACCAGCCTCATAGCAGATCGGTTCTTTTGGCCAAAGATGGAAGCTGACATTGAACAATACTGTAAATCCTGTAAGCGGTGTATCCTAAGGAAAACATTATCTTCTCGGTCCGCCCCCCTTGTTAACATCATCAGTGATGGCCCCCTTGATTTAGTGTGTATCGACTTCCTTTCCATTGAGCCTGATGAAGGAAACGTCAGCAACGTTCTAGTGGTCACTGATCATTTCACAAGATATGCTCAAGCTTACACCACCAGAGATCAGAAGGCAACCACTGTGGCTAAAACCTTGTGGGAGAAATTCTTTGTGCATTATGGGCTGCCAGCTCGCATCCATTCTGACCAAGGGAGAGATTTTGAGAGTCGGCTAATTAAGGAGTTGTGTGAGGTTTGTGGGATCAAGAAGTCCAGGACCACACCATTTCATCCGCAAGGAGACCCTCAGCCTGAAAGATTCAACCGTAGAAAATGCCTACAATCTACAATGAACTCGCTGCCGCCCGACCACCGTGCAGAGCTGCCGCCCGACCACCGTGCGGAGCTGCCGTCCGACCACCGTGCGGAGCTGCCGCCCGACCACCGTGCGGAGCTGCAGCCTGACCTACACCCCACCTATTGTCTCCTCCCCATAATCCTATAGAATATAAGCCCGCAAGGGTAGGGCCCTCTTCCCTCTGTGCTAGTCTGTCTATTGTAACTTGTATATGTGTTCTGTATGTAACCCCCTTGTCATGTACAGCACCATGGAATTAATGGTGCTCTATAAATAATAATAAAAATAATAATAACCGTACCCTTCTTAACATGCTGGGCACTTTGGATTCAAAACAGAAAGGAAGGTGGAGTCGACACATAAGTCAATTAGTTCACGCCTACAACTGCACCAAAAATGAGTCAACAGGGTACTCGCCCTACTTCCTCATGTTTGGAAAGGAAGCCAGGCTACCTGTGGATATTAGTTTTGGAGTGTCCCCTGCCAATTCGTCTGGGAAGAACTACCTGAAGTATGTGTCACAGCTGAAGGAACAATTAAAGGAGGCCTACAAGTTGGCTGATGAGGCCTCTGGTCGATCCGGGAGGCGAAACAAAATGTACTACGACCGCAGAGTCCGGGACCAAGTCCTGCAACCTGGAGATAGGGTCCTCATCCGTCAGTTGGGCCTCCATGGAAAACACAAGCTTGCTTATCGATGGTGTTCAGAACCTTATGTAGTGGTAGAAAAGTTGCATGGCATTCCAGACTACAGAGTGAAGCCTGAGAAAGGCGGGGGGGGGGGTGTTAAGACCTATCATCGTCAGCATTTGCTACCTATAGGACAGAATGTCCGATTCCAGTCGCCACAATGCACCGAAGCCCATCCAACCACCCGATCTCACCGAAGGAGTCTTCGGCCGCCGCAAGCGACCCATCCTGTGGTCCCTCCTGAAGGTGGTGAGAGTGATTCCAGTGATGAATGTGGACCATGCTTCAGATGGACAAGTGACCCAGGCTCTGTAATTCCAGATCATACAACCAACCAGCTGAAGAATTGTCCCAAGACGAGTGTGGTCCGGCACCAAGCCCATGTTGCGATCAGTCGGGGGAGAGTTTAGTAAATGCAGAGCTACCAAGTGAAGAGGTTGCTGTCATAGAGCCTGAAAGTCAAGAGCTAGGGGTCGATGAGGGGGTCCCTGTCCCTGCCGTGCACACTCGTCCAAAACGGGACATTAGACTCCCCATGATGCTGACATATGACCAGATGGGGCAAGTCACTGAGGTTCCTAAAGTAGTACAACCCTATTCCAACTATGCGTGGCCCTATTTCCTCCCTACAGCTATGTGGCCTGTTAGTGATTTGGGTGTAACTGGTTGTGGTGTTAGTCAGGATGCTTTATCACAATATTTCCTTCCAGGTGGTGAGTCTTCATTTTGTGCTTGGGAGCCTACAGCAACTCACCAGGGGGAGAGTGTGACACCTGCTTTGGGAGCGATCTATAGCGTTCCACCCACATTCACCTCTACAGATGTTGCTTCTTTGGTTGAACTGGAGAATACTACAATTCCCAAGGTGCCTTGCAAATCTGGGGGAGGAGGAAACAGGACAGAGGGGTGGAAGGAAGTTGAGGCATCTTGGAGGCGGGAAGCTGCAACTCACCTATTGTACCATCACCCATTCCCTGTAGACTGTGAGCCCTCGCGGGCAGGGTCCTCTCTCCTCCTATACCAGTCTGTCTTGTACTGTTAATGATTGTTGTACGTATACCCTCTTTCACTTGTAAAGCGCCATGGAATAAATGGCGCTATAATAATAAATAATAATAATAATAAATAATAACTCTGTGTGAGGAGAGACTGAGTGAAAAAGCTACAGGATACACCATTAGTAGGAGCTGCTGTCTTCCAGGTTTACCACGCCGAAGAAGGATTTTGCCTGCTGTACCAACTCTCTCCCAGACATTGAATCCAGACGCTCCAGTGTAGAATAGTCTGAGAGAACAGACCTGCTGCAGACAGAAGTGAGTAGGACATTGCTGTGACTTGTAGTTCTACAGTTTGAGAAGTGTGCTGGAGCAAATTACAAGGCCTTGGTAGAGAGGACTTTTGACTGCACTAACTGGGAGTTTGTATAGGACCAACCCTGGGGAAATACTGCCTTCATTACTTTAAGTGCACCAACGTACAGCAAGTGCGCCAACGTACTGCAAGCGCGCCGACATCCGCGGCAACGGGGGCCCCAATTTGGGACTGTGTCATTTGTGAGGCTGCAGCTGTTAGTTGGTAGATTGTAAGTAGTCAGCAGAGTGTGTGGTGTAGGTTAGAGGAAGCATTACCCCTAACCTTCAGGTCTATTACAAAGAGCCCCTCCTGCATTTTTGTAGAATACTGCATAACACTACCTGTCTTTTCACTGTTATTTGCTTTTACCCTACAATTGCCATTGTCATCCTCCTGCAAATAAACCTGTTAAGATTTCTAACCTCAGTTATTGTGAGTGTGTACGGAGCGTGGGTAGGGGTTTCCCGAGTCGACCCATAGCAGAAGACAAAGACCCTTCTGCATTCCACTAGAGCTGCTAGCAAGATTCGGGTGGAGGCACTGCGTCATATCAAGGTGAGAACTACCGAACACCCTGCCCCAGCGGCAAATTAAAGGGGTGTTACATGAACATGATGTCACCTGCCTCAATAAAGTTCCTGCACACAGCATATAAATACAGACAGATGGTCAAAGTCAGTAGAATTTTATAACTGCACGTATAGACTCAATTACCATATCACTGCTCTCTTTTATATATAGTAGAAATGATGGGGCAGGTTTATGAATCGGTCTAGAAGAAAGTCTGTCTTTATTGAATATAGAAATCAATCATAGTGCACTACATGGAGGCTACACTGCGATTGGTTTCTATGGGCAGCAGACTGGGTAATTTTAGAAAGTTTCATAATCATCTCTTCCACCAAAATCCTCAGCTTTATCAGAAGACATACAAAGGGAGGGAAGGACAAATCTGGGATGGGAGAGGTCTGAGACCAGCCAGGAAGAATCTGATAGGTGACTACCTGTCTACACATATATATAAGTGTATACTAGAATGGTAGTCAGATTGGACATCATATGAAATAACTGTCCATTGTGAAATGGAGAAAACATATGGATGCATTTGAGCTGGGATTAAACAAATTGCACTAGCTAGGAGGTACATACAGGAGGAATACTGTAGCGCTTGGCCCTGCTCTCATGCCTCAGCTGGAGCGCCGTTCTCCTCACCTGACTTGGGGGCCCATGCACGCTGTTCCAGTCCCGGGGCCTGACACAACCTCCTCCTGCTTCCAGGTCACAAGCAGGCTCTCGTGCCCGAATGGTGCACATGCAGCCACACCACCTTTCTTAACCCCTTCACGACCATGGACGGATCTTTCCGTCATGGATCGTGTCCCGGTAAGCCCCGCCCCCTGCCGCGGGCAGGCGGCGTGGATCGTCACACATATCAGCTGTTTTCAACAGCTGACATGTGTGCCTACATGTTCCGAGTGGAATCGCATTCCACCCGGAACATTAACCCCTTAGATCTCGCTGCCAAAGTCTGGCAGCGAGATCTATATGCGCGCGGCCATGTTTTTTACTTACCGCCGCCCCCTCCGGACGTCACGTGAGTGATCACGTGACGTTCGGTGGTTGCCATCGTAGCACAGGGTCAGGGTCATGTGATGACGCCTGCTGCTACGAAGTTTCACTTTCATTTTTCCTCGGCACAGAGCAGAGGAAAAAAGAAAGTGACTATTTCTGCTGTTTACAGCGGTATAGCTGTGATCAGCAGATAGCGATCAGCAATCGGATTGCTGATCGCTATAGCCCCCTAGGGGGACTAGTAAAATAAAATAAAAAAAGTAAAAAAAAAGTTTTAAAAAATTTAAAAAAAAACAAAAAACCTAAAAGTTCAAATCACCCCCCTTTCCCCCCATTGAAAATTAAAGGGTTAAAAAATAAATAAATATACACATATTTGGTATCGCCGCGTTCAGAAATGCCCGATCTATCAAAATATAAAATCAGTTAATCTGATTGGTAAATGGCGTAGTGGCAAAAAAATTCCAAACGCCAAAATTACGTTTTTTGGTCGCCGCAAGTTTTACGCAAAATGCAATAACAGGCGATCAAAACGTAGCATCTGCGCAAAAATGCTACTATTAGAAACATCAGCTCGAGACGCAAAAAATAAGCCATCACTGAGCCATAGATCCCAAAAAATTAGAACGCTACGTGTTTCGGAAAATGGCGCAAAACGTGCGCCACTTTTATTGGACAAACTTGTGAATTTTTTTTAACCCCTTAGATACAAGTAAACCTATACATGTTTGGTGTCTACAAACTCGCACCGACCTCAGGCATCATACCTACACATCAGTTTTACCATATAGTGAACACCGTGAATAACACATCCCAAAAACTATTGTGCCATCACACTTTTTTTGCAATTTTTCCCCACTTGGAATTTTTTTGCTGCTTTCCAGTACACCATATGGTAAAACTTATGATTTCATTTAAAAGTACAACTTGTTCCGCAAAAAACAAGCCCTCATATGGCAAGATTGACGGAAAAATAAAAAAGTTATGGCTCTTGGAAGAAGGGGAGCAAAAAACAAAAACGCAAAAACGGAAAGTCCCCCGGGGCTGAAGGGGTTAAAGGGCCAGAATCCTATTACCTGGAAGTGACCTTTGAGGTCAGCAATCTCCCTGTAGGTATTTAAGGCACTCCACCCTTAGGGAAGGGGCCTGAGCAATGTTGCCTATCCGTAGTGCATTGGTAGTTCTCAGGTCCCTTACACATTTTTGTGTATTGTCGTGCGTCACCTATCCTAGTACCCATTGCCTGTACCTGCTAACCGGTGTCTCTTCCTATAGATGGCTGCTACCACTACCTCGATGCTGCCACATCTGAGTCACCACCTCCGTGCTTCCACATCTGAGTCACCATCTCCACGCTACGATGTCCAGGATACCTTGTTCTGTTGACTCGTTTGTGATCCCTGTCCATACAAGCCGATACCACTGATCCTGGCAGTCGTACACTTAGGCCCCCTGGGGCTGTGCCTGACAATCCCTGTATAGGGGTTAGCTCCAGGTTAGCTCCTCCAGGGGAGTCCAGTGTTCAGCCCAGGTGGTCCACTACCGGACGCTCGCCGCTCCTCAACGACCATAGCAAAAACGCACAGCAATGACCATGTTCTAAGAATTTGTTAGAGAAACCTCTAATTTTAATTGTTTAACCCTTTGTATATGGTAAAAGAAATACAGATTGCAGCATTCAAAGGAAGTAATTGCATTTGACGGCATCACAAGGTACCTTGTATTGGTAGGCAACTAAAGGTTCACTAATGGACACTAGACATGTCTGCTCAGGTTGCCTTTTTCTAGAGAATATTTAAGTATGCCCTAAGAAGAGCTTGTTAATTATATGTATCTGCATGTACATAATTGCAAATGATTAATTAAGAGCCTGTTAGAAATGTGTGTCTGTAAGTACATAATTAAGAACAATTAAGGAAAGGAACTGTACTTTCAAAAAAACTGTGCATGAATTAATAGCACAGATGAATACAATAAACTGTGTTATATATCTTAGTGAAATCTGCTTGCTTCCACCTAACTCTCATATTTTCTTCTATGTTCTGAACTTGTCTTCTATTCTGGCAAAGACAGTTCATATCTTTCTTGGCATTTTCTGTGATAATGTGGCGCCCCCGACCTGGTCAGGCACCACAGAGTATTGCACCCATGCAGGGACAGTGCTTCCAGGTAATCTCCAAAGGCCAGGATGAGGTGTGCACATACAAACACCTTGCAACCAGGTCTCCCACACCACTAGAAGGGACCCTTGGGTAGCCCTGAAGAGGTTAACTTTCAATTCCCTGCAAGGGGTGTAGAGGAGGGGCTGGAAGCTAGATGCAGGGCAGACAGGAAAAGGAGGAGGAGCAAGCAGTCTGGAGCTGAGTGTTCAGGAGGTAGAAAGGAGCAGACGGACGACTCAGATGCTAGCCAGACCCTGCGGAGAGTGGTAGCTGTTAACGGGGGAGAACTGGTACCTGTGGGTCAGCCTGAAAGACACCTACAGAGAGGTGGCCGAGTACAGGGACCGCTGGTATTCCGGCACGCACGGGGATACAGGTCCCCAGAACAGAAATCTAATCATCTGGAGCTGCTCTACCTGCCGGTGAGGGTACTTGCGGTACCTCACCAGAAACATAGAGTCCGAGCCCAAACAGCAACAGGGGGACCCACAAGGGGACAGGGCCAGGAGCCATCCCACCAAGGTCTACGCTGCCGGCAGACGTACCAGGGAGGGGAGTGAAGTCAGAAACATCTTCACTGGAGGAATCCCACCATACTACAAGTAAGGGGTCCTCCCAAACAAAAGGAGTGCAAGGAAGGCGAGTTGATAGCTACCCTCAGAACGGCCTGCAGGAATTCCTGGTTCCACCTGGTTATCGCAGCATCGCCCGGGCATCTCACAGAAACAACCAAAAAGTGAGTAAACAAGTTAAAACACTTTCTGGACTGTGTTTGAGTCATTCTGCGACCTGTGGTTCAACGCATATATACCCGAGCCCCTGGAGCCAGCCTCACTCTCGGGAGGCCGCACCACACAACTGCAATACCATCAGCCCCAGACACTCGTTAAATTGCAGTGGCGGTCACCCATCCCTGACCGCAAATACCGAGAGTGGCGTCACACCTTCATATAAAGAAAAGCTGACTGATTTGTGGCCAGAAGGTATCCCCCAAGAGCCGTCCCCGCAGTGTCACGCTGCTGCGCTGTGGTGGGCGACTCAATACCATGTGACAAAGCTCATTATACTAGTACACTCTATGGAAAGAGGAGAGGAAAGAAGAATTAGGGACAGGGAGAGCAAAGAGATATTAGGAGCAGGTAGAGGAAAGAGGAATTAGGAGCAGGGAGAGGAAAGAGGAATTAGGAGCAGGGAGATCAAAGAGGAATTAGGAGCAGGGAGTGCAAAGAGGAATTAGAAGCAGGGAGAGCAAAGAGGAATTAGAAGCAGGGAGAGCAAAGAGGAATTAGGAGCAGGGAGAGGAAAGAGGAATTAGGAGCAGGGAGATCAAAGAGGAATTAGGAGCAGGGAGTGCAAAGAGGAATTAGAAGCAGGGAGAGCAAAGAGGAATTAGAAGCAGGGAGAGCAAAGAGGAATTAGAAGCAGGGAGAGCAAAGAGGAATTAGGAGCAGGGAGCGCAAAGAGGAATTAGAAGCAGGGAGAGCAAAGAGGAATTAGAAGCAGGGAGAGCAAAGAGGAATTAGGAGCAGGGAGAGGAAAGAGGAATTAGGAGCAGGGAGAGCAAAGAGGAATTAGAAGCAGGGAGAGGAAAGAGGAATTAGGAGCAGGGAAAGGAAAGAGGAATTAGGAGCAGGGAGCGCAAAGAGGAATTAGAAGCAGGGAGAGCAAAGAGGAATTAGAAGCAGGGAGAGGAAAGAGGAATTAGGAGCAGGGAAAGGAAAGAGGAATTAGGAGCAGGGAGCGCAAAGAAAAATTAGAAGCAGGGAGAGGAAAGAGGTATTGATAATGTTTTTAACTTTAGTAGGTTAGGGACTGTCTCAGATGGGTACACCTTGACGAGGTGAGACAGCTTTTTACCTTTTTGCAAAAATGTATACACTAAGTACCCTGTTATTAAGCACTTGCAATTTATTTATTTATAGTCAGGGTATTTTTCATGCAATTTTCTCTTTGTTTTTTTTCTAGTCTTAAGGCTGCAATTCACATGCTTAATGTTGCATGTTTACTGAACATTGTTTCAGCTCAGGTTTTTTGTGGATTATATATCTTAGTGAAATCTGCTTGCTTCCACCTAACTCTCATATTTTCTTCTATGTTCTGAACTTGTCTTCTATTCTGGCAAAGACAGTTCATATCTTTCTTGGCATTTTCTGTGATAATGTGGCGCCCCTGACCTGGTCAGGCACCACAGAGTATTGCACCCATGCAGGGACAGTGCTTCCAGGTAATCTCCAAAGGCCAGGATGAGGTGTGCACATACAAACACCTTGCAACCAGGTCTCCCACACCACTAGAAGGGACCCTTGGGTAGCTCTGAAGAGGTTAACTTTCAATTCCCTGCAAGAGGTGTAGAGGAGGGGCTGGAAGCTAGATGCAGGGCAGACAGGAAAAGAAGGAGGAGCAAGCAGTCTGGAGCTGAGTGTTCAGGAGGTGGAAGGGAGCAGACGGACTTGCATGCTAGCCAGACCCTGCGGAGTGTGGTAGCTGTTAACGGGGGTGAACGGGTACCTGTGGGTCAGCCTGAAAGACACCTACAGAGAGGTGGCCGAGTACAGAGACCGCTGGTATTCCGGCACGCACAGGGATACAGGTCCCCAGAACAGAAATCTAATCATCTGGAGCTGCTCTACCTGCCAGTGAGGGTACTTCCGGTACCTCACCAGAAACACAGAGTCCGAGCCCAAGCAGCAACAGGGGGACCCACAAGGGGACAGGGCCAGGAGCCATCCCACCAAGGTCTACGCTGCCGGCAGACGTACCAGGGAGGGGAGTGAAGTCAGAAATATCTTCACTGGAGGAATCCCACCATACTACAAGTAAGGGGTCCTCCCAAACAAAAGGAGTGCAAGGAAGGCGAGTTGATAGCTACCCTCAGAACGGCCTGCAGGAATTCCTGGTTCCACCTGGTTATCGCAGCATCGCCCGGGCATCTCACAGAAACAACCAAAAAGTGAGTAAACAAGTTAAAACACTTTCTGGACTGTGTTTGAGTCATTCTGCGACCTGTGGTTCAACGCATATATACCCAAGCCCCTGGGGCCAGCCTCACTCTCGGGAGGCCGCACCACCCAACTGCAATACCATCAGCCCCAGACACTCGTTAAATTGCAGTGGCGGTCACCCATCCCTGACCGCAAATACCGAGAGTGGCGTCACACCTTCATATAAAGAAAAGCTGACTGATTTGTGGCCAGAAGGTATCCCCCATGAGCCGTCCCCGCAGTGTCACGCTGCTGCGCTGTGGTGGGCGACTCAATACCATGTGACAAAGCTCATTATACTAGTACACTCTATGGAAAGAGGAGAGGAAAGAAGAATTAGGGACAGGGAGAGCAAAGAGATATTAGGAGCAGGTAGAGGAAAGAGGAATTAGGAGCAGGGAGAGGAAAGAGGAATCAGGAGCAGGGAGATCAAAGAGGAATTAGGAGCAGGGAGTGCAAAGAGGAATTAGAAGCAGGGAGAGCAAAGAGGAATTAGAAGCAGGGAGAGCAAAGAGGAATTAGGAGCAGGGAGTGCAAAGAGGAATTAGAAGCAGGGAGCACAAAGAGGAATTAGAAGCAGGGAGAGCAAAGAGGAATTAGAAGCAGGGAGAGGAAAGAGGAATTAGGAGCAGGGAAAGGAAAGAGGAATTAGGAGCAGGGAAAGGAAAGAGGAATTGTGCTGTTTCTATTTGTCTTAGTTAAAACTGTTATTTAATGTTTTTCATGCCTGTCTCTGCTGCCATCTACTGGTCAGACTTTTCAGCTCCTCTGTTTCTTTTGCCCAGCCCATGGGAGTGTCTGATGACCCTCTTGCATCACTTCCTGGGATGTTCATTCCAGCCAGAGCTTTTGTGAGAGCAAGATCCCTTATAGGAGCTACTAGAAGCAAAGTCTTCTGACCACGTAGTAGCTACAGAGGCAAGCATCACTGGAAGATTTCAATGCCAGGTACTTGGATTACTGCACTCTGCATGTCCTAACCTTTGGAGAAAATAAACCACCATTGTTTCATCTCAGCATGTGCATGTTTTCACTCTGGAGTGCTCAAGGTCCTGTCTGCCTCACCTATAGGAAAAACGAAGGTAAGACTCTCACAACCTCTCACAACTACGCACCTTCCATCGCCTTTAAGTGGGGACAGAACAGTCAGAAGACTGCTTAAGAGCTCAATACCCCGGCTACAGATCCCTAAGAGCCCTGTAACTCCCCCTGTAATCTGCCTAGCAACAAGCCTTGTGCACTAGTCTGCCTGCACAGTGCATGCCTGGACAAGCCTAAGGGGAAGCTCTCCCATCTGCCACATCCTGTGTCACCTCTGCTTGCATTGTAAAGGACAGTTTATGCACCTGCTGTTTCTCTCTTGCTATACTCCTTCTATAGACTTGCAGTACATTATACCTCATTACTGCACATCGCTGCACTGCGAACCCCAAGTTTTACTGAAGACACCTTGGGAATCTCATCAGGGAGTCCTTGCAGAGCTGCACAACGATTTTTGGACCCCTATTCAAAAGTCAAGTTTCTTAAAGAGACAGTACACCTTAAATCAAAATGGCTGAAAAAGACCTTGGACAGTTCCCCACTGCTGAAACAGAGCAAATACAATCGGATACTGTCCATTATGAAGCCCAGGAGGCAGAGCCCACGCTTTCAGCAGACCAAGTTGTCTGACCGAAGCGCTCTTCCAAACCCACGATAAAGGCCGCTGAAAACTATCACACTATGAAAGATGAGCTATGTGAACACCTGGAAGAACAGTGGGAACGAGTCACCTATTACATGTCAAGACTTGAATCCTCATCAGGTGATGCCACATGCTTACAAGCCGCTCTGGAACGGCTGAACACAGCTCATGAAAGATACAAGAGACTGTCAACAAGGTACATTACCTTTCTAAAAGACTCTAAAATTGATGAAGCGCTTTCAGACCTGAGCAAGGCAGAAGAGGTAAACAAGGAAAGAGATGCCAAGGTGCAAGATGCCATAGACAAGGCCGAACACCGTATCTCTCACCAGCAAGAAACCAGATCACACCGATCAACCTCATCTAGACGTTCCTCTCGGTCATCCGGGTCATCATCCTCAAGAAGCTCAGCCCTGAGCGACAGGATACTAGAGGCCCGCATAAGAGCAGAGGAATCCAAGGTGAGACGTTCCTTCACAGAAAGAGAAGTAGAGGAAGAAGCCAAAAGGGCAGAAGCAGAAGCCCTTGCAAAAGCAGAAGCTGCTAAAGCAGAAGCCAAAAGGGCAGAAGCAGAAGCCCTTGCAAAAGCAGAAGCTGCTAAAGCAGAAGCCCTTGCAAAAGCAGAAGCCGCTAAAGCAGAAGCCCATGCAAAAGCAGAAGCTGCTAAAGCGGAAGCCAAAAGGGCAGAAGCGGAGGCTCGGATAAAGATTATTCGGTCACAGATGGAAGAGGAAGTTGCGCTAGCTAAAGTGAGACTACTTGAGCAAGCATTGATCCAAGGTCCTGATCCAGCTGACTCGCCACCACTGGAAGCAGACAATCCAGTTGATCGCACAAGAGACTATGTACTGAATCAGTTACCTGTAGCAACCCCGGTTTGCAGTACCGTCCAAGCCGACAACACCGAAACCTCCAACTTACCTCTCCCAGTGCTAGTACCACCTAAAGCACCCGAGCAAATTAATAACAGTCACCAAGAGGTACCCTCTCAAACACAGCCACCACAGCAAGATGGCAACCAAGTGTTTCCTGACCCACTTCCACAGCTCAAGCAGCGGTCATCAGAATCTACAGAGGCTAAACCACAGCTCAACCCTGCAGCAACGTCATTTTACCCGGGAACATCTCATCCATTCATGCCAGGCAGCCCATACACCCCAGGGGCATCACGAGTCGTCGTGGCAACAAGTGGTGAGAAATCAGATATGTCTGAGTTTGCCAGGTTCATGGTGAGCAGAGAGCTAATCAACACTAGTCTCACGAAATTCGATGATCGTGCAGAGAGCTACAGGGCCTGGAAAGCAACTTTCAAGGCAGCCATCGCCAATCTCAACTTCACTGCGGAACAGGAGCTCGACCTCCTGATCAAGTGGTTGGGCCCAGGCTCTACAGACCGCATCAAGAGCCTCAGAACCGTCTATGTGGGACAAGCAGAAGCAGGTCTCGCTGCTGCATGGCAGAGACTGGAACGCACCTTTGGCAGCGCAGAAGCAATAGAGAAAGCCCTATTCAAGAGACTGCAGGACATCCCAAAGATCAACCTTAAAGAAGTCCACAAGCTTCAAGACCTAAGTGATCTGCTCATGGAGCTGGAGCTCGCCAAAAGAGATCCTCGTCTGTCTGGGCTGTGCTACCTGGATACAGCCCATGGAGTGAACCCAATCGTGGTGAAGCTGCCATACAGTCTGCAGGAGAAATGGGCAACGTCAGTCTCAAGGTACAAAAGAATGCATGACGTCACCTTTCCCCCATTTATTCAGTTCTGCAAGTTCATCGATGAGCAGGCCCAGATGAGGAACGACCCCAGCCTCGACTTCCTAGAGTTCAACACTTCGGCAGCCGCAACATCATCATCAAGGTATGAAGGTGCCATACACAAACGCAGAGACATTAAGAACACTGTGAGTGTCAGGAAGACTGAGCTACCATCACCTGCAGCACGCACAGATAAACAGAACACCATCTCATCACGAGATAAGTCTTTCAATCAAGAATGTCCCATCCATAAAAAAACGCATTCACTGAACAAGTGCAGAGGGTTTAGATCTAAAACCCTACAGGAGCGCAAGAAAGTCCTCACAGAGCTTGGGATCTGTTTCAAATGCTGCGCATCACTTGAGCACATGGCCAAGGACTGTAAATCCATTGTCAAATGTGAGGAGTGTCATAGTGAAAAACACGTTTCAGCCATGCACCCAACCCAGCTAGCTAGAGACACACCGGCTGCAGTCACCACCACTCCCACTCCAAGTCATGGCGGGGAGCCCAAGAATCAGACTGACACCACCACAGCCGTCTCCTGCTCA
This sequence comes from Anomaloglossus baeobatrachus, assembly GCF_048569485.1. Taxonomy (NCBI): domain Eukaryota; kingdom Metazoa; phylum Chordata; class Amphibia; order Anura; family Aromobatidae; genus Anomaloglossus; species Anomaloglossus baeobatrachus. The sequence continues at coordinate 931,102,648 of NC_134353.1, read as the reverse complement.
TGCTCAGAGGTATGTGGAGAGGGCCAAACACAGAAATGTTGTGCCCGAATATGCCTCATCAAGGTTTATCCCGAGGGACATCCAGAAAAGGCAATGAAGGTGTATGCCATCATAGACGACCAAAGCAACCGGTCCCTAGCAGGAACCAAATTCTTTGAAGCCTTCGGAATTAATGGACCATCAGAACCCTACACCTTGAGCACCTGCTCAGGTCGCATTGAGACTAGCGGCAGAAGAGCTCAGGGATTCATTGCTTCTCCTATCAATGGGAAGACTGAAATACCTCTACCAACGCTCGTTGAATGTGACCAAATACCCAGCCACAGGAATGAAATTCCTACCCCAGAAGCTGCATTTCATCAACCACACCTAAGACACCTCACTAGTGTTATCCCACCTCTGGACAATAACGCAGAGATTCTACTCCTGCTCGGCAGAGACAATCTAAGGGTACACAAGGTGCGACAGCAGTGTAATGGGCCTGACTATGCACCATACGCCCAGAGACTGGACTTGGGTTGGGTAGTCATAGGAAATGTGTGCGTTGATCGATCAGAAATTGATTCCTTCAAGACATATGTGCATGGAGATGGGCGCACAACCTGCTTAAAGCCATGTCCTCATCACTATGGAGTGAAAGAGAAGTCTCCAGACACAATACAGCTACCTGACATCACTTCTTCTCTGCATATCGACAACTTGGGAAGATCAGTCTTTCACACAACCAAGGACGACGATAAAGTAGCCTTGTCAGTAGAGGACAGAGAATTCATCGGAATAATGGACTGTGAGTTTTCTAAAGACAAAACCAACCATTGGGTCTCTCCATTACCCTTCCGATCTACCAGGGTAAGACTCCCAAACAACCGAGCTCAAGCTCAGACCAGATTTAACTCTCTTCAGCGTTCTATGAGCAGCAAACCTGAAATGAGAGAACATATTGTTGCCTTTATGGACAAAATATTCCGCAACAACCACGCAGAACCTGCTCCATTCTTGAAGAAGAACGAAGAGTGTTGGTATCTGCCTTCATTCGGTGTATACCACCCACGAAAACCGAATCAAATCAGGGTTGTCTTCGACTCCAGCACCAAACATGAAGGCGTATCCCTTAACGATGTTCTCCTCACAGGTCCTAACCTAACAAACAACTTGGTAGGAGTATTGCTGAGGTTCAGAAAAGAGCTTGTCGCCATCACTGCCGATATTGAACAGATGTTCCACTGTTTCCTAGTCAGAGAGGACCACCGGAACTTCCTCAGATTTCTGTGGTACAAGGATAATGACACCAATAAAGAGATGGTGGAATATCGTATGAGGGTCCACGTGTTTGGAAACAGCCCTTCACCCGCAGTTGCAACCTATGGTCTTCGGAGAACCGCATTAGAGGGAGAGTTCGAGTATGGAACAGATGCCAGAGGCTTTGTTGAGAAAGACTTTTATGTAGACGATGGGCTCAAATCACTACCCACCGAGGAAGAAGCCATTGATTTGCTGAAAAGGACTCAAGGCATGCTGTCCCAGGCAAAACTCAGGTTACACAAAATTGCTTCCAATAGCCTGACCGTAATGAGAGCCTTTGAGTCGGGTGATCACGCCCCTGGATTCAAGGACATTGACTTGGGGCTAGACAGTCCACCCGTGCAGAGGAGCCTGGGCATCAGATGGGATCTTGCAGCCGACTCCTTCGGATTTCAAGTAAGTTGCTCAGACAAGCCATTCACAAAACGTGGTGTCCTCTCTATAGTGAACAGCTTGTTCGACCCACTGGGATTTGTGGCGCCTATCACTATACAAGGCAAATCCTTGCTGAGACAATTCTCTGAAACCGTCAAGGACTGGGATACCCCACTCCCTTCTGACAAACAGCAAAAATGGGAAGCTTGGAAACAGTCGTTGTGTGGTTTGAACAACATCCACATCCCAAGATGTTATCTCAAAATCTCCCTCACTTCTAGCATAAAGAAGGAACTGCACATCTTCTCAGACGCCTCCACAGAAGCTATAGCAGCAGTTGCATACCTGAAAGTGACAGACCCCAACGGACAAAACTACGTTGGATTTGTATTTGGCAAGGCGAAGCTGGCCCCGAAGCCCGACCATACCATTCCCAGACTGGAACTCTGTGGCACCGTTTTGGCAGTGGAAATTGCCGACTTCATACGACAAGAACTGTGTGTCGAAATAGATGAGGTCCAATACTACACTGACAGTAAGGTCGTTTTAGGTTACATCTACAATCAATCAAGACGATTTTATGTGTACGTCAGTAACCGCATTGAAAGGATCAGGAGATCCTCCAAACCAGAACAATGGCGTTATGTACCATCTGAACTGAATCCAGCAGATCACGCAACTAGACCTATGTCTATAAGTTCTTTTGCTAACTCTTCTTGGCTTACGGGTCCAGAGTTCCTGCTGAGACAGTCAGAAGAAGGTGTCCAGGAAGCCTTCAGCATCCTAGATCCAGACAACGATCCAGATGTCCGAGCTGAAGTCAATACCCTGGCCACTAGTGCAGAAAAAACTTCCAACCTCGGTTGCCAACGTTTTGAACGTTTCTCCAGCTGGATGAGGCTTGTCAGGACTGTCGCTAGGTTAGTGCATATCGCCAGATGCTGTCGTACTGACCTTAAAACCAAAGACTGTCATCGCTGGCATGTCTGCCACAAAGCCCTTTCTGCTGAGGACATCTCCCATAGCGAGTCCCTCATAATACGCCACCTCCAACAGAGTGAATTCGCTGTAGAATGGAAGTGTTTATACAACAAACAGCAGATTCCATTAAGAAGTCCTCTCGCCAATTTAAACCCAGTCATCGACAGTTTCGGCTTACTGAGAGTTGGTGGTCGTTTAAATCAGGCTCATCTTGGAGTTGCAGAACAAAATCCTCTCATCATTCCCAACAAACACCATGTTACAGTCTTGCTGATACGACACCACCATGAAAAGACTGAACACCAAGGCAGGCAAATTACAGAAGGTGCTTTACGTTCTGCAGGCCTCTGGATTATTGGAATGAAGAGACGTGTAGCACAAATACTACACGATTGTGTGCACTGTCGTAAAGCGAGAGGAAAACAACTGAACCAGCAAATGGCTGACTTGCCTACAGACAGACTTTCCACAGAGCCACCTTTCACCTACGTGGGCCTAGACGTTTTCGGACCATGGATGGTGTCCACACGCAGAACTCGCGGAGGCCAAGCAAACAGCAAGCGGTGGGCTGTGTTATTCACCTGCATGAGTGTTCGAGCCGTTCACATTGAGGTGTTAGAGTCCTTGGATACCTCCAGCCTAATCAATGCCTTGAGAAGGTTCCTTGCCATCAGAGGACCAGTGAAACAGCTGAGGTCTGACCGTGGAAGCAACTTCGTCGGTGCATGTAGAGAACTGAACATCGACACCAAACCTATCCAAGATCAGCTGGCAGAGAAAGGTTGCACCTGGATCTTCAATCCCCCTCACAGTTCTCACATGGGAGGCTCCTGGGAGAGGATGATCGGGATTTCACGCAACATCTTGAACTCCATGCTAATGGACGTCAATTCCTCAAGACTCACACATGAGACTCTAGTCACTCTTTTAGCTGAAGTCTCAGCCATTATCAATTCAAGACCCCTTGTGCCGGTGACCATGGATCCAGAAACACCAACCATATTAACTCCTACTTTTCTCATTACCCAAAAAACTGACAACGCGGTAATGCCCAGCGGAGAGTTCACCCACGCGAACACTTATCAAAAACATTGGAAACGGGTTCAATACTTGGCTGACTACTTCTGGAACCGATGGAGGAAGGAATACCTCACCATTCTTCAAGGAAGAAAGAAGTGGCGACATCCCAAGCCGAACCTCAAGGAAGGAGACCTAGTCCTCATGAAAGATCAGACCACAGAAAGGACTGACTGGCCTATGGGACTAATTACTAGGATACTGCCTAGTCAGGACGGCAATGTTCGGAAGGTGGAGCTAAAGGTCATCAGGAAAGGTGAGACGAAGACCTTTGCAAGGCCAATCCACGAACTTGTTCTGCTTTTGCCCATAGAGAGCGTCCCTACAGGATGAACGCTACCGGACCCGAACTTTGAGCCATCCTTCTTGTTTTGGACTCAATTGAGCTTGTTTTTGCATTTAACATGCCTTTCCTTTCAGGTTGTATTATGGACTCAATAGTGAAATCCCCAAAGTGAATTTCAGACGGGGAGTGTGCTGTTTCTATTTGTCTTAGTTAAAACTGTTATTTAATGTTTTTCATGCCTGTCTCTGCTGCCATCTACTGGTCAGACTTTTCAGCTCCTCTGTTTCTTTTGCCCAGCCCATGGGAGTGTCTGATGACCCTCTTGCATCACTTCCTGGGATTTTCATTCCAGCCAGAGCTTTTGTGAGAGCAAGATCCCTTATAGGAGCTACTAGAAGCAAAGTCTTCTGACCACGTAGTAGCTACAGAGGCAAGCATCACTGGAAGATTTCAATGCCAGGTACTTGGATTACTGCACTCTGCATGTCCTAACCTTTGGAGAAAATAAACCACCATTGTTTCATCTCAGCTTGTGCATGTTTTCACTCTGGAGTGCTCAAGGTCCTGTCTGCCCCACCTATAGGAAAAACGAAGGTAAGACTCTCACAACCTCTCACAACTACGCACCTTCCATCGCCTTTAAGTGGGGACAGAACAGGAATTAGGAGCAGGGAAAGGAAAGAGGAATTAGGAGCAGGGTGAGGAAAGAGATGTTAGGAGCAGGTAGTTCTGTCAGCACAGGGATAATAGTCCTCCGTCTAGGAGTTGTCTTCTAAGGAAAAAGGTACACCGCTCTCCTCAGCAGGAGGGAAGTTTCTTCTCACTCTCCAGGTCCCCGGGTAATGTCTTGGTCAGCAGCTGACCTTCACCTCAGAAAGCACTGCAGCTCACAACAGTCTGAGCTCCTGACAACAGGCCCGCACAGTCTCTTCTGCTGTGCGTTTGTGCAGGCTCATCCTCTCCAGCCTGCTCTCTCTCAACCGAGCCCCCACCATTGTCAAACAACAAATGTCTGGGACAAAGTGCCCTCTCTACAGTCATGGCCAAAAGTTTTGAGAATGCTACAAATATAAATTTTTACAAAGTCTACTGCTTACGTTTTTCTAATGGCAATTTGCATATACTCCAGAATGTCATAAAGAGTGATCAGCTTAACAGCAATTACTTGCAAAGTCAATATTGGCTAAGAAAATGAACTTTAACCCCCAAAACACATTTCAACAGCATTGCATTCCTGCCTTAAAAGGAGCAGCTAACATTGTTTTAGTGATTGTTCCATTAACACAGGTGTGGGTGTTGATGAGGACAGGGCTGGTGATCAATCAGTCATGATTAAGTAAGAATGACACCACTGGACACTTTAAAAGGAGGCTGGTGCTTGGTATCATTGTTTCTCTTCAGTTAACCATGGTTATCTCTAAAGAAACACATGCAGCCATCATTGCTCTGCACAAAAATGGCCTAACAGGGAAGAGTATCGCAGCTACAAAGATTGCACCTCAGTCAACAATCTATCGCATCATCAAGAACTTCAAGGAGAGAGCTTCCATTGTTGCCAAAAAGGCTCCAGGGCGCCCAAGAAGGACCAGCAAACACCAGGACCGTATCTTAAAACTTAAAACAGCTGCGGGATGGGACTACCAGCAGTGCCGAGCTAGCTCAGCAATGGCAGCAGGCTGGTGTGAGTGCTTCTGCACGCACTGTGAGGCGGAGACTCTTTAAGCAAGGCCTGGTTTCAAGGAGGGCAGCAAAGAAGCCACTTCTCTCCAGAAAAAACATCAGGGACCGACTGATATTCTGCAAAAGGTACAGGGAGTGGACTGCTGAGGACTGGGGTAAAGTCATTTTCTCAGATGAATCCCCTTTTCGATTGTTTGGGACATCTGGAAAACAGCTTATTAGGAGAAGAAGAGGTGAGCGCTACCACCAGTCTTGTCTCATGCCAACTGTTAAGCATCCTGCAACCATTCATGTGTGGGGTTGCTTCTCAGCCAAGGGAATCGCACCACTCACAGTCTTGCCTAAAAACACAGCCATGAATAAAGAATGGTACCAGAATGTCCTCCAAGAGGAACTTCTCCCAACTGTCCAAGAGCAGTTTGGCGCCCAACAATGCCTTTTCCAGCATGATGGAGCACCTTGCCATAAAGCAAAGGTGATCACTAAATGGCTCATGGAACAAAACAGAGATTTTGGGTCCATGGCCTGGAAACTCCCCAGATCTTAATCCCATTGAGAACTTGTGGGCAATCATCAAGAGACGGGTGGACAAACAAAAACCAACAAATTCTGGCAAAATGCAAGCATTGCTTATGCAAGAATGGACAGCTATCAGTCAGGATTTGCTCCAGAAGTTGATTGAGAGCATGCCAGGGAGAATTGCAGAGGTCCTGAAGAAGAAGGGTCAACACTGCAAATATTGACTTGCTGCATTAACTCATTCTAACTGTCAATAGAACCTTTTGGTCTCATAATATGATTGCAATTATATTTCTGTATGTGATGTAAACATCAGACAAACACAATTACAAGCCAGAGGGCACAGATCATGTGAAAATATCATTTTGGTGTCATTCTCAAAACTTTTGGCCATGACTGTACAGCTTATGAGTCACACACAGAGAGAGGGAACTTGTTAGGATTTACTGCACAGCCTGAATGACTTTCCACACTGTCACACTAAAAAAAGGAATCAAAAGCAGGAGTCCTTCCCTGTTTGCTGTGCTGTGTATGAGAAATGACTTAGCAGCTAGTCTCCTCCATACAGGGATGATTTCCACTTTTGTTTTGGATGCAATTGTAGCACGAGATTGGTCTGGAAATCACATAGGCAATATCATGAAGAGGCTTTCATGAAGGAACATCTCTCTAGTCCTACTCCTTGGATTATGGTCTGGGATGGCATAATCAGGGGCAGACATATCATCGGTGCATCCTGTGCAGCCACTCAGGGGCCCAAAAGGTAAGCGAGCCACATCCACATCCAAAGGAGGTGGAAGTGTGCATTATAATGAGCTATTGCACTACAAAGGGCCCATATACCATTCTTGCACAGGGCCACTTTTCTGATTGTGTCCACCAGTGGGCATCGGTCAGTGATTACACAGCAGCTGCCAGCAGAGGATCTTGATGATTTGCCCAAGCAAATCCAGCGCTGCAAAACAGCTATTCATAACCTCACTGATTGCAGACAAGGATTTCTGCATGTGAGGCTCGTACCCCAAACAGAATAAATCCAAATATTTTGAAAAAAAAAAATATTTCCATTTTTTTCATCATTTGCATATAATTAACATGTCTCCATCCTGTGATTTCCATAATTCTATGACTTTTTCAGTGTTGAGAAATGTGATAAATTACATAAATAAATAAAAAAGTAGAAAAAAAATATTATTTGCATTTCTGTTAAAATATAAATTAAATGAATTACTACCGTACAGTATACACTGTGAAATGTAGATTTAATCCATGCATATTTCTGCCTAAGGTTTGCAGATGGCAGCACGTCATGTTTATGCAAAATCTCCCTTAGCACAACCTGTTTACATTTGCCTTATATTAGAGCCATGTCGCTTTGCAAGGTCACCTTCTATGCAACTGTTTTCATCTCTAGCTATGATGTCGTTTGGAGTGTATAAACTGATTTAGTGGTTTGGTCTTGGGTCTGAATTTAATTCGGGGTCTGATCTGGCTCAAGAATATATTTGTGAGCTGAGATTTCGTGTCCCCCATTCCCCATTTTAGATGAAGATGTGATTGGCATCCTTGGAGGTGGGTGCGGAGTAACATTCAAAAAATTGCTATGGGATTAAGCAGTTTTAATGACACCCTTGCATTATACAAGGCCTTAAAGAGGTTTCCCACTACTAATGTTATCCCCTTTCTTTTATCCTAACTTTTCCTAACTAACACTTTCCTCATATACTTCTGCTATCTACTCTTTTCCTGTTAGCTTATCTCTCAGAGGCTTGTAAATACCTTTATTGTTGTTGCAGCTTTGAGCCTTCCAGCTGCAGACTAAATCAGACCAACTGAGCAGTGCACATGCAGAAACTGAGGTGTGGTACAAAAAGATGGCTGTGCAAATCACACAGATGGCATTGTGTAACAGTAAAGGGGGCTTTACACGCTGCAACATCGCTAGCGTTTGCTAGCGATGTTCCGAGCGATAGCACCTGCCCCCGTCGTTCGTGCGATATGTGGTGATCGCAGCCGTAGCGAACATTATCGCTACGGCAGCTTCACACGCACATACCTGCTGTGCGACGTCGCTGTGACCGCCGAACAATCCCTCCTTCAAAGGGGAGGTGCGTTCAGCGTCATAGCGACATCACTGAGGCGTCACTAAGCGGCCGCCCAATAGAAGAAGAGGGGAGGAGATGAGCGGCCGGAACATGCTGCCCACCTCCTTCCTTCCTCATTGCCGGTGGACACAGGTAAGGAGATGTTCGTCGTTCCTGCAGTGTTACACATAGCGATGTGTGCTGCCGCAGGAACGCCGAACAACACCGTACCTGCAGCAGCAACGATAATAAGGAAATGAACAACGTATCAACGAGCAACAATTTTTAAAGTTTTGCGCTCGTTGATCGTCGCTCCTAGGTTTTACACACTGCGATGTTGCTAACGGCGCCGGATGTGCGTCACTAACAACGTGACCCCGACGATATAGCGTTAGCGATGTCGCAACGTGTAAAGCCCCTTTTATAGGCTATCATGATGTGCAGTCCACACTTGTACATTCCTTCAGATTCAGGAGGTAGGGATCAAGGTCCTTGATATTTGGAAGTCAGGAAGGAGCGGGTTCCAGTATCTCTGGAATTGAAGGTGCTCCTGTTATATCAGAGCAATATGTCTCTAGTGATGTCCTCCAAAGTGGAAAGAAAGGAAAGTCTCAAAAAAAAGTACCCTGTGTGCTAGAGAAAGTAATAAAGGACACCACTTCTACATATAGTATAATGCACACCTCATAGTCCTCCATATAGTATAATGCACACCCCATCATTATCCATATTGTATAATTCACCTGATAGTCCTCCATCTAGTATAATGCACACCCCATAGTCCTCCATATTGTATGAATACTCATCTATTTTATTCCCTATTAATACCATTGTTAGCTGCATTCAGTGTATGGATATCTGCTGGAGGAGGGATAGTTTTAGATTGGAGGTGTGCCACCCCTGCAGCGGATCTAACCGCTGGGATCCATGTGCTTGCTTGTGGCTCAAGGGTCTCCGGACCCGGGGTCTTGGGGCCACTCTAGATGTAAGGGGGTAGTTATTTACAGGGGAGTTATAGTTCGTGACGCCACCCGTGGTGTATGGTAATGAAGGGATACCGCCGCTGCCATTGGGAGCACCCGGGGTGATGGAATAGGGCAGCAAGGTGTCGTTGCCCTCCACGGGTAGGGGCAGGCCCTGGGACTCGGTGGGATGCCGTGGGATGCAGGGATCACTCAGGTACTCCGGGTAAACCAAATCTCGGGGTATAACTGCTGCTTGAGGGGAGTTCGTCCGGGTCCCGTCCCCTACAGTGCTGCCTGGTGATCCGTTACCTGCCTCCTGGCACAAAGTTTAACTTCAACGTAGTGGCCCAGTAGTCTGAAACTAGCCGGGCCCCATTCCCCACTGTGGCTAAATGTGGGAGCTTGCTCTCAGGGCTCACGCTTGGGAATTTCTGTACCACTTGTTTGGAAGGCCATATCCCCCTCGTTGCACTAGTGCCCCGATTCTAGAGCAGGTGGGAATAGATCATAAAGGCTCCGCTCTCCTCAGGTTAATTGCCGGGTTGCCTGAAGCTTCTCCCCGACCTAGGGTCCGTGTACCCCGCCCTGCCTTCAGTCCCGGACTGGTGATAGTGCCAGGCTTCTGACTGTCCTCCTTGACAGGTCCAGGCACCTAGCCGCAATCCCCTGCGACCGGGAATCCGACTACTCTAGGTCCAGACTACCGTCTGCAACCTAGACAGCTTCTCTTGGGAGCCATCACTCTCAACCTCCTCTGAGCTCCTCACAGCTCGAGGGCTACTTCACCCACCCTCACCAACTACCGACTGCCTACACTCCTCATCTCCCCTCCCTGACCCCCAAGGTGGGCGACGTTATTCCACTCAAGCCGTCCACTGGTGTGCCTGGTGGGTGTGGTGCAGTGTGTTCCTAGGATTTTATTTGCTGTTGGAGTCAAAACTGTATGATAGGGACCCAGAACCTTGAGGGTCTTGGAATATTGCACGGAAGGGCAGTTTGTGTAGTACCATGTGACGACCTGATAGTCCAGTGGCGTCACAGAGGCATATGTGTCGCCCTGGGCAAGCCAGGGGACACAGATAACAACACCACTACACCCCACACTCCAGGTAGGCACACCTGCTAACCAGAAATCCTTGTTGCCTTCCTCCAGGAGTCTGTGATGCACACCAGGGGGTGGGCCAGGTGGTTGGCTCCGCCCACCAAGGAGCTCACAACTCTGGAGGCAGGAAGTTACCAGGGAGATGAGCTCAGGAGGAGCTTGAGTAAAGAAGCAGATTAGCCCAGGCAGGGCTTGAGTAAAGAAGCAGTTTAGCTCAGGAGGAGCTTGAGTGAACAGCAGAGTAGCCCAGGCAGGGGCTAGAGGAAACAACCAGAAGTGAAAGTGAAGGAAAGGAAAGTGGAAAAGGAGGAAAGCAAAAAGTGGTGACAGAGCAGAGAGAAGGAGAAGCCTGAGAGCCCAGCTGTGTGTAGGGCTAGAACAGCAAGGTCAGCGACGGCGGTGACTGTCCGGAGGGGGACCGTTTGGAAGTTCCTGGAAGGACCCCGTTGGCTGTGTGCCCGGTGGTCTGGAGCAGTGTTCCGAAGGACAGTCAGCACCAGGGCAGGGGCCTCTCGGACCCCGGCAAGGCTAGGAGTCGCCCAATTTGCCGAATCCGTCAGTGAAGGGGACGCAGATCCCCCAGCAACAAAGTCCCGATTGACGGCAACAGCCCGACCATTACCGGGGAGACACCGCCACCGCCAAGGCACCAGTTTCCCCAGGGCCAGCGCCTTCGGGCAAAGTGTAGAGCTCCTCCGGCCCAGATTGCAGTCGGGGAGCGGGTAACCGGAGGGAATCCACCGCTACCATCAGTCAAACAGGTGCAAGGAAGAGAGACGTCACCGTCACCTACCGGGAGTGCAGGTGCAACCGTCTGTGGGACCGTCCTACCAGCCGTTGGTTTACCGTACAAACTGTGTCCGTGTCTCAGGCTGAGTGAGTACCACAGTGCCGCAAGGCATAGCGCTGCCCCCGCGTCCCTGCGCCCTCCAGGCCCTACACTTCACATCTCTTCACCGGGCCCCGGGATCACCAACCCCTACCCACGGAGGGGCAACACAACACCTGGCTGCTCCCATCACCATCCCCGGGACCCTCACACTGAGCAGCGGTGGTGCCATCACCACAACCGTGGGTGGCGTCACGAACTATAATCCCAACAAACACCCCCCTTTTCACTCACGGGCGAGGAGTGTCGCTCGAGACACCCCGGGATCCGGCCCGCAGCTCGAGCCACCAGGAGCAACTGCCGGACCCGAGCAGAAGGGGTGAGCGCGGTGTGCTGACACCCTCCTCCCCGCCCGCGACTACTTGGCGTCACGAACAGGATCTTACCGCTCTGCCGTCAGGTAGAGGTGCGCCTTGTTACCGCCGGAGGTATCCGGCAGAAAAATTTCAGAAGCCGCCATCTTTGGCGCGAAAAGTTCCCGCTCGAGCGTCTTCTCGAGCAGTAGAGGCGCGAAGGCCAAAACCCCGCCCCGAGAGAGGAGGGGCCGGAAAGAGCTAAGGGGGACGCGATGGCGGCTGGCGGCATGTAGTCGCCGCTATAAAAGCAGGGACGCCAGGACTCTGCAAACATCCCGTTCCTGGAAACAAACGAACCAGCCGTCATGTGGATGCCGTCCCGCGACACCGTGCCCCCCGCGCCTGGAACCGCGGCGTGGGTAGAGATCCGGACCGCGCAGCTCTACCAACGGCTGCAGGTGAAGATGCAGCTCCTCATGGAGGAGTGGGAGGCCGACATGGCGGACGTTGTAGCCACCGTGCGGAGACGCGAGGAGGAAGCGGAGAAAGGGAGGGTGAGTGACCCACGTCCCGACGCCCTTGAGGGGCCGGTCATCGCGGCTGTGGGGCCCGGTCCAAGCCCTCTCCCTTCGCCGCCTCCTTCGCCACCCGTCCCGGAGGCCGTGACCCCGCCACTAGGCCTGCTACCACCGCAACCGGTAGCAGTACCCAGCGTCCCCGCCCAAGCGGGCCAACCTGTAGCCGGAGCCCGCAGCAAGTCCGCAGTGTTGCCGTGGAAGACTCCGAAGACCGAACCGGAGGCATCCCCTGAGAGACTCCCCGAGCCGGAGCCGATGACCCGCTCCAGGCCGAAGGCCCAGCAGCGGAAAGCCCCTAGGCCCATCCCCCACACCTCGGCTGAGGTAGCGCCGGGTTGTTGCTGCAGGGCAGCGCCCAAGGCCATGACACCGCGGGATACGCCACCCACCTTCCTGACAGTGGGTAACGTTCTGGATGTCCCGCGGGGCCCGACCCGTGCGCCGGCGCTGGCAGCAGCGCCGTACTGGGATAGGGAGCCGGTACCGCTGGGCCTGGAGATCGCCGAGAGAGAGAGGAAGAAGGCCGAGCTGGTGGCCAGAGCGATCCGTGAGAAAGAAAATCTCCGGCAAGCGACCTTCCGTGACCGGGGACCGCTGCACGAGGGACAGGTGAGGCGGTTTGATGTCCGCCGGGGCTACGGGTTCATCTATGAGCCGGGCCTGGAGGCTGAGGTGTTTGTAGCCCGGCGGGACGTGCATGCTCACCTGCCCGAAGAACATCCCGGCCGTAACCTGATGCCGGGAGATATTGTGCAGTATACCCGGCACTTTGGGGAGCGAGGATGGTTTGCGCTGGACGTTAACCTCAGGAGGGGCCCGGAGGCCCGAGCGAGCGCAGACCTCTACTCCTTGCCAGCAGCCCCAGCGCTTGAAAGACCGGAGTAGGGCAATGGAGGCCCGTAGCACCGTCCCCGTAGGGACCAGCGCTTTGTTTGTTTGAAAGTTTGTTGAAAGTTTTGAAAAATGAAAATGATTACCCGAGAAGTCACCTGATTTATTTTGTTGATTTGCAACCGGCTGGAGCCGGCACCGTTGTCCCCGTGGGGACCGTTTAAAGTTATGCATGGGAACTAGCTATGGACAAGCCCGTGAACTCTGCAGGGCAACCACAAACGTTAGTGGCTTGTAAATATGTTGGGTACCGTTACCGTTTCCGCAATGCCGCCTCCGGAGAGGCAGGTTGGAGGGAGGGCCCTGAGCAGAGCAGGCCAGGGCCCAGCCACCAAAGGAACCGGTGGCTACCCTCTGGAGGGAAGGACAGATCCCGCTCGGGTGACTTGTGCTGGACTGTGGGTCAAGGGGTGCTGCCTGGGTTTTAGGGGCAGCATCAGGGCCAGGTTGCTTGGGTGGGAGAGAGCGGAAACCGTGACCGTACACCGTTGAAACGTTAAAATTAAAATGTGCCTCCCGTCTTGGGAAGAGTTGATTGAAAATGCTTATGTTATGTTTAACCCTGTTATCCCCTTTTTACAGAAAAATAAAACCGGTGTAGGACGGCAGCCCGCGGACGGTCTGCATTTTGCTAAGGGGGAATGTGTCGCCCTGGGCAAGCCAGGGGACACAGATAACAACACCACTACACCCCACACTCCAGGTAGGCACACCTGCTAACCAGAAATCCTTGTTGCCTTCCTCCAGGAGCCTGTGATGCACACCAGGGGGTGGGCCAGGCGGTTGGCTCCGCCCACCAAGGAGCTCACAACTCTGGAGGCAGGAAGTTACCAGGGAGATGAGCTCAGGAGGAGCTTGAGTAAAGAAGCAGATTAGCCCAGGCAGGGCTTGAGTAAAGAAGCAGTTTAGCTCAGGAGGAGCTTGAGTGAACAGCAGAGTAGCCCAGGCAGGGGCTAGAGGAAACAACCAGAAGTGAAAGTGAAGGAAAGGAAAGTGGAAAAGGAGGAAAGCAAGAAGTGGTGACAGAGCAGAGAGAAGGAGAAGCCTGAGAGCCCAGCTGTGTGTAGGGCTAGAACAGCAAGGTCAGCGACGGCGGTGACTGTCCGGAGGGGGACCGTTTGGAAGTTCCTGGAAGGACCCCGTTGGCTGTGTGCCCGGTGGTCTGGAGCAGTGTTCCGAAGGACAGTCAGCACCAGGGCAGGGGCCTCTCGGACCCCGGCAAGGCTAGGAGTCGCCCAATTTGCCGAATCCGTCAGTGAAGGGGACGCAGATCCCCCAGCAACAAAGTCCCGATTGACGGCAACAGCCCGACCATTACCGGGGAGACACCGCCACCGCCAAGGCACCAGTTTCCCCAGGGCCAGCGCCTGCGGGCAAAGTGTAGAGCTCCTCCGGCCCAGATTGCAGTCGGGGAGCGGGTAACCGGAGGGAATCCACCGCTACCATCAGTCAAACAGGTGCAAGGAAGAGAGACGTCACCGTCACCTACCGGGAGTGCAGGTGCAACCGTCTGTGGGACCGTCCTACCAGCCGTTGGTTTACCGTACAAACTGTGTCCGTGTCTCAGGCTGAGTGAGTACCACAGTGCCGCAAGGCATAGCGCTGCCCCCGCGTCCCTGCGCCCTCCAGGCCCTACACTTCACATCTCTTCACCGGGCCCCGGGATCACCAACCCCTACCCACGGAGGGGCAACACAACACCTGGCTGCTCCCATCACCATCCCCGGGACCATCACACTGAGCAGCGGTGGTGCCATCACCACAACCGTGGGTGGCGTCACGAACTATAATCCCAACAAACACCCCCCTTTTCACTCACGGGCGAGGAGTGTCGCTCGAGACACCCCGGGATCCGGCCCGCAGCTCGAGCCACCAGGAGCAACTGCCGGACCCGAGCAGAAGGGGTGAGCGCGGTGTGCTGACACCCTCCTCCCCGCCCGCGACACATAAATGTAGCACCAGGGATATGGGGTACTCGGTTCCGGGCAGTTTACGTCTTGGGGATGTCACATTGGTGGCCATTACCTGGTTACGTGCCCTGGGCCCTTTTTGTAATCGGGATATTTACAGGGGATTGTTAAATAAAGTTTATACGCAAGTAGGGTATTGCCCCAGAAGACAGGTATTCAGTGCAACTGGTTTACTCACTATAGATGTTAACTGGTTGCCCGAGGTCGGCTGGTTTCGCCTCCAGGTGCCCTTTAAGTCAGTGCCAGTCTGGTTCTCTGGTACCTTCCTCCCCTGCACCTGTTTCTGGTAAGTGGGTCCCCATGGTATAGAACACTGGGGGTCTCCGTTCTGTGATTTGTCCACTTCTGTTTACCTGATGGTAGCGTGAACCCTGTGGAATTGGAGTCTCTGATCCTGCCCTTGATTCTCCATTTGCTACTGAGTCTTCGAATTATTTAGGGTCAGCAAGGTGCTTGATGATCCTCTTTGCTGTGCAGGTGTTAACAGGTTGGCTTGAAGCTCTTTCCTGTCCTAGTGTCCTGTATCCCGTCGGTGCATAATTCCGGGAGTACTCCACCGTACTCCACCGGCAACCACTTCTCCTGGGTACCAGGTCACCGTCAACCCACGTCAGGACGTTGCTCAGTCACACCTTCACTGTTATGATTCAGGGACTGAGGAGGATCAAAAAATGCGGAATCCCAAATGGTAACAGAGTGGCTGGAACCTTAACAGACTGCAGACCTAATCTAATGGGACGAGCCTACGATGACCTAATCGTCTCGACACAGCCAGAGAACTAAATATTCTCACAGATAGAAATATAAGAAAGCTAATCTGCCTTGGCGCAGTCCCCAAAGATAGACGGTGATATAGAAAAACACAATACAAATCTAGAAAAGACAGAGTCAGCAAAGGTGAGGCCCAAACTATCTTTATAGGAAAGGATAAGAGGAGCAACTGTCTGCAGCTGTAAAAAGCCCTAATATATGCCAGCACTTCTGATATGGAAAAATCCTGAGGTCACAAAACCTCTCCCCCACTCTATCAGCACTCTGATGTTACTGGGATCCAAAAACACTAATACAGATGAGGGACTTTATTAATACCAAGCATGCCAAACACAATAACTTGCAGAATCATGGAGCTAAGTAAACAGACACTCCCAGGAGGGAATGATCCCATTCCACCAAGAACTCCACACAGACAAAATAGGAATAAAGCATTAGTATCATAGCAGAAAAAACAACATGAAAATGGAAAACAAACAGCAGAGGTACAAAGACCACTTATCCACTTATCTGAGAGGAGTTCTGGTAATGAGCAGAGCTGGTTACAGAATATCCTTAACACACAGGAGACCAATGAGCACCGGCAAGTAACAACAGAAAACTACTCAGTTGAATAGCCCAATCTGACCCTGATTGCCAGTCCTCCACAGGTGTGTGGCTTTCATTCCACACATCAACTGCACGGCCAGCACTGACCACAAGAGGGAGCCCCAAACTGGAAAACGGATTCTTAACACTTCACACTCCACTGTCAACTCTGTTTTATGTTTGCTCCCTTTCACTGAAGACTTCCTTCTCTCTCCTGTGTTCTGATTACTCTCAACAGTCTGTTCATCTCACCTGGTCAATTAGTGGACTGGAGTGGCTACAACTCTAGGCGGCCATCCATTGGTCCCACCCTAACTAGGTACCATTGTATGGGGGAATGTTGGGGAAAACTGGGGTTACCTGGGTTTTTTATGTTATGAGCACTGGGGTTCTGGGTCCCTAAGGGGGTAGGTCCCGTATCCTGGTGGGGATGCAGAATCTTGTAGCACCTTGATGGCTTCAGGGGCACTACATATAGGCAGGGATTATTGTCTTACAGTCCTTGTATAGGTATACTGCTGCTGTAACCTAACTGCATTGGTCAGGGTACGGGTGATGGTATGAGACTCGTGCTGATGTAAGGGGTGGACAGCAAACTGGGAAATATAGTGGCGGCTGGGAACCAAGTACCAGGGGACCGCAGCCGCCATGAAGTTGCAGAAAGCCTCAGTGTACACACACCTAAACGACAACAATTTCATGGCAAGTGACTCGCCCACCCCAGGGCTATGGGACACCCGGTGCCGGGCCGGACTAGTCCGGGGGTCGTCAGTGGTGGCGGGGCCCGACTCCGTGGCCCTGGTGGGTGTCAATTAAATATGGCTTCTGACTTGGGATGAATAAAGTTTGTGTTCGTGACGCCACCTGTGGTTTGCGGCTATTAAGCCGCCGCTGCTGTATGAGGCCTCCGGGGTGATGGAATGGCAGCAATGATGGTACTGCTCCCCACAGGTGGAGCGGTACCCCGGGGCACAGTTGGTGCTTGTGAGAGTCTATGGTGTGGTGGAAGTCTATACAGGCGACAATAACTGAGACAACACCAGAGGGTGCAATTCCAAGGTCTTTACTCACACTTCCTGGGCTTAAGCACACTGGTGCCTCTGGACTGCTGAGACCCACTGTCAGGGACCTCCGCCGATCCTGGGTAATTCCTGGAATGAAAGCCGGTACCCTTCTCTCAGGTGTCTCTGTCTGCAGCTGTCTCCTTAAACCTTGCCTTTGTAGGATGGACCTGGCTCGGCCTCCACTACAGCCTCTGGGCTGGGAGCTCGCCTGTCGGTTATTTGCCCCCTTTCTAGAGGTTCTGCTGTGGGCTGTGGCCCGGGGAGCTTGCAGCTTTCCCTGGGCCTCGGTTTTTACTGTTGGAGATGATTTTTCACTCCTCCGGTTTCTAGGGACCATCCCCTGTTGCAGATTGATCCCTCCACCGATGTTCCTGTGGAACAGGCCACCAGCTCAAAAGCTCTCTGTGGCCCTGGAATCCATTCTCTTCCTCTGCTTAGCGTCACCTGGACCCTCTGAGTCCCAGGTTCTTCACCAGGAAGCGTCACTTTCTTCTCTTAGCTCCTGTCTGACTAGAGCTTTCTTTCTGCTTCTCCTTCTCATCTGCCTCCCGCAGACCTCCTCCTCCTTCCTCCCTCTCTCTCTATCTCACTAAACTTGACCTTCCTTTCCTTGTCTGCTCTCTGGTGGCTCCTCCCACCTCCCCAGTTGCTAAGCTGTAACCTATAGGAGCAGGGATGGGTCTTACGGCCCCTCCCAGCATGCAGCATGGGAGGGTTGTTGCCACTATCCCTGGTCCCAGTGTGTACCTAACAATGGGTGTTGTGTAGATTTGCCTGGGGACCGGCGTTCACTCCTTTCCTTACCCAGAATGGTACATCACACCGCTGGATGGGGTGCAATGTTCCTGTGGCGACGGAAGCCTCAGGGGCGCCACACAAGCAGTCAGGATACGCAAGTACGTAGCACCCTTTGTACTTTTCTTTCTCCATCTCGACCTGGTCCATATGCAAGTCTCCTCTGTAATTGTGAGTAGTGAGTGAGTAGACAAAGAAGCGGAACTGTTAAACGTGACCTGGAAGTATAAGATTATTATTATTATTTATTATTATAGCGCCATTTATTCCATGGTGCTTTACAAGTGAAAGAGGGTATACGTACAACAATCATTAACAGTACAAGACAGACTGGTATAGGAGGAGAGAGGACCCTGCCCGCGAGGGCTCACAGTCTACAGGGAATGGGTGATGGTACAATAGGTGAGGACAGAGCTGGTTGCGTTGGATGCGCCCATGTATCTTCTCCATGCTGTTCCCATTCCATTTGAGCACTGTTTTAATTGATTTCCATGACTTTCCTGCCCCCCCCAGGCTTCCCGGGGGTTCTGCCAGAAAAATGCTTGAGTTTACAATTTACTTCCATTATACTCGTTACTCAAGTCGAGCACCCAAGCATCCAACATGCTCGATATGAGTAAATGTAACACCCTGGGGTCGAGGGTGTTTTACCCGACTCGTCACCGGGCCTGGGGTGCAGATCCTCTGCGGCGTCATGGGTTGACCTGACCCAGTTTCGTAACCCCAAGGCGTACAGGAGGGAGGGAAGGTGGTGGACGGGAGCAAGGATGAAGGATGAGGGTAGTAGTGATGGTGATGAAAGTTTTTTTAGATCGTGACGCCACCTGTGGTCCGCGGCCAGAGATGGGCCGCCGCTGCAGGTGCTGCTCTCTGGGGCTGATGGTGAAAGTCACAGCCGGGATGGTGTCGCTCCCCACAGGTGGAGCCGTGTTACCCCAGGGAGAATTATGGAGGAAGGACAGGAGTGGTGGTAGACACCGACAGCAATGGCAAATCAGAGGCAGGGGCTACGGTTCCAGGTCTTTTACTCACTGGTAGTTCAGGCGCTGCCCCAGAGTACCGGTCTCTGCCACAATGGGCTCCAGCCAACCCCAGATAGTCGGCGGTCACCGCCAGTGCCCGTGGAAGTCTTTCTAGCGAAGTGTCTCCCGTTTGCTATCCGCAAGCCGGGCCGAGCCTCCAGCTCCAAGCCACGGGTCCCACGAAGAAATAGAAACACTCAACTCCTCTTGTCTGTGCGAGATATTAGCTAAGATGTGCCCAGGGAAAGTCTGCTCTAGTGAGATGGTTGTGCCTACATCTTACCCCATGTGGTGCCTGCCCCCAGTGGTTGTCCTAGCGACTGGGGAAGTCCCATGCTTCATGATGGCTAACCTCTCTGTCTGCCCTAGTCCTCCCCCCTGTGGGAAAGCATCTTATTGTTTTATGTGTGTGGTTTTGTGAAGGCACCGTCGGCAGTTAACCCCCTCCTAACCCGGGATGGATATTACCCCTTAAAGTAGGTGCAATACCCTGTGGCACCTGAAGCCTCAGGGGCGCCACATAAAGAGCACCCGAGCATTTTAGTGCTCGCTCATCACTAGAAGAGAGATGTTCTCCACTAATACTACTGTAAGAAGGGGGACCCTCTAACTTCTATGTGCCCTGTCTTTCTCACCAACAATATCAATATCTCCATTGTAACAACAATGGAGCTTCATATTCCTTCTGTTCTCTCATTCTAGGACATGCTTCAATCAGTAAAACAAGCAGGTGACCTTTTTAATTCTATAGAAATTACTTCTCTAGACAATACTATTGTAATTTACTAATTAAAAGTGTTTATAAATATATTTATGAAGACTTACCAGTTCGTTTTTGGGTTGTTTATTTTCTATTCCCAAAGATCCCCTTTAATAATGAATTACCCTGTGTCACAGTCATTCCCCTCCTGTTTTTAGACTAGTGACAGCCTTAGGACTAGAACCTCCCATCTCCATCTTGACTCCTCATTTAAATTAGGTTTCCTTTCCTTTGACATCTCATGGGTTAATTTCAGTTTTTGTTGCCAGCACGTCTGAGCAGGGCAGGTCATCAGTAGCTACTTTGAGCCCACGCCCATTTAGGTTAAATACTGGAGCCTTCCCTGAAGACCTTGCTGCTGTTAGAATTCTTTCTACTCTGGCCAGCCTGGTGGAAGGAGCTGCTGAGGAATTGTCCTGTGCCCATCCCTCTGCTACTTTACAGTCTGTCTGCTGCTTTGAAGATTGGTGTTTGTATCCTTCCGTTTATTCTTCCATCTGTCTTTCCCTTCCCTCCGTGTTTATTAGTGTAGTGAACTCATCGGCCTACTCACTAGCCGGAGTGAGTTTAGGTCAAAACCTTACTCACAAAAAGGTCTAAATAGAAAGTCAATTTGCCAATATTCAGTATGGACCCTGCGTCAGTGCATCAGTGCGTCAAAACAATTGCAACTCCTATAAGGAAAATGCGCAAAAGACGTATATTAGATTAAAAAATATTTTTTTTTTTACTAATAATATAATTCAAAAGTAGGTGGACATGATAACAACAGTAGAAATAATCAGGACATAAAACACTGGTAGACAGGTAAATATAATGACAAATAGAAAAATCTACTCTTAATATAGCGGCATGATTGATAAATAATAAAACCACTAAAGATGGAAAATATCATGTGTTAGTACAATAAACCCCAAAGTGCAATAATTAAATCTTAAAATTATATTATATTATTATATATACCTCCCTGGGCTGTACAGATGGAACAAAACCAAACAGGGAAAGGATGTAAAAGTGCACAGCATAAAGAGTGAATGCCTAGTGGTAGCAAAAAGCATAGAAAGTATATGCCTATAAGGTAAAGAGCAGAGGCAGGAACCCAGTTTAAAGGGGTTATCCGGCTTCTTTTGACTTTTTTTTTTATTACCCAATTGGGCTACATTGGGGCAGGTAAGTAGATAGAGACCACTTACCTGCCCTGCTGTCAGCCCCTCTCCCCTGGCTCAGAGTGGCCATGTGACCGCTCCTGCCGCGATTTTGCTGCTTCCGGTCATTTCATGTCAACATGGGCAGGGCCATGTTGACATGCAAATCTGGAACAGCATGTCGCCTCCCTGCTGGGCGGCTACAGTGCGTGAGTCCCCGCCCCCCATCCCTGCACCCTCCCACACATTCTCCCGCACCCCTTACTCTCCCCGAAACCTCCCCCTGCACTGCTGTGGGGTCCGTGACCTGGGGGCGGGGCCTGGCGGCGGCTGCCGTGGTGTCAGCGCCAGCACCAGGCCCCCTGCTCAGGATCGCACATTCAAATGTACTGGCATCACAGATCACAGATGCCGGTACATTTGAAAGTGCTGATGAGAAGGAGCGCAGCTTCTCATCACTGTCCCGCTGTCTGTGCTCTGCACAGCGGTGACGTCACTACTGTGCTGATATGGCCAGAGCACAGACAGCGGACGAACGTGCAGGAGCGGCGGCGACCGAGGATGGGTGAGTATGTACTCCCTACTACATGTGTTCCCGATGGGGATGGGGTTGGGGGTGGGGGTGGGGGGGTTGGTGCAGAGCGCCACGTGCGGTACAGAGCCATATGTGTGTGCGGTGCAGAGCCATATGTGTGCGTGTGCGGTGCAGAGCCATGTGTGCGGTGCAGAGCCATGTGTGCGTGTGCGGTGCAGAGCCATCTGTGCGTGTGCGGTGCAGAGCCATGTGTGCGTGTGCAGAGCCATGTGTGCGTGTGCAGAGCCAGGTGAGCGGTGCAGAGCCCTGTGTGCGGTGCAGAGCCCTGTGTGCGGTGCAGAGCCAGGTGTGCGGTGCAGAGCCCGGTGTGCGGTGCAGAGCCCGGTGTGCGCGTGTGGTGTGCAGAGCCATATGTGCGCGTGGTGTGCAGAGCCTGATATGGGGTTGTTATTTGCAACGCTGTAGTGATAACAGGTCAGTGCTGGGCAGAATACTGACAGGAAATGTGTGTGCAGGGGGCAGGCAGGGGGCAAGGCTGGACACTGGGGTGGGGCTGGACACTGAGGCCCGGCGGTGCCAGCTGTGACTGAGGTTTTGCACAGGAAGTGGTCAGTTTGCTGGAGCTGAATGTAAACAAGGAGCTGCAGAGAATAAAGGGTGAATTCAAGAGGAACAAAAGTTAGAAAACAAAAAATAACAATGTAGGGGTGTTTTATATGACAATACAGCGCAGATTAGCTTACCAAAAATTTTTGAGTTTATGTCGGACAACTCCTTTAACCAAATAACCAATATATAGCTGCTGAAGCAGAATACATAGTATAATCCCAGAGGGAAAATACAAATACAAACAGGGGGATTAATAGTCAAAAAGGTGGTCCATACCTGGCCCAAGATGAGCTGTGTCCTCAAACCCTACGCACGTTTCGACGTGTAGTCTTTTTCCAAGGGAGAAAGTGAGTAAGTTTAGGGCCCACTGAGGGTCCAAGGTCTCGCCGACAGGTTGAAAGAACCTGTATAGAGACACTAGAGAGCTCAGGAGTCAGCTTAACGTGAGTTCAGGAGGTGCCCCCTCACCCCTCTGCCTTGCGGTAGGGACCTCCATTGTATCGGGACCCTGGTGTTCCCCCCCTTTTCGTTAATGGTGTTTTTGTAGTGCGTCAGACACCCGTCAGTCTGAACGCGTGTGTCATGCGTTAGATGTGGACATCTACTCTGTGAGTGACATTCTGTTCCTACTCCCTTACCCCTAGAACACATACCTGGGGCCTCGCAGGCCTGCTAGGTTACTTGTTTTCTATGGTTGATTTCTATGGTTGAGCGTTCTGGGGTTAATAAAGGGATCATTTTGGACAGCTTGGGAGTAGTTATTCCTTTTTCATTTAGCAAAGAAAAATCCTGTCGGAACCTTCCCAAACAATATTTTATAATATTTTGTATCAACAGATGTGAGAAATCTATGGCTTCTTGTATAAACACCAACAAGGTGTGCATGTGTCTGTAAAAAGGGATAATTTTTGGACCGGTTTTGCAATTTAAATAGGCTAAAAAATGTATTACAGCAAAGCCAATTAATTCAATGTCAAAAGAAAATATTGGAATATCTGTGTGGGGGCTTCTAAAATTACCAATACGATGATGCCCTTGTAATATTTTAATGCCCACGACAGAATTTCTGTAATTCGCGTATGACACTGAGCCTGAATTCTTTTTCGCTGCACTCTCCGGCTGTTGTAATACCCTTACTTTTGGATTTCTAAAGCCCATTAGCACCATCATCATTCCCGGTGTCTGTCAGGTTATGGTGACATCACGTCAGTCCTCTTGTTGAGGAGCCGAGAGCTCTTGGCATTGCTTCATCTTGTGTCTCGCAGACTCGCGCTCCTTCATTACTGGGCAAAAAATGAGATTGTCAATCTCCTCCTCGTGTTTCCAGATGCAGATATCAAAGCTGTTCTTGGGCGGGCAACGAATCTTTGATTAAATAAACCCTTTGCATGCAAGATGCTTTTGTATAGATGTCATCTTACAGCATCTCCACTCTTACTGTGCTGCGGAATATGTTAACACCTATTAAATAAAATTAATATTGTGTATCATGTCAAATATGATACCTTATTGCTTTCTAAAAATTCAATTGTCCCATTTATGAGCCTAAAAGAGGAGGTCAGAACTGATGGAATAATCACCTCCCATAGAAATTTATTAAGGCAGAAATGTTAACATATTTCATAGTAGTGTGCCGAGACGGTCATCTATCGCAACGGTCCCTGATCTCCATCATGTTCTAACTTTACCTACTTTTTTTTGGGGGAGGGAGGGTGGAAGGAAACCCACATAAACATAACAAGAACATACAAACTCCATGCAGAGGTTGTCCTTGGTTGCATTCGATCCCAAAAACTCAGGGTGGCAAAGCAACTACTGAGCCACTATTCGGCCCTATTATCCAGTGTGTTAATCTATAGCCTGTATCCCTATTTGAGCATCTATTCCAAGTAATATATACATTCTGAGTGGACTTTTCTAATGCTATCAATGTGTCCTGATTGTCACGCAGAACAGGGGAGCCTAAACTGGCCATCAGGCTGGTGAAACTCTATCTGACCATGATACCATGGATACATCTGAAGGTGATGATGTTTGGGCTGCCTTTCTTACCCTAGCTGTTGAACAACCCTGGTCTAGTGTCCCCCCTCCTTCCATCCAGGAGAGGGCAGAGACACAAGTGATTAATCCCACACAAATGAACAGACAGGGGATAAAACAAAACTCAAACTCACAGCAATCACTCACAGAGGTATAGACAATACATAATCAGGAGGAAACTAAAGGAAGGGAGGAAATAATGACCAAGAGTATCTCCACAGCACACTAAACAGCAACCAGAAGTTCACCATTAACTGGGTAACAAAGCACAAGGACCCGAATCACATAAAGCTATTATCAGCATGGGAGACCAGACTCCACCATCTTAAAAATGGCAGAGGTGACTGTGATAGGTCTTCTGCAACATGTGACTCAAGCAGTAACCCACAGACTAGCAGAAAATAACTGCTGCAAGCCCGATTACTAACAAGATCACAGCTGGTCGATGCCTGAGCCTGTCTGTGCGGTTCAAAAGCAGCATTGTGTGGAGTGTCTGACTCTGCTGTGTGAACAGTGTCAGATGTAGTCCTGACACTCAGCGAGTTTTGAGCTTGACCTGTGTGATACTGATAAGGTGGACACTGCAACTGTTCCCACAAGATCAAGACACTGACGGTAACAGAGAACAGCTGGAAGACTCTTACAATGGAGCCAACACAAATGGAGCACAATCACGCCATCATAGTTGCCAAAAACCCTAAATTTGATGGGGTTTGTGCAATTTTTGAAAAAGTATCCTAGCAAATTGGGAATACTCCAGTGGGTTTTGGAACAGTGGAATATCCTTAGTTTTCCAACAATGCGCTATGACACATATTATACTCAGATCCACCCTAGACATCTTGAAGAACCCCAGAGCTGTCTGGTTTTGTCTATTTCATACAAAAACTGGGACAGTCTCTCTCGGTTTTCAAATCTTTTTGTCATGGTTCTGATTTTCAGTGCTCTGCTCTCCTGCATAGCCAATGCTCTGTTGTTGAAATGTGCTCTGGTAGAAAGGTTGTTTCCCGGCCTAAGGTCCTGCATTGGGGCTGGGAGGGTTCTGTTCATAGGAGCCTCATTCTGGGGGATTTCTCTGCTTCATTAAGGAGCAACCTCACCTGGAAAGCCACCAATCATAGTTCCTGCTCTGCAGCAAGTGCTTCTGGCTCCCGTAAGTGTACTGTTATGATTGGGTCTCTCAATCTTAGTTACCTTTCTCCGCCCCTGCCCCTGACTCTGATGTTACCCCCTTGCTCCTGACCTCCAGCTCATACCCTGATCTCGGCTCCACTTTCTTCCTGTGTTCCATACGTGACTTCCTGGCTCCTGACCTCCGGCTCATATCCTGACCTCGTCTCCGCTTTCTCCCTGTGTTCCATACTTGACTTCCTGGCTCCTAACCCCTGGCTTGTTTGACCACTCCTCTACTAGTTGTATCTAGTGACACCTAGTCACCTAGTGATTGAGAATTACATTTTGCTCTCTAAAGTTACTTTGCAATTCTCTCCACCTTCATCCTTAACCACAGTCACAGCTCACGGTGGAAGACCAAATGCCCTCGCACCACATATTTTATTTGCAGTAAATCAGTTCTTCATTTAAGGAAAAAGATAAGAAAAGATGCCCCCTCCAATGGTTCATTAGAAACTGCCTACTTTGTCTACTCATCTCCCCACTTCTGTCTAAAAGTTGCTTTACACGCTGCGACATCGCTAATGATATATCGTCGGGGTCACAGTGTTAGTGACGCACATCCGGCGTCGTTAGCGACATCGCAGCGTGTGACAGCTAGGAGCGACGATCAACGATCGCAAAATCGTTGATCGTTGACACGTCGCTCCAAATCATAATGTGGTTGGTGTTTCATTCCGCAGGTTGTTCGTCATTCCTGCGGCACCACACAGGAACGACGAACATCATCCTACCTGCGTCCATCGGAAAGGAGGAAGAAAGGAGGTGGGCGGCATGTTCCGGCCGCTCATCTCCTCCCCTCCTCTTCTATTGGGTGGCTGTTTTGTGACGCCGCTGTGACGCCGCTGTGACGCCGAACGCACCTCCCCCTTGAAGGAGGGATTGTTCGGCAGCAACAGCGACGTCGCTGTACAGGTACGTGTGTGCGACGCTGCCGTAGCGATATTGTTCGCTACGGCGGCGATCACCACATGTATGAACGACGGGGGCGGGTGCTATCGCTCGCAACATCGCTAGCAATTGCCAGCGATGTCGCAGCGTGTAAAGCACCCTTAATAGCTGTGCGGATTTTATCTAGAATACCATACAATTGTTGAAGGATGAGGAGTATTATTTTTAGGTGTTATTTCTCATTGTATTAATTGTCATTGATTAAACTGTTGATAGCGCTCCATCCTATTTCTCTGTGAGATAGTTATAAAATCCATTTCTTTCCATTACTTATGGATAAATACTTCATAGTAATTGTAGCCTCAAGAGAAGCTTTGTAAGAGCACTGCTCATTTACATCACATTAATATGTTGCCGTGAAGATAATGACAAATATGCTACATTTCCATTTTTATAATGCACATTAATATACGTCCTGTTCTAAGAAAAAATAAATTAAGCGACATTCTAAGAAATAATTGAGAGAGATGAACGTCATATTTCGATGGCAATTCCATCCCTTAGTAACGAAACAGTGAAGGATGATTTAAAAAAAAATAAATTGAAGTGTGAAATTGTATTTGTAAAACTTCAAAATGTTATAAAAATAAATATAATGAACCAAGTGATGGGAAACTTCATGGGGTAAAATAAGTCTTAAATATAACCCGATCTCAAATATATGTACTTAGGATAAGCAGGTTGTTTTTAGTAATTACAACAAGTCTGGCTCTCCACTGTCTAACTATCTTGGCAGCTGGGTGAGACTTCCTGCTTTCATATGTAACTATGTGTGCTGATTTTTTCAAGCTAAATGTAATTATACATGAAGTAATGTAAGATAGGTTTCTGTGCATGGAGCCGCAGAAGGTGGAAGCTAAGAGAAGCAACTACAGACACTAAAACCTCTAATAGCTTCTCATTGTGTCTGTTGTGGGCTACGTTTCAAAAAAATGAGAAATGAAGGTGATCTTTTTTAGAAGCAGCAATGTTCTCCACTAGTAGCTGAATCCTTTATAAGCAGCTGTGTTCTTCTTCAGCAGAATAACCTTTTAGGAGCAGCTACAGTATATCACAAAAGTGAGTACACCCCTCACATGTTTGTAAATTTTTTATTATCTCTTTTATAGGACAACACTGATGATCTGACCCTGTGATACAATGTACAGTGTCAGTGTGCAGCTTATACAACAGGGGGAATGTGGTATCCTCTAAATAACTCAACACACAGACATTAATGTTTAAACCGTTGGCAACAAAAGTTAGTACACCCCTAAGTGAAAATGGCCAAACTGTGACTATTTTGTGCGGCCACCATTATTTTCCTGCACGGCCTTAACTAGAGCTGGATCCTCTGCTATCCTCCATGATGACATAGCGAAGCTGAAGGATGTTAGAGATAATGTGCTCCTCCACCTTCCATTTCAGTGTCCTCAAAATAACTCAACACACAGCCATTAATGTATTAACCGCTGCCAAAAAAAGTGAGTACACGCCCAATGTCCCTTCCTGTATCATGTGACTGATTAGTGTAACCAACTATCAGGTTTGAATGTGGAAGCAGTTTGTTAAATTTGGTGTTATCGCTCTCACATCTTTCTCATTCTGGATCACTGGAGGATCAACATGCCTCCTCATGACAAATAATTCTCTGGGGATCTGAAAAAATAATTGTTGCTCTACATAAATATGGCCTAGGCTATAAAAACATTGTCAACACCCTAAGACTGAGCTGCAGCACGGTGGCCAAGACCATACAGTGGTTTAACAAGACAGGGTCCACTCAGAAAACGCTTCACTTTGGTTGACCAAGAAGTTGAGTGCCGATGCTCATCGTCATATCCAGAGGTCGTCTTTTCAAAATAAAGTACAGTAGATGTATCAGTGCTGTCAGTATTGCTGGAAAAGTTACAGGGGTGGGGGGACCGCCTGTCAGTGCTCAGACCATACATCACACATTGCTCTGCATGGCTGTCTTCCCTGAAAGAAGGTTCTTCTAAAGATGATGCACAAGAAAGTCTGCAAACAGTTTGCTGGACAAGCAGACTAAGGCTATGTGCGCACAGTGCGTTTTTCGCGGCGTTTTTGCGCGTTTTTCGGGTGCGTTTTTGGCCTCAAAACTGCAGGACTTTGCTTCCCCAGCAAAGTCTATGAGTTTTCATTTTTGCTGTCCGCACACATCTGTTTTTTTTACATGCGTTTTTGAGTTAAAAAAAAAAATGGACATGTCAGTTCTTTCCTGCGTTTTTCTGCGTTTTCCCCCCATGCAATGCATTGGCAAAACGCAGCAAAATGCAGAGATCAAAAACGCAGCAAAACGCAGCGTTTTTTGATGCGTTTTTTCGACGCAGGTGCGTTTTTGTGCGCTTTTAGAGGCCAAAAACGCACAAAAACGCAGCGTCAAAAATACGCAGTGTGCGAACCTAGCCTAAGAACATGGATTACTGGAACTATGTCCTGTGGTCTGATGAGACTGAGATAAACTTATTTGGTTCAGATTGTGTTAAGCGTGTGTGGCAGCAACCAGATGAGAAGCACAAAGACAAGTGTGTCCTGCCTACAGTCAGTCATGATGGTGGGAGTGTCATGGTTTGGGGCTGCATGAGTGCCATCAATGCCAACATGTACTGTGACATACTGAAGTAGCGTACGATCCTCTACCTCCAAAAACTGAACTACAGGACAGTATTCCTACACGATAC
Organism: Anomaloglossus baeobatrachus; assembly: GCF_048569485.1. Lineage (NCBI taxonomy): Eukaryota > Metazoa > Chordata > Amphibia > Anura > Aromobatidae > Anomaloglossus > Anomaloglossus baeobatrachus. The sequence continues at coordinate 931,073,519 of NC_134353.1, read as the reverse complement.
CGACCCAAAACACACCTCAAAGATGACCAGTGTCTTGCTAAAGAAACTTAGGGTAAATGTGTTGGATTGTCCCAGAGTCTTCAGACCTAAACCCTATTGAGTATCTCTGGAGCCTTTTCAAATGGAACGTGGAAAAGTGCAAGGTCTCTAACATCCATCAGCTCTGTGATGTCATCATGAAGGATAGAAGAGGATCCAGTGCCTTCTGTGAAGCTCTAGTGACCTCCATGCCCAAGAGAGTTAAGGCAGTGCTGGAAACTAATGGTGATGGTGGTCACACAAAATAATTTACACTTTGGGCACAATTTGACCATTTTCACATAGGAGTGCACTCACTTTTGTTGCCAGGGGTTTAGACATTAATGGCTGTGTGTTGAGTTCTTTAGAGCGTTATACAAGCTGCACACTGACACCGTACATTGTATCAAAGTGTCAGATCTTCATTTTTGTCCCATGAAAAGACTTAATAAAAATGTACAAAAATGTGTGGGGTGTACTAACTTTTTTATATACTCTTTATGCTATTCTAGTAGATTAGCCATACCAGTTATGTCCTCCTTTTGCAAACTAAACCTATAGAACCAACTATATCAGTATTCAGTAAATGGGCTGCATACCAAATATCTCTTAAGAGAAAAAAATCTCACTAGAATTTGCTTTCATTCTGGTAAAATAAAAGTACTGAAAATCTTGTTTTCTTGTAATACCAGCAGTAGGTTCGGTCAGAGGTCACCATCTTCCCGCTCCCTAGACACAAGGTTTCCCTTCCCTTTTGCCATGCGCTTGGTACTTCCCCATACCTAGTGTAACAGTGTGATGCCCTGGCCTATCAGGTCGTCACAGGGTATTGTGGAATCTGCCCTTCTGCACAGTATCCACTCCTCCTTGGTTACGGATCCCTGTTCTTTGGTGTTGCTAAGATCAGAGCCAGTCAAAATCCTAGGAACACTTTGCACCACACCCACCAGACACACCATTGGGGGGCCTGAAGGGAATAGGGCCGTCCATTTGGGGGGTTAGTAAGGGGAAGTGAGAAGTGTCAAAAAGAAGGAGAACGAGAGAGAAAGGAGAGGAGAGAGGAGGTCAGGAGCTGGGCTCCTTGTAGAATACTAGGTCGCAGACGTTGGTCTGGGCCTGGTAGGAGCTGGAACCCCGGTCGCAGGGGATCGTGTCAAGGGGCATGGAGGGCAGCCGGCGGCCTTGAGCCATCTCCTGGCAGGGACCAGGGCACGACGGGGTACGTGGACCGTAGGCCGGGAAGTAGCTTCACGCAGCCCAGTAATTTACCCAACGGGGGTGAAGTCTTCAGGATTCATCCCTCACCCGCTCCAAAATCGGGGTACTAGCGCACCAATGGGATAGGACTTTCCCAAACACAGTTCAGAAAATCCCGAGCGTGAACCCTGACAGCAAGCTCACTCCGTTAGCCATACGGATGAGTGGGACCCGACTAGTTCCACACTACAGGGTCCAACTAGTGAAGAAGGTGCCACGGAAAAGGTCACAGGCTAGCAAAAAACACCAAGGGCACGGATCCAAGCGTGCTCCCTCCTTGCTGCAGCGGTGCTCAGAATTCTGGTTTACAAGCTGTCGGTGTCAGTATTCTTGGACTGAGTGAGTACGCAGAAACCCTTTCCTTCCCAACGGCACTCCTTCACGACCATCACCGGGGCAAAAACCCACTACCCACGGAGGGGTTAAACATCTTGCTGCCTTACCACCGCCGCCGGGTGTCCCTAACAGCAGCGGTGGTACCCTGTCTTACCATGCACCGTGGGTGGCTTCACGAACTTCTAAATCCCTCTATACATAGCCCCCTTCCCCTTCATCGAGTGGCCGCGCGACCTCCGGGTCCGGAGACCCCTCGAGCCACCACGGATCCGGATCCGAGCAGTGGCCCAGCTGCTGGCACGGGGGCGGCAGAACAGCACCCCTCCCCCATTAGCCACAGGTGATATTATTCTCTCTAAAAGGTTACTACTCATCCAAACACATGGAGGTTTTATAACCCAGAGAGAGGCTTCAGTTCACTGTAGGTTCCCAGTAATATGAGATTGCCTTGACGTGGTTACTGGGCAGATATACAACACCTGGCAAAAATTATGCCCTCCCCTGGCTCTGAGGATGTTCATTCAGTTCTTTACTTTTGTTTAAAAAAAGCAGATCACAATCATGGCACAAAACTAAAGACATTTCAAATGTCAACTTTCTGGCTTTAAGAAACACTAAAAAAATTATGAAAACATAATGTGCAGCCAGTGACGGTTACTTTTCAAGACCAAACGGGGAAAAAAATATGGAATCACTCAATTATGAGGAAAAAATTATCGAATCATGAAAAACAAACAAACACAATAACCCTCCAATACAGCACTGGTATTAAGTTGCACCACCTCTGGCTTTTATAACAGCTTGCAGTCTCTGAGGCATGGCCTTAATGAGTGACCAATCTGGCTCCAGCTTTCTCTGATTGCTGTTGCCAGATCATTTTTGCAGGTTGGAGCCTTGTCAAAGACCATTTTCTTCAACTTCCACCAAAGATTTTCAATTGGATTGAGATCCGGACTATTTGCTGGCCATGACATTGACCTTATGTGTCTTCTTTCAAGGAATGTTTTCACAGTTTTTGCTCTATGGCAGGATGTATTATCATCTTTATAAATGATTTCATCATCCCCAAACATCCTTTCAATTGATGGGATAAGAAAAGTGTCCAAAATATCAATGTATACTTGGGCATTTATTGAAGATGTAATGACAGCCATCCACAGTGCCTTTACCTGACATGCAGCCCCATATAATCAATGACTGTGGAAATTTACATGTTCTCTTCAGGCAGTCATCTTTTTATTGTTTAGCTTTTCTGTATGTAAATCCCATTTCCTTTAGGCGGTTTCTTAAAGTTCGGTCACAGACATTGCCTCCAGTTTCATCCAATTCGTTCCTCATTTGTTTTGTTGTGCATTTCCTTTTTTGGAGACCTATTGCTTTAAGTTTCCTGTCTTGATGCTTTAATGTCTTCCTTGGTCTACCAGTATGTTTGCCTTTTACAACCTTCCCATGTTGTTTGTATTTGGTCCAGATGTTAGACACAGCTGACTGTGAACAACCAACATCTTTGGCAACATTGTGTGATGATTTACCCTCTTTTAAGAGTTTGAGAATCCTCTCCTTTGTTTCAATTGACATCTCTCGTTTTGGAGCCATGATTCATGTCAGTCCACTTGATGCAACGGCTCTCCAAGGTGTGATCACTCCTTTTTAGATGCAGATTAACAAGCAGATCTTATTTGATGCAGGTGTTAGTTTTGTAAATGAAAAGTTACAGGGTGATTCCATAATTCTTTCCTCATAATCGAGTGATTCCATAATTTTTCCCTCTGTTTGAGCTTGAAAAGTAACCGTTACTGGCTAGCACATTATGTTTTCATGATTTTTTTTAGCGTTTCGTAAAGCCAGAAAGTTTCTATTTGAAATGATTTTAGTTTTGTGCCATGTCTGTAATCTGCTTTTTTTAAACAAAAATAAACAACTGAATGAACATCCTCAGAGCCAGATGGGTCCATAATTTTTGCCAGGGGTTGTAGAAACGGCCATTTTTGTATGCTTAATATCTCAATTTTTTCTTAGATTTCCTTTAGCGGTAATGCATGTCTATATTCTTCCATTCATGGTTTGCATGTTTTAGCATTTCAGAATGCAACTGTCATTTTTTGTCATTGCAATCACATTGTGACATCCAAAGACGACGTGCTTTACGCAACTGCAGCTGCCGCTTGGCATTGTGCACTTAGATATGTTTTCAGATTCTCCACTATGGAAACCCACCAGTTTTTCTACTGATGTCACTTCTAGAGACAGTTTGGAACTGAAAAGGCTCGTTAATACCCGTGTCATCTCCCAGAGGAAAGCAATTTGTAAATTTTCCAAGGACCATTGCCCTTCCTTTTCCTTTCTTGATAAGAAGACTTACTATTCTAATCTAAATAGATTACCCGATCAGAAGAAACATTTGTTCTCCTTCCGTTCTTCCATACATCCGCTGTTATCATTACTAACAGTGCGTATTCATTTATACATATGTGATGATGTTGCACCTGGAAGTTTTGCATTAGAATTTTCACTGACTTGATGCTTTTTCAGACTATAAAAATATACGGTGTTAATAAAAAACTAATGCATAGCTTTATAGTCCAGGCTCAACCCAGTTTATTCCCTGTTTTATTTAGTGTATTAATGGTTACTCTAGCAATTAAAGAAAGAATGAGAAGTTTATGAGTTGGCCGTCCGCTCGTTCATCACTTTGACACTTTTTCTGAAGTGCTTTATTGTCCAGCTCGCAGAGTGAATAAAAAAAAATATGTATTCATAGAAGAAGAAATATCGTCTGACTCGAAAAGTGCGGAATATTCTATTAATGGAAGAGTCGGTAATTTATGAATGTAACAAGGGTCACTGTGCAATTTGGAATGTGAGTACATAATGAAACAACCAAAGGCTTTAAAGGGCGTGTTCACTTTTGCAGCCATATTTTATATTTTTATTGCTCCAATGTTTAAAGGAAGCAATGTAGTAAACACTCTAGATTGAAAATCTTTTGCCATTTTATGAACATCAAGTACCGTATTTTTTGTTTTATAAGATGCGCCGGATTATAAGACACACCCCAAATTTAAAAATAAAAAACAAAAGGTTAAAAAAAATATATATATATATAAAAAAATGGGGTCTGTCTTATACTCCGGTGTTGTCTTAACGGGGGGGGAGGGGGGGCAGCAGCAGTCTCTTTCCAGGGCTGTCTCTTTCCAGGGCTGTCTCTTTACCCCTCTGTCTCTTTCCCCGTCTGCCTTTTTCCCCGTCTGTCTCTTTCCAGGTTTGTCTCTTTGCCCATCTGTCTCTTTCCAGGGTTGTCTCTTTCCAGGTCTGTCTCTTTCCCCGTCTGTCTCTTTCCCCGTCTGTCTCTTTCCACGACTGTTTCTTTGCCCGTCTGTCTCTTTGACTGTCTGTCTCTTTCTAGGGCTGTCTCTTTCCAGGGCTGTCTCTTTCCAGGGCTGTCTCTTTCCCCGTCTGTCTGTCTCTTTCCCCATCTGTCTCTGTCTGTGTTTCTGTCTGTCTGTCTTTTTCTGTCTCTCTATCCATCTCTCCACCGACATCATATAACCTCACGCATAAGCTTCTAACAGTTTATTTTGTTCCTATAGCAACCACTGACAGTTGATATTAATAGCCTGTAGCTCCCAGCTCCATTCAGTTTAATGGCGGCAGGATTTTAGTTAGATTTTACTAACTGTAAAGCACAGGGTTAAATTTTTCTGTCAAAACATAGTCTACGTTGCTCCCTGGGCCACATGAGGCGTCTGTGCAAAATTTCGTGATTGTAAATGCGACGGTGCGAATACCTCTAGCGGACATACATACACACACACACACACATACACACACACATACACTCAGCTTTATATATTAGATATAATCATTACATTCCGTTTTATGGAAAAGAGTGACTTTATAATAATAATAATAATTTTATTCATTTATAATAATAATTTTGCAAATTTTTGCAATTCATCTGATCACTCTTCATGTTAATTGGCATTATAACAACTGAAGCAGCAACTTTATGAAAATCAAAAGTTGTGTCAGCCTCTAAACCTTTGGCCTTGACTTTACGTGCAGCTTTGGAAACCATGCAATGATCCTGGATCTGTCTATGAATTTTTTATGGTATTTCTGCTCAGCCCCAGTGATGTGGCCTATGGATAGGTGGGGCACTGTTTTTGAAAAAAAATGTTTTTCTCATTGTATACCACTTCTTTTAGGGATTTTTAAGAAATTCACATTGATTGTCTATCCTTTAGACTCTCCTGAATATTCAAGAGGCTTCTAGAAGACGGGGAGACCTATTGGAGTACAAGAGTATTGGGCAAACCTCCTTAACTCCATCGAATGCCCCTGGAAAACTCAAGGAAATACGAATTTCTGGAAAACTTATGCTCTCATTAGACAGAGCCCTATCTTTCAATTGCACTTTATAGGAAGCAATGAACAGGAATACAGCTATTTTCCCTACCCTGAAACAAAGCGTCATCAATCATGTACATTTCAGCAGCTGGTCTCTTCGTTGCTCTACTGGACATGTGCCAATTACCGATTACTTAGCTCCCTGCTCTGTGTGAAATGTTCCTTTTCAATGCACAGTGACAGTGCACTCCCTCATTTGCTCTAATGTGAATATTTTGGGTGCGGGGTTGGTCTCCGCTCTCCCTGTTCACTGCATTCTATCCTTTACAATTCACACTGCCAGTGCACTCTCTTGCTGGCTTGTCATTTATCATTGGATCCGCCAAAGGAGCGCACTGTCACTGTGAATTGAAAAGGTTTGTCACACAGGGAGCAGTGGCTGATACTGAGCATGCATCGGAATTGGCAATAATTGTATACCCAGTAGAGAAGGGACTAGACCAGCCACTGAAATGGATGTCACTGATGACGCTTTGTTTCAGGGTGAGCAAAGCAGCCACAACAGTGATTACAGCACCTGTCCCCTGATGTCTTTCCATTTGAGTATAGTAGAGAGGACATTCAAATGAAACGTTATCAAAACAGAAGTAAAAAAAATAAAGTAGTCGGAGTACAGAGGAAACGGTAGGGAATCTTTTATTACAGTATATTAGGAAAATGATTAGGTTATTACATTAATTAGACATTTAAGATTAAAAACAACATTAGTTTCTGACCACCCCTTAAAAGGAGGGTGAATAGTCACCATTAAAAATTTCCAGTTTAGTCCTGAATAATAATTTCTTAGCAGATGGAATACTATCGGTGATTTTTGGAGATACTTGGCCACATCCATACCTGTCTATATGTCTTTACTGCTCCATCCCATTCAGGCCTTGGGAGTTGGACTTCAAAAATCAACAGACCTATGATTTATTCTAAAGATTGAATATAAAGAGAAAATCTATGTATAAAAAGTGCAATAGGGACTTATCCAAGTATACCAGAAGTTTAAAAGAGAGGCAAACTGCTCATCTGGTCAGGTATTGTGACGGCTGCTGCACGGACCACGTGCCACAAGGGCTAAGTTGCTAAATCTAGGGGAAACAGGAATAAAAATGGGGTTAATCTTGCACTGCTGTTGGTGAAGGAATCCAATATAAAAGCAAACTTGAAATTAAATGTGGTTTATTCAACTCGTTTCAAAGTGACCTTCTTAACTTCTTCTTCAGGCCACCAATACTGGATGTGCTGCTGAGACCCACTAATAACAAAAATAAAAGGCTTAAACTAACATTGAAGGTGAAAAAAAACAGACTATGAGATAAGGGATGGCTGCCTGTAAACTGCAAGTTAACTCTTACAACATGCTGGCTTCAAATTACGTAGCAAAACTGTCGTGACAGAGTCACTTTAAATTATACAGACCGACATTCCATAAAATGTCAATATTTTTTACTTAAATGCTTGTATTTTAGCCGAAAATCATTCGTGCAACAGAGGTTTTTTTTAATTATTTTGGACATCTTGAGTCCCACAGCCACAAAGTATCACACTAGACTAATTGCAAAATCTGTCCTCTAGCTTCTTACTTGATCTGTGTCATGGCCAGGAAAAAATTTTATACTGACCATATAAGACAGCACAAAAGGAAGGGGAAAGGAATGGGCTATCACTAGTGAAAGCGGGAAGTAGTGACACCTGACAACAACCTGCAGCTCTCCCTCACTGCTCTCACCAGCCCAATACAGGTTCCGCACCTGTCGCCAGGGAAGAATACCTCAGCCCTAGGAAAACCCTGATCTGGGCCCTTCAGTAAGGATGGAGGGTATGAGCTCTTTGTCAACACCATTATGACTAAAGGACGACACAAGGGAACAATAGAGGGGAAACACAACAGCAATAACCAGAGCCCTGGTAGATAGAAAAATACAACACCTATCTGAGCTTCAGCAACCCCAGAAATCTGGAGCAACAGAAGATGACCTTTCCAGAGCTCAGCAAGGAACAAACTATAAGCTGCACCCAAATTCCCCCAAGGTGAGGTATATAAAGGAAGTTAGAGGCTGGCAAATGAGAGCAAAAAAGAAGTCAGAGGCTGGCAACAGAGAGGAAAAACTGACAGTTTCCTAGGGTCCTAAAGTCTGTGGCTGCAGAAACAGGGAACTGTCAGATAACAACATGAGCTGTGAATCCCTGGGATTTTCTAATACTTGCTGCCACTTGATTGTTATACGGCTTTGACACATCCGTGACAATCTGTAACCTTATCTATCCTCTCCTAAATAATCTTCTAAGCACTTTGGTTGTAAATCGGCTTAGAAGATGGTTCAGTAGAAGAGAGATAAAAGTCACAGAACTGGAAACATGAGTACAAGGTCTCTAATGGTTTTTTACTGGTAATTCTACTCTGTACTGTGATGCATAGAGGTTGTAGAAGTCAACTCGGTTCAAAAATTTAATTGCAAAAATTATTTTTAGCCCAAAATACATGAACGTGAGTATAAAAACATTCACCTCAGAGGTGTCCATATCCTTTAAGGATTCGCCAACAATCTGTATTCCTTCGACATCGCTTTGTCTTGTTTAGTCCATGAGCTATCTTTCAAAAACAAAATGCAGTTAATTAATTGACTCAATCCTGCAAGAAAAAAGAAGATGTTAATATAAAGTCATACCTCACACCGTCTTCTCCGTCGGAGAAACATAATCACCTATTAGCGAAGGACCTCTTGCCACCGAGGGTCCGATGGCGTCAAATGAAAAATATGCCGGTGTACAAACAGCTCTCACGAACACAAAAGCGCATTGACCTCGAGTCAAAGGTGATTATGAGAGCACATTTTGTAAACTCTTATTTACGGACCCCGGTGAGCAATTCCCAGCTGCGTCCTATGAATTAGCTCCTCGAGTCACCGGAGAGCAGAGCTTTTATAGAGCTGCTCAGGGCTGAGCGATAAAACAGAGCAGCATATGTGGGTTCTGATTCTTTCTCTCCTTAATATTTTCGGAAACGAGGTCCTTAATATAAAAACGTAGCGCCACGGCGCGCACAGCTGCACTTAACATCTGGCATTCCTGATGCTCGGAGATAAAGTAAAAGTCAGCTAATCTTCACTGTAGGTTAACATTATTCCTTATTACAGGGCGGTAAGATTGAGAGTACATCATTCTCAGCTCTAGGGGACCTTGGGTTGTAAAGGAAGAAAATTAAAATGTATTCATGTGGAATAAGTGTTCCCCCCTCTTCACTTCTCTTTGTCTCCTTTACTGCTCTCTCCTTATTCAGCCTTTCGAGATTTCATGCTCGCTGCGTACAATATGCCCAAACCACAGGCTATTTTTCTGCAAAATGCCACAGTCAGAAGTGGATTCTGAAGAATGAGTGTTTCTTAAGCTGTAAACTTGAAGGATGAAATAACTGATGTTTGTGGGGAGAATTGGAAAAAAATGTAAAAAGAAGCGCTAATGTCAAAGTAGAAATTGAGTCATTGGTGCCGGCACCAAGTATAAGGGGCCATTATTGGTGGAATGCTTAGGAAGTGGCATAGAGTTGCCTAAAGGGTGCTTTACACGCTGCGACATCGCTAGAGATTGCTAGCGATGTCGCGAGCGATAGCACCCGCCCCCGTCGTTCGTGCGATCTGTGGTGATCGCTACCATAGAGAACCATATTGCTATGGCAGCGTCACACGCACCTACCTATTCAGCGACGTCGCTGTTGTTGCCGAACAATCCCTCCTTCAAGGGGGAGGTGCATTCGGCGTCACAGCGGCGTCCCAAAACAGCCACCCAATAGAAGAGGAGGGGAGGAGATGAGCGGCCGGAACATGCCACCCACCTCCTTCGTTCCTCCTTTCCGGTGGATGCAGGTAGGATGACGTTTGTCGTTCCTGCGGTGTCACACACAGCGATGTGTGGTGCCACAGGAATGACGAACAAGCATGCACCATCAACGATATTATGAAAAGGAGCGACGTGTCAAGGATCAACAATTTTTTGCCATTTTTGCGGTCGTTGCTTGTCGCTCATTTTAGTCACACACAACGATATCGCTAACGGCGCCAGATGTGCGTCACGAACACCGTGACCCCGATGATATATCGTTAGCGATATCGTTGTGTGTAAAGTACCCTTTAGGCTGCTTTCACACATCAGTTTTTTGGCATCAGGCACAATACGGTGAAAAACAGATAAAATGGATCTGTCTTTCTCCTCATTGAACTATATTAGCACCGGATTGTGGTTGCTGCCCTTGCGTTGCATCCATCGTGCGTTGGATCTGGTGAAATTTATGTGTCCAGCTGCCGGAAAGGACGCAGCATGAAACATTTTTTTGGCAGCGGACGACCGTCCGGCGTCATGTACAATGAAAGCCTATGGGCGCCAGATCCGTCGTAATGCGGCATACAAAGCATTACAGCAACTGATTACGTTTTTTTTCTACTGAGCATGCTCAGTAGCACAACAGATCTGTCCAAAACTGAAGGAACTGTTGGAAATAACTGATGCAACTGATCCGTTTTTTCGCCTGATCCATTGCATCAGTTTTTACATCGGATTGTGCCTGATGCCAAAAAACTGATGTGTGAAAGCAACCTAAAGGGAATCTTTCACCCCCTTTGACTGTTTTAAAGGGAACCTGTCACCAGATGTTAATAATACCTAACTGTCGGTGCGGAGCAGATGGGTCGGATGGGCGTCTCCTTTCTCCAGGTCCCGCGGTTCCTCTTTAGGCCATCTTTGTCCTCCTTCTGAAGCTAGTGTGGATGATGCGTCCTATGTCATCTACGCTATCCGACAGTGAGGTCCTGCGCAGGCGCACTTTGATCTGCCCTGCTCAGATCAAAGTGCGCCTGTGCAGGACCTCACTGTCGGTTACTGTAGATGACGTAGAACGCGTCATCCACACCAGCTTCAGAAGGAGGACAAAGATGGCCAAAAGAGGAGGCACTGGACCCGGAGAAAGGAGGCACCCATCCGACCCGTCTGCTCCGCACCAACCGTTAGGTAAGTATTATTAACATCCAGTGACAGGTTCTCTTTAAGCTATTACTATGGGCATACAAGTAATAGGATGGTGAAAGTAGTCTTACCTGTATGCCTCATAGTACATGCCTTGTTCCACAAATATTATTTTAGATCACTATATGCAAATTAGCCCTCCCAGGCTACTGAGCATTGTGCTTCGGCTACTGGGCGGTTGCTTCTCTGTAAGAAATCCTCACCTCCATGCTGCATTATTCTTCCTGTCACCTCCTCTCAGTGCCACAGATGGCAAATCTCACATTTGCACAGTAGGGTGTTCTTGAGCTTGTGTCCATTCACCCCCCATTTAATCCACTGCGCATGCGCTGGTGAGTCAGCTCCACTTCCGTTATCGGTGCGCTGTTCTAAGTTGCCCTCTCAACTTCCTGCCTAAGGAACAGAACACCACACCCTAGATAGGTTTCGTACCTGTGCACCAAGCCGGATACCTGACCCTAGGTATCCCTGGTGCTGGGCCCTAAATAGGGAACGGATGGGATGAGCTCTTCATCAACCCCACTAATTATTGAAGAGATAAGGGGGACACATGGAAGAAAATCATGAACTACTTATCCACAGAAAACTCAGATAGAAGTTCAGAAGAGCATTCAGCGATGATACCACAGAGGAGTACAAGCCACCTGCTTGCATCCTTGGCATGAAGGAACTGAAAATATCACCAGCACCAGTCCAAAGGAAGGAAGGGGTATTTAAAAATCAAGGGAATACTGACAATCAACAGCTGGGTGGAAGTCGAGCTCCTGCTGGGTCCAAAAGGGAGAGGGATGAATCCAGCAGGAAATCTACCTATACCAATAAATACTAACAGCAGGAACAATGGAAAGTCAGGGAACATTCTGCGCAGCCAGACACTGTGACATTCTATAGTCAGAAACCACATGACTGTGACACTCCCGTGACATTTATTATCTGAGCAAGATTAGGACCGCCCACTGGACTCCTAAAAACAGAGATTTCAATCAATAATTACCAAGTTCTATTGATTTTTTTTAAAAAAAAACTATATATAAATCTAGTAAGCTCTTGCTACTCTATAAAATGCTGCAGAGAGATTGGACTTGTATTTCCACTTAACAAGTTCCCCTTAAAGCGCACCAATCACAAGGATTTTCCTACATAACCTAAAGCCAGGCTGATTCTATATATACCTGTAGGTTTTGAAACACAAGCAAGTAAAGTTTATATAAAATGAGCAGTTTTTGATTGGCAGCAGCTGCCGATCAGCTGATAGCTAGGGTGGCTCTTGATAGTGATTCCCACCTCCTTGTCTGTTGGTCCTCAGCCTATATTTTATTTATGCTAATTCCATTATAGAACATTTTACTAATGGTTGTGGCTAAATCAAAGTGACTAGAAGGACCCTGCTGACATCATGCCATGTGACCAGAAGGGGTGAGGCCTCAGCCAACAGAAAAATGTTGATTTCTGGTATCAGCTATGTTGGCTGAGGCCCCATCCCTTCTGGGCACATGGGTATGACATCAGCACAGTTTCTTCTAGCCACAACCAATAGTAAAACTCTTCTATAATAGAATTAGCATAAATAAAACATAGGGGGAGGAACAGGCAGGGGAGGGGATAACTATGAATACCCACCCCAGTTATCAGCTGATCGGCAGCTGCTTCCAATCAAAAAGCTGCTCATTTTACTGGGACGCCCCTGGACTATCAGGTCGTCACAGAGTATTGCACAATCTGCCCTCCCGTACAGTACCCACCTCCTTCTTGGTTATGGGGCCCCAACAATATGGTGTTGCCTACATCAGCTAATCAAATCTTAGGTACACTCTGCACCACACCGGCCAGACACGCCAGTGGACAGCCTGAGTGGAATAGGGTCGCCCACTTGGGGGGTTGCATTGGGGAGGTCAGGAGTGTCAGGAGTAGGGAATTGTGTGTTGGAAGTGAAGGAGAGAGAAGGTCAGGATCAGGGCTCCTAGGAAGCTATCTGGGTGGCAGAGAGTGGTCTGAGACTAGAGGAGATGGACCTCCGGTCGCAGGGGATCGTGGCAAGGAGCACGGATCTGTCGAGGAGGACAGCCTGCAGCCTTGCACCATCACCGGTCTGGGACCAAGGCACAACGGAGTACGTGGACCCTAGGTCAGGGAGTTGCTTCAGGCAACCTGACAATTTACCTGACGAGAACGGAGCCTTCAAGATCCGCTCTCCACCGGCTCCAAAATTGGGGTACTAGCACAACGAGGGGGATAGGACTTTCCTCTCAAATGGCCCAGAAAATCCCAAGCATGAACCCTGAGAGCAAGCTCCCAAACTTAGCCATAGTGGGGAGCGGGACCCGGCAAGTTCCATACTACCGGGCCCAACAGAGAAGTAACTTAGTGCCAGGAGGCAGGTCACGGATCACCAGGCAGCACCATTGGGGACGGGACCCGAACTAAGCTCCCCTCAGTGGCAGCGGTGTCCAGAACTTTGGTTTATCCAGTTGTCGGTGTCAGCTTAATGGACTGAGTGAGTACAAGAGTGACCCCCTTCACTCCCCATGGCACTCCCCCTACCCGTGGAGGGTCACAACACCTGGCTGCCCCATTCCATCACCCCCGGGTCCTCCTAACTGCAGCAGTGGTACTCCAAATTACCACACACCACGGGTGGCGTCACGAACTCTATAATCCCCTGTAAATACCCCCCTTCATTTGAGTGGCTGCACGACCCCCGGGTCCGGAGACCCTTGAGCCACCGCGGATCCGGATCTGAGCAGCTCGGCTGCTGGCACGGGGGCGGCACATTACAAACTTTACTTGCTTGTATTTCAAAACCTATACAATCTAGCTGACAACTAAAGGTATGTATAGAATCAGCCTGATAGTGCCAGTATAGCACTGGCTTTAGGTTATATGGGAAAATCCTGGTGATTGGTACGCTTTAAATCTTCAAAACATGCAAAAAAAGTTTCAGTAATTAAGTAGCAATAACGTTTTCCATCCCGATAGCTGAAGGTTATCCAAAAACTGCATATAAAAAAAAAATCTTAACATAATCAAGGCAAATGCTAATCTATAATATCAGTAGTATCTAACTCGCAGTACTAGGCTCTAGCAATCAATGTAATTTACAGTCATAATTACACATAATTGGCTTTCGACACTGTTTAATCCGATGACACAACATTTATATCTATATGTGACAGCTGACGACTCCGATCTATTCTTTACCAAGTGTTTAACAATTGACAATTAAAATGTGTTTAGCTGCTTGATAATGTTGTGAAGGACAAAATTATCCCAAATTTATTTCCTCCGATGACAAATGTTCTATTTTGCACATACGTCTTGGTTTGTTTCCCAGAGTTGAAAATCGCACGTCTCCAAAACCTATAAATAACTTTCATTAGTTTCTAAAATGGCTTAGTGTCAGAATACGCCTCTGAAGTGGGTGTAGAGTGTCTCCGAAATTAAACGAATCCTCGGTGAAGAGTAAGGACTCAACAGTCTACAAGACGTCAACTCAATAACAATATTACTGTAGACCTTCTACCGTTGTTCCACTGTTATTCAAAAACTTCTTCTTTTCCCCCCAAAAACTAATGATATTTTGGGATGGTACTAAATGGGGTGAAAAAGTCTATACAATTAAGGAAAACGAGTTCAGTAACTGACAGATTCCTGTAACTCATCTTCTCAGATGCTCTCATAACAGGGTTGGTGCCTCAGGATTGGAGAATGGCTGACATAGTACCGATATTTAGGAAAGGTAAGAAGGTGGATCCAGGCAACTATCGGCCAGTAAGTCTGACATCAGTAGTGTGCAAAGTTTTTAAAAGCATTTAGGAGATGACATGTAATGATATATTACAAAGAATACTATGATAACTAGGGATGAGCGGACCCGAACTGTAAAAGTTCGGATCCGCGCGGTTTCAAAGGTACTCGGTTGACGGGCCAGGAATTCTGGGTGTTTGATCCGGATCAGCATTCGAGAAATTAAAAAAAAATAAATAAAGGAAAAATTAAGAAAATAAGAATGAAGCGAGCGTTTCATACTAACCGAGGCTCCGTCATGGCGGCAAACTGCTTCCAGGTCGCCCATTCACTTCCTGTGCCGCACATTGTGCTTATCGCATATGCACTGCTTTCCCAGCTTTCCCCGCCCACCCGCCGTCCTGGCATCTGTGATTGGCTGCAGTCAGATGCGCCCCCAGCCTGTGTGACAACGTCTGATTGCAACCAATCACAGGCGCTGTCTTTGGGTCAGTATCGAGGTATAAAAATAAATAAATAAAGCAATTGGCATAGGGTCTCCCCATAGGCATTATAGCACAGCTGACAGCACTCTTCACACTGTCACATGTGCAGGAACACAGAAGCTTGGTAAGATGGATTCACAACATGAACAGATGTTGATGTACTCCAAAAATCAAATGATCAATGATCTTTAGTGTACCACTAAGTGGGCCTCAAATGGAATCTGTCAGCAGGGTTTTACTATGTAATCTGAAGACAGAAAGAAGGGCAGTGAGCCCCATAGGGGTGAGCAGGCCCATGACGATCGGGAGGGTGCAGGGTAGTAAGGAGTTAAAAGGTTTTGGTTGGGGATGAGGGAGATAGATGGGGGCATGGGATTGGTGGTTGGTACTGGAGGGGGGATTGGTGGAGAGCAAGGAAGGGGTGGGGGCGTAGTTTGAGGTATAAAGAGAATGTAAAGTGTGTTACCTCCCCTTTCGTCGCTTGAACTTTGTGCCCACCCGCCCGCCCTTATTATATATAAAAAAAAAAAAAAAAAGGGAGAGTAATATATACATAAAAAAAAAAAAAAAAAAAAAAAAGAACTAAAAAGGGGGTGATGGTTTTTTGTCTAAAAAAAAAAAAAAAAAAGAAAAATGTTTGTTTTGTTGTCACAGCGGGGGGATAGGTCCGTCTGAGAGGTTGGGAGTACCGACAGTCGGTTTGTTGGTACGAAGTCGCTCAAGGGGAGTGGCTTCGGAGTGGATGGGAACTTGCAGGCGGAGGTCCTGCAGGTTCTGGGTGGGGGTAATTAACGATGGAACGTTATTACCCCTCACCTTGGGCCGGTTGGTCACGGCCGAGGTGGTCCTCTGGGCCGGTTTGGAGGTTACGGCCGGGGGGTTAAGAATGATGGTTGTTTCCCTCTCGGATGGATCTATCGGTGGTTTTGGTTATAAGGGTATATATGTATAAAGGTTATGTTTAACAATGGGTGGCATGTTGAGCCACGAGTTTGGTATACATATATACGGTGAAATAAAAGCTGTGGCCATTCCTTGCAATAAAGTCGTAGTTATCGTCTTTATTTAAGTAAATAGGGTATGGGGGGTAGAACCTGTTAACCTGCTTATCCCTTATAGATGCGTCATGAGGTAGGGGATTAAATCACAGAATTCAAAATTTAACAGAAGGGCAGCAGTGCGCACACATGCCCTAGGAGCACTCCCTGTGCATCGGCCCCGGGAAGGGGAAACACACACATGGAGGAGTGCAGGGACACCAGGTAGCATGGTGAGAGCGGTAAATAAGTGCACTTCCCTGCGGGGGAAGAAGCGAGGGGTGCTGGGATGCCTGTGCCACAATGCTCTCCATGCTGCAGCTATTTCGGAACATTTGCTACATATAGACAGAAGAACAAGAATCCCTCGTGTCAGTATATGGGAGAAGTCATTCCACACTAGATCAGAGAGAACTGAAAATTAGAGATAGGGCCTACAGAAGAGAAAAGAGGCCCAAGTGGCCATAAATAGCTTCATTCCTCATTAACTCACATTACAGTTTGTTATTAGGGATGATCGAATACCTCAAATATTTGGCTTCGCGAATATTTGCCAAATACCTCGCCGCTATTTGACTATTCGCGAATATTCGATGCGCAATGTAAGTCTATGGGAAACCCGAATAACAACTATTTGGAACTATTCGGGCTTCCCAAACACTTACATTGTGCATAGAATATTCGCATAGCGGTGACCTATTCGTCGGATATTCGCGAAGTCGAATATTTGAGGTATTCGATCATCCCTAATTGTTATAAAAGTCACTTGATATGACAGGTATGCTTTAGATTAGAAAAACATATCTATCTTCTTCCAGAAATAGCGCCATATCTGACTACAGGTTGTGACTGGTATTGCAGCTTAGATTGATTGTAGTGAATTGAACTGAGCAGTAACCGGCAGACAGGCAGCGCACCAGTTACTAGTTAAAGACTGTCTTTTCTAATTCTTTACCTTTCCACCTTTCAAGTAACATCTTTGAAGTGCAGCAGATGAACGAGTTCATTGAAGTCAATATTAACATTGAAGTAACTTCCTATTAATCAAGAGAATATTGCTTTTAATTGAAATTCATTTTCATCATCCTTCCTCTATTTATAGTTGAACTTTTCTAAAATCTCTGGGGAATAAGTTTCCAGACATTATTTCAAAGCTCTTATTTGTAAGAGTTATTTTTCAAGGATGAAAGTGAACAAGAAAAAAGGGAGAGTGACAGATTAACACCTACCTTCGACATGAAAGGTGCCAATTCCTGCATGTTCTTTCCTGGTTACTGGCAAACGTTGCACAACACTCAACTACGCTAACTACTATGTACGAGACAAACCCCTGACGGGTCACACTTTACATGTATTCCTGGGGAAACACAAGTATGAGAAATATCTGCATCTTTGTTCTCAAGTTCAGGATTTGCAGAAGACAGAAACCTAAAGGCCGCTTTACACTCTCCGACATTGCTAGCGATCGCACCCGCCCCCGTCATGCGTGCATCACAAGCAAATCCCTGCCCGTGGCGAACAATATCGGTAGTACACGTCACACGCACATACCTTCCTAACGACGTCGCTGTGGCCGGCGAACAAACTCTTTTTTAAGGGGGAGGTTCGTGCGGCGTCACAGCGACGTCACACAGCGGGCCACCAATAGAAGCAGAGGGGCGGAGACCAGCCGCATTCACGTCACACCCACCTCGTTGCTGGAGGACGCAGGAACGCTGTTGTTCGTCGTTCCTGGGGTGTTACACGTAGCGATGTGTGCTGCCTCAGGAACGACGAACAACCTGCGTCCAAAATGATCAACGATATTTGGGAAAGGAACGACGTGTCAACAATCAACGATTTTCGCCGTTCTTCGGATCGTTAGCGGCTGCTCGTAGGTGTCACACGCAATGACGTCGCTAACGAGGCCGGATGTACGGCACGAATTCTGTGACCCCAGCGATATCTCGTTAACGATGTCGTTGCGTGTATCGGGGCCTTTAGTCTGATGGATGATTTTTTTTTGGCACTGATGAGCCAGCAGATCCTCAGGAGATACCGCCATATATCACAGGGACATCTACAGGGGACAAGCCGCACCACTGGTGGACACAGAACGAAAAGGGCCCCTGTGCATGAACAATATATGGGCCCTTTACAGCCCAAAAACACATCATCGTACACAATTCCTCTTTCTTTGGAAGTGATATTGACCCCTTTACCGACACAGGTTACACCATCACATTAGGGTACTTTCACACTTGTGTTGTTTGGCAGCCGTCGCAATCCACCGCTTTGGGAAACAGCGCAATCCGTTAACGGATGTGCACTGTTTCCCATTGACTTTTATTGATGACGCATTGCAACAGATGGCCTTGCGTTGTATCCGCCGGCCAACGCTGTGTGGCATCCGCCGGGCGGAAATAACGCAGCATGTAGCGTTTTTCTGCGCTTCCCAGAGCATCAAAAAAATGCAATGTGCTGAATTCCGTCGGCGTCCGTCATTTTTATAATGGAAGCCTATGGTAGCGGAATCCGTCGGAATCCATCATTTGAAGGATTCCTGTGACAGATCCGTCTTTACACAACTGCGCATGCTCAGTTGAGAAAATTGCTGAAAAAAAAGCTACAACAAATTCCGTTGTTTTGCAGGATCCGTCGCATCAGTTGTGCCACTATATGCAACGCATCCATTACATCCGTCACACAACGCAATGCGACGGATGCCGCACAACGCAAGTGTGAAGCTAGCCTTATAGGTGTCAGGTCCGAGCATTGCTACATGAACAGTGTCCTGGAAAGTGGATTGGAGATCGTGGGCCAGTTGAATGACCACCAAGGTCTCCCGATCTGACCCCCTTAGACGTTTATCTTTGCGGTCATCTGAAGGCAATTGTCTATGCTATGAATATACAAGATGTGCAGCATCTGAAACAACGGATACTGGAAGCCTGAGCTACCATTTCTTTTGCGGTGTTGGTATCAGTGTGTCAAGAGTGGGAGAAGAGGGTTGCATTGACAATCCAACACAATGGGCAGCACTTTGAACACATTTTATAAGTGGTCATAAAGTTGTAAATAACTAATGAACGAATAGTTACGTTACACCAAGCATGCCATTGTTTTTCTTGTGAAATTCTCAAAAATTTTGATGTGTTACATGACCCTCTTCCCATTGGAAAAAATAAAGTTGGATCCAAAATGGCCGACTTCAAAATGGCCACCATGGTCAACACCCATCTTCTGATCCCCCGCAACTTGACACATCTTCTGATCCCCCGAAACTGGACACATCTTCTGATCCCCCGTGGCTGGCTATGGAATCTTAGTGTCTGTTGAACTGTGCTGGACTTCCAGGTATCATGGCACCCAGGAGAGTTCTGTGCAGGCAAGTGGGATGCCATGGCACATATCGTAATGTGATAATGCCATTGACCTCCCCTTTGCATGCGCAGAACAATCCTGGGTGCCATGATACCCGTAAGTCCGGCACAGGCGCAGACTTGAAGATTCCATTGTGAGCAGAAGGGGATCAGAAGATTCAGCAGGGAGTGGAGTGGCAGTGACTGAGTAGCCGTGGTTCTCACAAAGCACATTGTGAGAGCTTGCAGTGGCTGCTGTCCCACCCTATGGGGAACATCCTACTCTTCATAAGCTGGGACAGTGAGTCTGGAAATGATGCGGAACCTCCATATGGATTACGGCAATAAATTGGTGATGAGGGTGTTACTTCTTTTTTTAATGATTCTTTCTTTTTATGTCTTTCAGGTTTGCTTTGGAGAAATGTCGTGGGACCTCCTTGTTGATTACGGTGGAACGTTATGGATTTTTAAAAACTTAGAAATAAATTGGTGCATGAGGGCTAATGTTGGTGGGTTTTATTTTTAATAAAATATTTTTTGTCATTTTTTGACCATGTACAACAACTGGATTTAGTAATGGGGTTGTCTGATAAATGCCCGCCCATTATTAATACCAGGGATTGATTCCATCTGGATATTCACAGCTGGCATCAACTCCATATATTACCCCGATTTCTACCGCACCAAGGCAATGAGAAGAGCCAAGGCGAAGTGTCAGGATTGGCACATCTAATGGATGCGCACACTTTTGAGGTGGCTGCGGTCTGCTATTTTTAGGCTGGGGAGGCCACAATAATCATGGGCCTCCCAAGCCTGAAAATACCAGCCCCCAGCTGTCAACTTCACCTTGTCTGATGATCCAAATTGGAGGAGACGCCAATTTTTTATTATTTTTTTTAAATGATCTATTTAAATTTAATTGAATATTTTACAAAAACAGCGTGGGGTGACCTCTGTTTTGGAATACCAGCCAAGGTGAAGCTGATAACTGTAGGCTGCAGCTGTCTGTTTTACCTTAGCTAGCTACCAAAAATAGAGGGGACTCCACATCGTAAAAGATCATGTTAAAAACGGATTCACACGAAGGACATGGACGACACACAAATGTCACACAGACAACACACACGTGTAGGGTGGCTAGGGGAGGCTATCATAGTCGTGTTCACAGGGGCTACCAGGCAGCAGCAGTGCCGTTCGGTAACTCCTTGCATCCCGGTTTCCACTCCACTGCAAGGATGCTTTTGCCACAGTTAATTCATCCAATTAGACAATGAATCTGACACAGATGCACTTCTTGCAACCAGTGGAACTTTACTTGCATTCTTCAAATGGATACTTTGAAATCGTCTTACACAGTCACCGCTCCTGACCTCCATGGGGTTCCCTCCAGATTCCATTTCAACGTTAAATTTACCAGCTGACAACTTCCATTGCACCTGTGCTTCTTCAAATGCTACTAGGCCCCTCATTCCCCTGTCTGATGTCATACTGCACTGACCGATTCAAAAAGTCCTTTAGCCTTTCCGTCCCACCGACAGGAATTATCTTGCGCTATTGAAAGGGTTTGTTCCGACAGTACTCCTCTGCCCGTTCATCTGACCAGGCCCTACTCTTCTCCTTTAAGAGCCCACCGACCTTCAGACTCACAGAGAAATTCTTTGAGTTTTCGATCCAGGAAAACAGATGCCACCCTGACAGTCTGCACTCAACTCTTCTCCGGGGGCCGCAGCCACAGCAGTTCTCCAGTGAGCAGGACCCCACATATCTGGTGTCAAGGGTCGACCCTTAGGATCTTCTCTAATCAAATCTTTGGGGCTTCTTGTCTCTTTCTCCTACTGGGCACTCTGCTGTTCTCATCCTACATCCTTCCCTAATTATACTCTATCCCCCTCCTTTTACTTAACCCCTTCCTACCTAGGGGTGTCAGGAAAGCAGTCACTGGGCCACTTTGCCACCTTGTGGCCACTCACCAAAATGTACCACTAAAATTAATACATTTAATAAACCTTCCTACGTGCCACCCACTTCTAAAGGGGTGGCATAGCCTTAACCCCCTTACACACAGACATCACACGGATGTCACACGGAGGCTAAGCGAGGAGGAAAACATACTCGCATATCACTCCAAGGTGGTTCAGGAGCAACAATGGAGCCATATTTACACACACATGTGAGAAAAACCTTAGGCCATGTTCGCATGGTGTTTTTGCTGCATTTTTGCAGCTTTTTCCAATCATACCAAGCAATGAGGGAGTGCAAAAACACAGCAAAAAACACCAGGAAAAAACACCAAAACCGCAGGTTATTTCCTGGCAAGAGATGTGTGAACATAGCCTTAAAGTGTAAATCTATAGTGCTCCAGGCCCATTTCTTGTTTCTTTGAACCCATTTTTTGCAATTCTTGGCTATAACATATAATACTACATGCTCAAAACAGATTTCATCCACAAGTAGGGAATATACGAAGAGCACAGGATTCAAAAATAATTCAGATTCAGGATAGAAAAGAGTTTATGTTGTAAGGAAATCATATTTCAGCATTTATAAAAAGAGGAAAAACTCTTAAAAAAGGAAAAAAAAAAAATGATTATCCCCAACTGTGCTTGAATCTAATACAGATCCCGCTAACAAATCTTGGCTGCCAATGAAACCAATTGGATGTCGTAAATGTGGAAGGAACAGATGCATCATTTTCTATTAGAGAATTTATTAACTTCAACGGCATTTGGATTGTGTGTGGCAGAGTGTGGCTGGACTGCGGTATTTCGCTAGAACAGAAAGACTTCAGGGAGAGATTACTGGAAAAGGAAAGAAATACATAGATAGCGATGTGATAACTCTTTACTGCCCGAAACCAAAATTTTTCAAAATAATAACAACGGAATATAAATGCAGCGTAAAGTCTGGTGCAGTCTGGCAAGAATCGGTGCAGGAGAAGACATAGAAGTGAGTCATTATACCTAAGTATCTAGCAGTGTGTTCAAAAACATGAGTTAACCCCAATATCTTTATAATAGTTTTTATTTCCATGCATTGGGAACATTGCACATTTGTCACAATTCCTCTGTGCAGAGCATCTTGCCTTTGGAGATATTCTGCAACACTTTCCTGAGTTAGGCTGGAGTCACACTTGTGAGAGACTCGCGCGAGTCTCGCATCGCATCACCCGGCACGGCCTGATGCTCTCTGGACAGGAGCTTCTCAGCTGCATAGAAATACATGCTGCCATCCCGCTCCTGTCTGGGGAGTGTGCGGCCATGCCGGGTGATGCGATGTGAGACTAGCGTGAGTCTCTCACAAGTGTGATTCTGGCCTTACTGAGCTAGCAGCCTGATTGACAGCGCAGGATTCCATGTTGGTGCTGATCTCTCAGCTGTTCCACCTTCCTTGTAATTGCTCAGGCTTCTTTACAGAGCATGC
Organism: Anomaloglossus baeobatrachus; assembly: GCF_048569485.1. Classification (NCBI taxonomy): domain Eukaryota; kingdom Metazoa; phylum Chordata; class Amphibia; order Anura; family Aromobatidae; genus Anomaloglossus; species Anomaloglossus baeobatrachus. Next base: position 931,050,467 of record NC_134353.1, on the reverse strand, counting down.
TCGCCCAGAACATCGCCAGTTGTATTCTCTGGTTCTGCAGTTGTGCTGTTGGCTTGTGTCTCAGTGTTCTGATACTGGTTTTCTGTTATTTGACTTCTCTCTGCCCGCTCCCTGTTCCTGTTGTGACCTCCTGCCTTCTGACCTCGGACCATTACCTGACCATGTTTGTTTTCTGCCTGAACCTATTACATGCTCTCCTTGATTTCTGACCCTCGGATTCTAACCTGACTATGCCTTTGCTTACTCCTTGTGGTCACACGTGTCCTCCAGTTACCAGACGCCGACTTTTTTGACTACTCTTCAATCCATACTACCCGTAAGTAGTGACTAGCATCCCAACACTATTTTCTAAATTAAAACATGCAGAGAAATGTATATAATTTTGAACTACTTTACAGAAAATATAAAGAAATTAACATTGTGCTGTTCCAAAAAAATAGCAGTGTCTGCAGTGTCATTACATACTCAAAATCTGTCCTGTTTTTATTTAGGATTTTACATTCCTGTGAATCACTAACGTAATATTTAGTTGCATAACTGTAAGGGGGTCTAGGCTTTGCTGCCCCTGCAGAGGTTAAAGTACTGTGGGTATGTACAATAAAGAAATATCTAGTACTAGATGGCAATGTTGTATCCTCTGGGTAGGAAAGGGGTTAGTTGCAGGTAGGGGTGAAGTAAATAGAAAGGGCAAGTGATAGGAGGAGGACAGGAGAGTCCCCAGAGAGGAGAAAAGGAGGAGTAGCTGCTGCTGCAGTAGGCCTTATAGGCTAGAAGCCCGTTTGGATTAATTTGGCCAGACTTTCGGGGTCAGACTCAGACACCGGACACACAGGGTCCTGTGCGAGGAGGGACTATGTGTAACTGCGTCCCCAGAAGATGATTTACTCCATGCAGTCTAAATGGTGTCTGTTTCCCTGGAAGAACTACACAAAGTACCCCATCAATAAGGCTGACAGTTAGTGCGACCCTAAAGAGAGGGTAAGAACCGAACGTGAGAGCAGAGAATGAACCTAACACATACTTTGATGTTCTTAGAGGAGATGAGGGACCTGGAGGTTCCCTCAGAGACCCAAGTGCCAGGGAAGTGGTCGGCCTGTAAATTGGACATTGTGAATGTTACTAGGTGGAACCTCGTTGGAGTCAAAGTCGGTGGCCGCATTATGGGAGATGCAGATGTGGTGCCCTGGACTAGCCAGGTCGTCACAGATAACACACAAACACCTCCACCCCCATTAGACAGTAACATTAGCCAAACACAAAACCCTTGTTGCCTCCCTCCAGGATCTGATGTCCACACCAGGTGGGGCGGAGCCAAGTGGTTGGCCCCACCCACCGAGGAGTTCACAGGCCTGGAGGCGGGAAAAGTTTTAGTTTAGTCCAGGAGGTGGAAGTGTGAGGAGTAAACACTTGGGTGTCTGGGTTTGTGGCCCAGGCACTGACAGCAAGGTTGGCAGACAGTGGTGGCCGTCTGCAGGAGTGGTGAAGCATCGCGGAACCGTAGGACCGGGGTCGGGCGTTGGCCCGCTGGTACCGATCGGGGAGCGAAGTGAAGCCAGCACACACAGGCAGGGCCATCGGACCCCGACCAGGCTTGGAACCGCTGACAATAGTCAAATCCGAGTGTGACCGGAACCCCAGGGGTTTCCTAACAGCCAAAGACCCGATAGAAGGCAACCGCCCACACCGTGAGGGTATACAGCTACCGCCTAAGGCTAGAGACCCAAGGGCCAGCGCCAGCGGGCAAAACGGGCTCCTCCGGCATCCATACACCGGGGAGCGGACTACCGTTGGGGATCCATCGTAGTCAAACAAGTACATCAAGGTGCAGGGAAAGACAGCTGCCATCACTTGTCTGGGGAGAGACACTGCAGCCGGCTGCAGGACCCGTCCATCCAGCCGTTTGGTTTACCGAGGACTTTGTGCATCTCTTGCTGAGTGACTACACCCGTGCCATCCGGCACCGCACGGCGCTGTCCCTGCAACCCTGCACCTCACCAACCTTGCCTCCCCGTCACACCACCGGGCCCCGGGACCACCGACCCCTACCCACGAAGGGGGAAAACAACATCCCAGCTGCTCCCTACCATTGCTCCCGGGATCCCCGTAACCAGCAGCAGTGGTGCCCATCTTCACCAAAACTCGTGGGTGGCATCACGGACTAAATCCCCCCAAACCAACCACCCCTTTCACTCACGGGCGAGGAGCGCCGTTCGAGTCCCCGGATCCGGCCCACCGCTCGAGCCACCGAGCAGCCGCAGCAGCGCCGGACCTGAGCGTTAGCGAGCGACCAGCAGCAGCGGCGGCCTCCCCGCCCGCGACAACTTGGTGTCACGAACAGGATTGAACCCATCTACTTACCAGTAGAAGTGCGCCTTGTGATCTCCGCTGGCGGTGTCCGGCCGAAAATGTTGAAGCGCCGCCATCTTGGCGCGAAAATCTCCCGCTCGAGCGTCTTCTTCGAGCAGGGAAGGCGCGAAGGCGAAGCCCTGCCTCCAACAAGCGGAAGTGCTGAAGAGAACCAAGGGCAGCGGGAGGGACACAGGCCGTTCCCGTTGGGTGTGTGTCTGCCTAATGTAGCCGAGGCTATAAAAGCGGGGACGCCAGGACTCTGCAAACATTTGGTTCCTGGAACACTGCCGCGCACGATGTCCCGTCCGTACGGCACCGCGGAAATCCCCAAGCCCACGCCAGGAACAGCGGCGTGGGTGGAAGCCCGGACCGCACAAATGTGCTGCCGCCTTCAAGCCCAGGTCCGGTTCTTGATGGAGCGCTGGGTGGCCGAGATGGAGGAAGTGGCGGCGGCCGTGCGGAGACGTGAGGTGGAGGCAGAGTTGGAGGAGCGGGTAAGCGACCCACGCCCCTGTGTCCGAGAAGGACCAGCCGCTGCGGCTGAGGGGCCCGGCCTGCGCACGCTCACCCTCCTGCCTCCATCCAATTACTACTCCTGGCCAAGCTTTCAAATGAATGAAAATAACCGGCATCCTCTGTTGGAAGTAGAGGGTATATATAGGACCTGGGTGTGGTCCTAACCGGAAACACCTGAGCAGGAGCTGTTGGAAGGTAAACTGACATTAACCTTCTCCTCCCCAAAGGAAAGGGAATCCATTTAATCAGCAGAGTCCCACAAGGTAAAGTGAGACTCACACCGAGAACCTGTCACTAAACTTTGCAACAGAGAGAAGACCATCACACCTAGCCAACAAGTCTGGGTTATGAAGGGGCTAAAATATACCTTTGTTTTATTTTTTATTTCATAAATAAATAGTACTCATGAAAATAAGCAACTTTATAACGTATCAGAAAAATGTTCATGTGTACTATTAATTTATGAAATAAGAATTAGATTAAAGGTTATATTTTAGCTTCTTCACGGCCTCTGACATAACCATAAGTCATTGTTGGGAAGAAGTTCCTGACCTTTGATGTATGGCTGTGTCATGGTGATTGTTTGGGACGTACGTGCCCACACAATTGCAACCGGGAACTCGGGTAATGTGACAGCTGCTAAGACCTGGCTCTCACAGCTAGGAGTGGTGCCCGAAACGCCCCAGGATGTTTACCCCCCAGATGCCACGACTGATATCGAGCACAAAATTTAGGAGGGTGGTCATGACAACCTCTGTGTCAGCCAGCTACGGCAAGCCTGTTAGTCCATGCCATGAGCCTAAATTTACCACTATCATGAAGTACAATATGTCATGAAAAAACAATGTCAGAATTACCGGGATCCATTGAAGTGTTCCAAAGTTATAACCTGTCAAAGTGACACTGGTTAGAATTACAAAAAATGGCCAGTCAGAAGGGTGTTCTTGTGGCCGGGGGTGAAGGGGTTAAGGGCTGTGGAGCTATGGCACACTCGGTGGCGTTTGAGGTAGGCAAGGGGAAGTGACTACTGATGGGCAAATAGTAACTATTCGGGTTTTGAAAATGAGCAAATGAATAAACTTGTTTATAGAGTGCTGCCCCCCTTCTAATTGCCGCCCTAGGCATGGATCCTAAAGTTCTTTGTTACAAATGCAGAACTGAACAAGTCTAAGGAGAAGGCATTTATACCCAACAATTAATTACCAAAAATTTCAGTAACAACAATATGTCAAGAGTTGCCATCAGCATGTCGCTACTTGTGGGCGCGGTTTTGCACTGGTTGCCATCCTGTGCAACTTGTTATCTACGCCACAGTGCTGTTGGTGGTCCTCACACTGTTTTCCACTTTATTCTAGTCCTCGTTTCTTCCTCTGCCTGATGCTGAATGAATAATCATCTTCTTCAAGGGCTTTTGTGCACCAAAGTAATACTGCTCCATCCTATGCCCATCTTACATGAGATTTATTAGTACCATTCTCCATAATATTGCCTGAGTAATAGGGTTATCTTCTCTCCTAATATTCTCATAGTGATCAAGCTTGTATCTATCATCTGCTGTAACATCTACATGCCTGGTCACTAGCCAGATTCCTACTCCACACTGATGAGGGGCAAATACCCCGAAACGGCTGTCTGTGGATGGATACCATGTTTGGTATAGGTGGTCTCCTTGACTGGAGACTGCCCTTCCCGTGGTTGTTCCTTCCCAGTGAAAGACCTGGCTAGTTTCCTGCCAGCGTTGAGAAACATGTGATGGTGTCTCCGCAGGCCTTCTTGCTTTGAATATTTCCCAGGGGGCATTGCTCTAGAATCACTGCGTTGAGAAACACGTGATGGTGTCTCCGCAGTGGTGGATGTTGATCTCCCTAAGGTCAACCATCCTTGCTCACATAGTCTTTTACTAGGCAATGTCCCACTAGCCAGATTCCTACTCCACACTGATGAGGGGCAAATACCCCGAAACGGCTGTCTGTGGATGGATACCATGTTTGGCATAGGTGGTCTCCTTGACTGGAGACTGCCCTTCCCGTGGTTGTTCCTTCCCGGTGAAAGACCTGGCTAGTTTCCTGCCAGCGTTGAGAAACATGTGATGGTGTCTCCGCAGGCCTTCTTGCTTTGAATATTTCCCAGGGGGCATTGCTCTAGAATCACTGCGTTGAGAAACACGTGATGGTGTCTCCGCAGTGGTGGATGTTGATCTCCCTAAGGTCAACCATCCTTGCTCACATAGTCATTTACTAGGCAATGTCCCACTAGCCAGATTCCTACTCTACACTGATGAGGGGCTAATACCCCGAAACGGCTGTCTGTGGATGGATACCATGTTTGGCATAGGTGGTCTCCTTGACTGGAGACTGCCCTTCCCGTGGTTGTTCCTTCCCGGTGAAAGACCTGGCTAGCTTCCTGCCAGTGTTGAGAAACATGTGATGGTGTCTCCGCAGGCCTTCTTGCTTTGAATATTTCCCAGGGGGCATTGCTCTAGAATCACTGCGTTGAGAAACACGTGATGGTGTCTCCGCAGTGGTGGATGTTGATCTCCCTAAGGTCAACCATCCTTGCTCACATAGTCATTTACTAGGCAATGTCCCACTAGCCAGATTCCTACTCTACACTGATGAGGGGCTAATACCCCGAAACGGCTGTCTGTGGATGGATACCATGTTTGGCATAGGTGGTCTCCTTGACTGGAGACTGCCCTTCCCGTGGTTGTTCCTTCCCGGTGAAAGACCTGGCTAGCTTCCTGCCAGTGTTGAGAAACATGTGATGGTGTCTCCGCAGGCCTTCTTGCTTTGAATATTTCCCAGGGGGCATTGCTCTAGAATCACTGCGTTGAGAAACACGTGATGGTGTCTCCGCAGTGGTGGATGTTGATCTCCCTAAGGTCAACCATCCTTGCTCACATAGTCTTTTACTAGGCAATGTCCCACTAGCCAGATTCCTACTCCACACTGATGAGGGGCAAATACCCCGAAACGGCTGTCTGTGGATGGATACCATGTTTGGCATAGGTGGTCTCCTTGACTGGAGACTGCCCTTCCCGTGGTTGTTCCTTCCCGGTGAAAGACCTGGCTAGTTTCCTGCCAGCGTTGAGAAACATGTGATGGTGTCTCCGCAGGCCTTCTTGCTTTGAATATTTCCCAGGGGGCATTGCTCTAGAATCACTGCGTTGAGAAACACGTGATGGTGTCTCCGCAGTGGTGGATGTTGATCTCCCTAAGGTCAACCATCCTTGCTCACATAGTCTTTTACTAGGCAATGTCCCACTAGCCAGATTCCTACTCCACACTGATGAGGGGCAAATACCCCGAAACGGCTGTCTGTGGATGGATACCATGTTTGGCATAGGTGGTCTCCTTGACTGGAGACTGCCCTTCCCGTGGTTGTTCCTTCCCGGTGAAAGACCTGGCTAGTTTCCTGCCAGCATTGAGAAACATGTGATGGTGTCTCCGCAGGCCTTCTTGCTTTGAATATTTCCCAGGGGGCATTGCTCTAGAATCACTGCGTTGAGAAACACGTGATGGTGTCTCCGCAGTGGTGGATGTTGATCTCCCTAAGGTCAACCATCCTTGCTCACATAGTCTTTTACTAGGCAATGTCCCACTAGCCAGATTCCTACTCCACACTGATGAGGGGCAAATACCCCGAAACGGCTGTCTGTGGATGGATACCATGTTTGGCATAGGTGGTCTCCTTGACTGGAGACTGCCCTTCCCGTGGTTGTTCCTTCCCGGTGAAAGACCTGGCTAGTTTCCTGCCAGCGTTGAGAAACATGTGATGGTGTCTCCGCAGGCCTTCTTGCTTTGAATATTTCCCAGGGGGCATTTCTCTAGAATCACTGCGTTGAGAAACACGTGATGGTGTCTCCGCAGTGGTGGATGTTGATCTCCCTAAGGTCAACCATCCTTGCTCACATAGTCTTTTACTAGGCAATGTCCCGCTAGACAGATTCCTACTCCACACTGATGAGGGGCAAATACCCCGAAACGGCTGTCTGTGGATGGATACCATGTTTGGCATAGGTGGTCTCCTTGACTGGAGACTGCCCTTCCCGTGGTTGTTCCTTCCCGGTGAATGACCTGGCTAGTTTCCTGCCAGCGTTGAGAAACATGTGATGGTGTCTCCGCAGGCCTTCTTGCTTTGAATATTTCCCAGGGGGCATTGCTCTAGAATCACTGCGTTGAGAAACACGTGATGGTGTCTCCGCAGTGGTGGATGTTGATCTCCCTAAGGTCAATCATCCTTGCTCACAGCGGCTTCATATACAGCGATGTGTGCTGCCGCAGGAACGAGGAACAACATCGTACCTGTCACTGCAGCGAAATTATGGAAATGACCGACACTACACAGATCACCAATTTACGACGCTTTTGCGATCGTTTATCGGTGCATCTAGGCTTTACACGTTGCGACGTCGTTACTGGCGCCGGATGTGCGTCACTTTCGATTTGACCCCGATGAGATGCAGTAGCGATGTCGCAACGTGCAAAGTACCCCTAAGATCAGTATTATGTGTTTGCATGGGTTTCTTCCAAGTTCTCCAGTTTCCTCCATTCCAAAGTATCCTCTTGGAAAAGTCATTATCTCCTTGTAGTGGATAAGAGTCAAAAATGCAAAAACCTTTTGACTACACTCCCTGGGTTGAACCAAATTTAAAATCTGTCAACATCATCTGCATAAAGGTTCGCGAACATGACACAAGCCAACATTAGAAGATCAAAAAGACTAAGATTAGTTTAGTGTGTTTGCTTGGGTTTCCTCCAAGTTCTACGGTTTCCCCCACTCCAAAGTATCCCCTTGGGAAGGTCATTAACTCCCTGTAGAGGATAAGAGTCACAAATGCCCAAACCTTTTGACTCCACTCCCTGGAATAAACCCAATTTTAATGTGTTTGCGTGGGTTTCCTCCAGGTTCTCCGGTTTCCTCCACTCCAAAGTCATATTGATAAGGAATTTAGATTATGAACCCCAAAGGGGACCGTGATGACGTCTGTGAAGCATTGCGAAATATGATGGTGCTATATAAGAGAGCATTACACAGTAGAAACTAGTTGGTTAATTCCAACTTTAAAATTAATATTTTTATAGAACCGGTCAAAAAATAATAAAACAAGTAAGTTTTTTGTTAGATGAGATAACCACTAGGTATCTAAGAATAACAGTGTCCGCTCTTAACATTCCCCACCGCAATGTACCAATGCTGATGTCGTCAGCCTAAACAAAAGGAAAAGAATTTCGAGATTTCCGCTCTGGTTCGCTCTTGACTCTTTGCGTCCAATGTTCATCGTGTGCTGTTTGTAAGATTTAGCGTTAATTACATTTTTGTTTCATCATCAGATCTTTCATCACATAAACAAATTAAAATGCAAAGGTGAGCGTTGCTCTATTCTCTAACAATTTCCTTGTTAATTAGGTGATGTGTATGACTCGAGGAATTTTTCTGTTACCTGAACAATAATGTAGTCATTAGCCAAGAACCTAAAAACAAAGCTCTCTGTTCTCACCTCTTACACATTAACACTCTATGCACAAATAAACATTTAGATAAGTCACCAGCTTTCCTATAGGGTCACGGTCATTTCAATAAACTTTAGATAAATCACTAGAACATGTGAATATAAGAATATTTGAACTATAATTTACCATAACAATATGCATTTTCTCCACTTCTGAGCCACTTCTTCTCATCCCCCTGTCCCCTGATTTCATTCTCTTATCTGTCTTGCCCAATACAGGATAAATTGCCAGCTCACTGAGGGATCAGCTGCTTATTAGGGACAGCAAAGTAAGAGAGACAGGAAGAGAGATGAGGCTACAGCTTTCTAGTAAGTGTTTATCTAATGACACCACTGGATTCACAGCTACACTGCTCAGTTCGGCTGTATACTGTTTAGCATCCTGCTTTATAAAGACAGGAAAGCAGGAATCTCTAATTTCTGTGTGTGCGGTGTATGGGAGACATAATAGCAGATAGTCTCCACCCACCAGCTCAGAGACAGGAGAGCAGGAATCCCTTATGTCTGTGTGTGCTGTGTATGGGAGACATCATAGCAGCCAGTCTTCACCTACCAGCTCAGAGACAGAAGAGCAGGAATTCATCATGTCTGTATGTGCCTTGTATGGGAAACATCATAGCAGCTAGTCTCCACCCACCAGCTCAGAGACAGAAGAGCAGGAATCCCTCATGTCTGTGTGTACTGTGTATGGGAGATATTATAGGAGCTCGTCTCCACCCACCAGTTCAGAGTCTGGATAACAGGAATCCCTTATGTCTTTCTGTGCTGTGTATGGGAGACATCATAGCAGCTATTCTCCACCCACCAGCTCAAAGACGGACGAACAGGAATTCCTCATGTCTGTGTGTGCTGTGTATGGGATACCTCAGAGTAGCTAGTCTCCACTCACCAGCTCAGAGACAGGAGAGCAGGAATCCCACATGTCTGTGTGTGCTCTGTATGGGAGACATCATGAGAGTCTTCACTCACCAGTTCAGAGATGGAAGAGCAGAAATCCCTCATGCCTGTGTGTGCAGTGTATGGGATACATCATCATAGCTATTTTTCACCCACCAGCTCAAAGACAGAAGAGCAGGAAACACTCAGGTCTGTGTGTGCTGTGTATGGGAGACATCAAAGTAGCCAGTCTCCACCCACCAGCTCAGAGACAGAAGAGCAGGAATCCATCATGACTGTGTGTGCTGTGTATGGGAGACATCATAAGAGCCAGTCTCCACCCACCAGCTCAGAAACAGGAGAGCAGGAATCCATCATGACTGTGTGTGCTGTGTATGGGAGACATCATAAGAGCCAGTCTCCACCCACCAGCTCAGAGACAACTGAAAATAAGAAAAAGAATCTGCAGTAGGGAAAATTGGTGAAAATTATAAGAGTTATATAGTTGCCAAAAATAGTGTTTATCTTCATATACACACAAATGACTGTTAGGAACAGTCACATGATTGTAATAGTAGTAGTTTATCCTATAGAGATGCATAACATTAAAATTGCAATTCTGGAAATCACAGGATCAATAAACAGGTTAATGATATTCAGATAATGGAGAAATGGAACCGGGAGTGTCTCATCAGTAATTGTTTTACATGAAAATCCTAGGAGGCATGTTGCTTGCAGTAATATGAGCAGCCTGCATGGCCAGAAAGTGCTGCCATAACCTGCTGTATCTCCGGACCTGTCTCCCATTGTGCACATCTGGGACGTTATTGGTCGTCAAATGCAAAGTGACTCAATGATGCTGAGATCACGGCTCTGTGGGACTGGATCATCACTTTCAGGTTTCTTGGTTCTTATTTACGTGAAACATGGCTCTTAAATGTATGGCTGTCAAAATCAAATCCAGGCTTCACCCTTGGCACAGCCAAACAGTTTAGTGCTCCTTCCCACCCAATTGTTTTCCCTCTAGCTCCAACCCTCCTTTAATTTGAATGACAGCTCTGGCTTTAAAGCTCCAGGAAAGGGAGAAGATTGATGGAAAACAAATAAATGAGAAGGTGTGCTAAACTGTTTAGCCACACCATGGGTGAACCTGTAAGGAGACGTGGACAGAATAGCATGTATCCAACACCTTGCAGCATCCGTGAGCTAATGTCGCCATCTCCTGGTTGCACCATACAGATAGGAACTGAAGAACAGAGTGTGTATTCCTTGAAGGAAGAATTTCGAGAAAAAAACAGGTCAGGTGACAGTTGTTGCACAGTTGTTTAATATAAAAGCCCGGGGTGCTCGAAGAAGGGAGGAATTGGCGCCAAGTGGAGGCAAGCCTGTGAGCAGCAGAATGGCCTCGCAGCCATTATTGTAGGAAAAGCACTTGGGAGTGATTCAAACCAAGAGAAAACCATACTTCATGGACAAGTACCGAAGACCACATTTTGAGGAGTAGACTTCTTGGTCAAGCACCGTAAACCAAAAACTAACTGCTGGGAACCAGACATCACTTGTCAAGGACCAAAGACCAGATACTAAGAACCAGACTTCACAGATCCAGCAGCAAAGCCTGGACACCAACTCCTGGATCCAAAAAATACAAGCGTCGAGTGAGCTGGGCCTCTACCTCCTGTGCAGAAGTATGGTACTAATTGAATGAGGACTTGACCGAGTTTCATTAGTCCGTAAATGCTGATTTATTGTGTTATTTCTTGTTTACTGACTCATTCAGTTAAGGGGACCCCAGTGACCAGTTGGGTTGACACTTACAATTTCCTGATAGAGAGGCTGGATTCATATTAATACCAGATAAAATCTGTCAATTATATTCTTAAATAGCTGTATGTAAGATATCACATTTCTGTTCTGCTGCAGAATATATTCAGAGCCAATCATATGCCTCCATGAAGATATTGTATGATAAATAAGTATTTCTCTGTATTTCTCAGCATACCCAGCATAATAATAATGAAAATCATTTTTATTTCTATAATGCCAACATTTTCCACATCACTTTACATATATGCCTATCCTGGGCCCTTTCCTAGTAAATATGTCCCCATCCTGGTATACAGTATATATCTCCCATCCTGAGCCCATCCTGGTATATATTTTCCCCATCCTGGTATATATGGGGATATATCCCCATACTGAGCTCATAGTGGTATTACTGTATGTCTCCATCCAGATATATACCCCCCCCCTCCCCTTTCTGGTATATATGTCTCCATCCTTAGCCCATACTGGCATATACAGCGGGGGGAAAAAAAGTATTTAATCAGCCACCAATTGTGCAAGTTCTCCCACTAATAAAAATGAGGTCGGCCTGTAATTGACAACATAGGTGACCACTACTATGAGAGACAAAATGAGAAAACAAATCCAGAAAATCACTGCGTCTGATTTGGCAAGATTTTTTTTGCAAATTATGGTGCGTCTTTCCTTTTCAAAGATGTTACTGCAACTCGCTCACTAACATACAAGTTAGGAACAACTGAGATCAGTTTTTAAGGTAAAACAAGTATCAAAGTTTATTTAGCTAGACTAACAATCTAGTACATGTGGTTAAGCATTTGTATAGGAAAAAAGTAGTATAATCATTGAGTAAGCGTCAATACATCACTGGATTTTGTAGCATCACTCCATGATCGGGGGACTTCCAGACGATCTCATCAGAAGGAAAACCAGGAACAAATTGTCAGCATGTCTGCTAGACCTCAAAAAAAAAGAATCTCGCCTTCACCTGAAGAGTCTCAAGTCTATAATCCCACTTGAAAATGAATTGCTTGTGTGATACCCTGGCCTAGCCAGGTAGTCACAGAAGAGTGCATCCTCCTTGGTATTTCCACACACCCCCACATGGTGCATATGAGCAGCCGTCCCCTCCCCCCCCAGGGTAGGAAGTGAAGAGATCGGGAGGGGAGGAGTTGAGTTCAGTTGTAGGAGAGAGGCAGAGCAGTGAGGGAGGAGTGTGTCTCCTGGGCTGCTGGAGAGAAAGAAAAAGAGTAAGCTGTGTGCCGAAGGAGTCTGCAGAGAAAGGAGCAGAGCGGTCAGGGGTTGGAGTCCCTGGACTGCAGGAATAAGTCAGGCATTAGGAGGGGACCCGAAGTGGACCGGGGCAGGGTAGTGGCCCGCCGGCACCGTGAACGGGAACCTGGACTAGTGTAAGGGAGTGGACTCCCCATTTCAACCAGAGGAGTTAAGCAGACTACGAAGAGGCCCCTGCTCATTGTGTCGCGGGCGGAGGAGGGGACACTGCGCTCTCCCACTGCTCGGGTCCGGCTGCTGCTGCTGCTGTTCGGTGGTGGCTCGAGCGTTGGGCCGGATCCCGGGGACTCGAGCGGCGTTCCTCGCCCATGAGTGAAAAGGGGGATTTGATTGTGGGGGTTTGGTATTGTCCGTGACGCCACCCACGGTTGTGGTGAGATTGGTGACACCACCGCTTCTCTGGACGGGGGATCCCGGGAGCGATGACAGGGAGCAGCCTGGATGTTAGTTCTCCCCTCCGTGGGTAGGGGGTTGGTTGTCCTGGGACCCGGTGATGGGGTAGGGATGGATGGCAGGCGGGTTACGGGGCCTGGTGAGGTGCAGGGTCGCAGGGGCAGCGCTGTGCCGTACGGCACAGTGGTACTCACTCAGCCAATGATGTACACAGAGTCTCCGGTAAAACAAATGGCTGGATGGACGGGTCCCACAGACGGGTGCGGTGTTTCTCCTCCCGGCAGGTTGATGGTGACTGCCTTTCCCTGCACCTGTGTAACGTGTACGGTTCCAATGGGTTCCCACCGGTAACCCGCTCTCCAGCTTGGATGGGAGCTGAAGGAGCCCCTTTTGCCCGCAGGCACTGGCCCTGGGAACTTTTGCCTTGGCGGTGACTGTGTTTCCCTCTCTCAGTTGGACTGTTGCCTTCTGTCGGGACTTGGCTGCTGGGAAACCCAGGAGGTTCCCTTCGCTAACGGATTTGGCAAATTCACGGCGACTTCTAGCCTTGCCGGGGTCCGTAAGCCCCTGCCGGATGGTGCTGGCTTCTCTTTGCGTACCGGTCCGGTACCGCCGGGCCACCGCCCATCCACGGTCCTTACGGCAAGCTCCAATAGGCCACTCCTGCAGACTGTCACCACCGTCTGCCAACCTTGCTGATCCGTCCGGGCCACACACCCGGACCACTTTCTGTCTGCTCAACTGCTACTTCCCTCCTTCCACTTTCACTTCCAAAACTCAACTCCTCTACTTTTCCCGCCTCCAGGACTGTGAACTCCTCGGTGGGCGGGACCAACCACCTGGCCCACCCCCTGGTGTGAACATCAGCCCCTAGAGGAAGGCAACAAGGGTTTTTGTCTGACTTTGGTGTGCCTGACCGGGAGTGTGGGGTGTGTTAGTGTTGTTCTGTGACGACCTGGCGTGTCCAGGTCGCTACATTCCCCCTTAGTAAAATGCAGACCGTCCGCGGCCTGCCCGTCCATCACCGGTTTTATTTTCACAAACTGAAAAAGATAAACGGTCAACAGGTTACAATTATAATAACATCTTCCCACATCGGGAGGCATGGTTACTTAAACGTTGCTAAACGGTAACGGCTTCCGCCCTCTCCCACCCAAGTAACCTGGCCCTGATGCTGCCCCTAAGCAAACAGGCAGCACCCCTTGACCCCAGTCCAGCACAAGTTACCCGAGCGGGTTCTGTCCTTTTCAGGGGACCCACGTCCATGGGGAACCCCTGAAACCCCCGGAGGATCGCCACCAGTTGCGGTAGTGGCGGGCCTGGGCCATCACTTCCCTCCAGGCCCATCCTCCAAATCAGCCTCTCTGGAGGCGGTTACGGTAAAGCCATAAAACACATTTTATTTACAAACCACAAGTTCGTGGTTGCCCTGCCAGTTCTCGGGCTTGTCCGTAGTAGTTCCTACGCATTTGGTAAAGGGGTCCCAACGGGGACCAGTTGCCGGCAACGACCGGTGCAAATCAGGGCTTCAATCAGGTGACTCTTCGGTTATCATTCTTATCATTCATTTACAACTTTTAAACGGTTCTTTCAACACGCAATACTGGTGGTCCCAACGGGGGACAATTGCAACGGGACTCCGCTGCCATCACTCTGATTATTCGGCGTCGGTCGGGGGAGGGGCGCGGTACACACTCGGGCCTCTTGGCTGCCCCTCAGCTTTGCGTCCAACGCAAACCACCCCCTCTCCCCGCAGTACCGGGTGTACTGCACCAGGTCTCCTGGCATCAGGTTGCGGCCTGGGTGCTCCTCCGGCAGGTGGGCATTAACATCCCGCCGGGCTATAAAGACTTCGGCCTCCAGGCCCAGGCTCATATATAAAGCCATAGCTCCGGCGGACATCAAACCGTCTCACCTGCCCTTCATACAGGGGGCCCCGGACACGGAAGGTCGCTTGGCGGAGGCTCTCTTTTTCCCGGATCGTGCGGGCCACCAACTCCGCCTTCTTCCTTTCCCTTTCCACGATCTCCGGGCCCAGCGGTGTCGGCTCCCTTTCCCAATACGGGGCTGCTGCGAGCTCCGGCGCACGGGTCGGGCCCCGCGAGACCTTCTGGACACTGCCCACCACTGGCGATCTGGGTGGAAGGTCCCGCGGTGACTTGGCCTGGGGGGCTGCCTTGCCACGGCAACCCGGCGCAACCTCAGCCGAGGTGTGGGGGATGGGCACAGGGGTCCTTTTCCGCCGGGCCTCCTGCACGGAGCGGTCTGTAAGCTCCGGCTCGGGGGAAATCTCTGCAGGTGCCTCCTACTTTTCCCGCCTCCAGGACTGTGAACTCGGTGGGTGGGACCAACCGCCTGGCCCACCCCCTGGTGTGAACATCAGCCCCTGGAGGAAGGCAACAAGGGTTTTTGTCTGACTTTGGTGTGCCTGACCGGGAGTGTGGGGTGTGTTAGTGTTGTTCTGTGACGACCTGGCTTGTCCAGGGCGCCACAATTGCACCATATGTGGAACCCAGACATTACTCGCCCACGGTTTCCGGACACCGGCAGTTTGGTTTACAAAAGCACTCTGTGTTTACTGACCCTCCACATCAGTACAGCTTCATCCAGCACCACGACTACCAACTGTAAGTTCCCTATTTCCTGCCTCCTAAAGACTGCTCCCTGCAACCCCTCACAATACACTGGGCCCCGGGGCATCCATCCCTACCCACGGAGGGGTTAACATCCAGCTGCCATCCCATCACCCCTGGGTGTCCCACAACAGCAGCGGTGGTGCCATACCTCACCACACATCGTGGGTGGCGTCACAGACAATCTCCCTTGTAAATATCCCCTTTTCACTTGTGGGTAGAGGACCGCTGCTCGAGCCCGGGTCTGGTTCCCACTCTAGCCACAGTAAAGCCCTGGATCTGAGCATCCCCGAGCAGCCCCTTAGCTACAGTCTGGCCCTCGCCTGCAACTCTTGCGTTATGTTACACAAACTCTAATAGGTTCCATTTGTCCAATATAGTATCCCTCTTCTGAGTGGCCAACTCTTCAGATGTGTCTACACCGGACAAATGCGTCATCGGATGAGACATGTCAAAAAGCTCCTGGTTTCAAATATTTTACCATACTATAAACATGCGCACATTCTCAGTAAATATTGATAAGAAAACTATGTGGGATTGAGTGATTCTCACTAGAACTTTAATTCCAGGTGTCTGGGAAACTTACAGAAAAGCAAGCTAATATAAACTATAACTGTTGCAGGCTAATATCTTAAAGGGTTTCTTAAAGACAGACTTCCAATATGGATTCCTGATGACCACTAATATGTTAGCACTACATGGTGGAAAATAAGTATTTGGTCAATAACAAAAGTTAATCTCAATATTTTGTTATATATCCTTTGTTGGCAATGACAAAGGTCAAATGTTTTCTGTAAGTCTTCACAAGTTGACACACACTGTCGGTGGTATTGTGTTTTTCCAAAAATAATACCTCACCCAAAAATAAGCCCTAGCAGGGATTTTCAACATTTTCGGAGCAAGGCTTAAATATCAATCCTACCCCGAAAATAAGCCCGAGTCGTGGTTCAATAATAAAGTGTCCATGCAGCTAAAAAGTTAAAGAATACTGCAGGACACTTCATTATAGACAACGGACACCCCGCAATCATACTCACCAGACGCCGAGCAGAGGACCTGCACACATCGAATCTCACACACACAAACATCGGATTACACACACATTCACCACATCCAGTGACAGCTACTTCTTCTCGCCGGCAGAATCCTGAGAGGCAGTGCGGTGGAGCGCAAGGACCTGACACAATGCTTGCTTACAGGAGCTGCAGACATGTGACTTCCTCCCATCGTTCCCTGCATCCAGAGGGATTCTGTAATACTGGATATGATGAGTGAGTGAGTCTGTCTGTGTGTGTGTATCTGTGTGATCTGATGTGTGTGTGTGATCTGATATGTGTGAGTGTGCCGGCCAGAAGCCGGAGGTCACAGGAGGACCTAGGAGCCACCCAGACATTTAAATCTGGTAAGTATGAGAATCCTGGGAAGGGGGAGGTCTGCTTTTTTGGGGGTCAACTTACCTCCAACCATGTTTCTCCAAGAATAAGACCTGTTCCAAGAATGAGGCCTAGTGCTTTTTTAAGGGACAAAAAAAGTACAAGACAGTGTCTTAGTTTTGGAAACACACAGTATGTTGGCCAATTCCTCCATGCAGATCTCTTCTAGAGCAGTGATGTTTGGACCTGTCGCTGGGCAACACGGACCTTCAACTCCCTCCAAAGGTTTTTTATGGGGGTGAGATCTGGAGACTGGCTAGGCTACTCCAGGACCTTCATATGCTTCTTACGAAGCCACTCCTTCATTGCCCTGGTGGTGAACTTCGGAATCATTATCATGCTGAAAGATCCAGCCATGTTTCATCTTCATTGCCCTTGCTGATGGAAGGAGATTTGCACTTAAAATCTCGCGATACATGGCCCCATTCATTTTTTCATGTATCAGTCATCCTGGTCCCTTTGCAGAGAAACAGCCCCAAAGCATGATGTTGCCACTCACATGCTTCTCAGTAGGTATGGTGTTCTTTGGATGCAACTCAGCATTCTGTCTCTTCTAAACACGAGTTGTGTTTCTACCAAACAGTTCTACTTTGGTTTCCTCAGACACTTCTGGATAATCCAAATGCTGTCTAGCAAACGTCAGACGGACCTGGACATGTACTGGCTTAAGCTGGGGAGCATGTCTGGCACTGCAGGATTTGAGTCCCTGGTGGTGTAGTGTGTTACTGATGGTAGCCTTTGTTATGGTGGTCTCAGCTCTATACAGGTCATTCACTAGGCCTCCTGTGTGGTTGTGGAATTTTTGCTCATCGTTCTTGTGATCATTTTGACCCCACGGCGTGAGATCTTGCATAGAGCCGCAGATCAAGGGAGATTATCAGTGGTCTTGTATGTCTTCTATTTTCTATGTATGTCTCCCATCTGGTATATATGTCTCACATTCTGACATATAGTACAGACCAAAAGTTTGGACACACCTTCTCATTCAAAGAGTTTTCTTTATTTTTATGACTCTAAAAATTGTAGATTCACATTGAAGACATGAAAACTATGAATTAACACATGTGGAATGAAATACTTAAAAAAGTGTGAAACAACTGATAATATGTCTTATATTCTAGGTTCTTCAAAGTAGCCACCTTTTGCTTTGATTACTGCTTTGCACACTCTTGGCATTCTCTTGATGAGCTTCAAGAGGTAGTCACCGGAAATGGTTTTCCTACAGTCTTGAAGGAGTTCCCACAAATGCTTAGCACTTGTTGGCCCTTTTGCCTTCACTCTACGGTCCAGCTCACCCCAAACCATCTCGATTGGGTTCAGGTCTGGTGACTGTGGAGACCAGGTCATCTAGCGTAGCACCCCATCACTCTCCTTCTTAGTCACATAGCCCTTACACAGCCTGGAGGTGTGTTTGAGGTCATTGTCCTGTTGAAAAATAAATGATGGTCCAACTAAACACAAACCGGATGGAATAGCACGCCGCTGCAAGATGCTGTGGTAGCCATGCTGGTTCTGTATGCCTTCAATTTTGAATAAATCCCCAACAGTGTCACCAGCAAATCACCCCCACACCATCACACCTCCTCCTCCATGCTTCACGGTGGGAACCAGGCATGTAGAGTCCATCCGTTCACCTTTTCTACAAAGACACGGTGGTTGGATCCAAAGATCTCAAATTTGGACTCAACAGACCAAAGCACAGATTTCCACTGGTCTAATGTCCATTCCTTGTGTTCTTTAGCCCAAACAAGTCTATTCTGCTTGTTGCCTGTCCTTAGCAGTGGTTTCCTAGCAGCTATTTTACCATGAAGGCCTGCTGCAGAAAGTTTCCTCTTAATAGTTGTTCTAGAGATGAGATGGTGTGTCCAAACTTTTGGTCTGTACTGTATATGTCACCATTCTGAGCCCATACAGGTATATACTGTATGTCCCCCACCCTAGAGCCCCTCCTATTATATATGTTCCCTGGCATGCCTTTAAAGCATAAAAAAAACAAGAAAACATTCTACACACCTTCCTCTACTCCCACAACGCATGGCATCCTCCTCTACAGATGCAGTGGCCGGCAGCTAATATCAGCATGCCTGCTATGGCGACGCATGATGTCACTGCCACATGTCACCAATGCCTCACTCACCAATGCCTGGCTCACCGATGTTGGTGGGTGGAGCCGAGCGGGACGTCAGTGCCGCGGGGACTGCAGGACAAGTGAGTGTGTGAGTGTAAGTGTGAGAGAGTGTGTGTGTGTGTGTGGCTGCCGGCCACTGGAAGGTAGCTTGTATTGCAGGGCAGGGACCCAATGGGACTCTGTGTCACAATACATTTCAGCTGGATGTGCGTCCTCGGACACACATCCAGCTGAAGTAGGCACTGGGGTTAGTGGCCCTGCACCCTCAGGCCCAGTTGTGACCTCTGTGTCACCCATCATCTCACCGATCAGCTGTGACTGGATGGAAATATTGAATGGCGCTGAACAGCACAGCTCTATACAATGAGTTGTGGTTGTTTCTTTGTGCAGAACATGTCCTATTCTCGAGTACGAGCTTATTTGCAGTTCTCAACCTCACCCAACTCTGTTAATGGAAAAATAAAGTTATGGTTTTCAGAAAATGGTGACACAATCCACATTTTTGTAAAGCAACAAAATATGAAACAAAACTATATAACTCTGATATTGTCGCAATCACTTTGACCCAAAGAATCAGCTGCAAAACAAAATCCAAACAACAATGGGGGAATTGCTTTTCTTTTTTTTTTTTTTATTTTACTCTACCTGTATTTTTTTTCTTTTCTTTTCTGTTGATAGTAAAATTAATGGTGTCATTCAAAACTTCAATCCATACCCCAAAAAGCAAGTCCTTACATGACGATGTTGATAAATATGTTAGAAAGCTATGGCTCTTAAAATGGGAGACAAAATACAAAAGCTCCAAAACTAAAATTGGCTCCAATGTGAAGGAGTGAAAGAGAATTAATCAGCAGACTGCTGTGTAATCTGAGAGCATCATGATATAGGGGCTGAGAGCCTTATTCCAGTGATGTGTCACTTACTTGGCTGAGTGTTTTTGTTTTAATAAAATCAGTGTTTTATCAGCAGATTATCATTACAGGACTAAAGGGTGCTTTACACGCTGCAACATCGCTAACGATATATCGTCAGGGTTACGGTGTTTGTGACGCACATCTGGCGCCGTTAGCGACATTGCAGCATGTGACACCAAGGAGCAATGATCAACGATCGCAAAAACGTCCAAAATCGTTGATCGTTGACACGTTGCTCCTTTTCATAATATCGTTGCTGCTGCCGATACAATGTTGTTCGTCGTTCCTGCGGCACCACACATCGCTATGTGTGACACTGCAGGAACGACAAACATCTCCTTATCTGCGTCCACTGGCAATGCGGAAGGAAGGAGGTGGGCGGCATGTTCCGGCCGCTCATCTCCTTCTCTCCGCTTCTATTGGACGGCTGCCGTGTTACGTCGCTGTGACACCGCTCAACCCGCCCCCTTAGAAAGGAGGCGGTTCGCCGGCCAAAGCGACTTCGTGTGACGGGTGTAAGCGATGTTGTGCGCCACGGGCAGCAATTTGCCCGTGTCGCACAACCGACGTGGGCGGGTACGCTCGCTAGCAAAATCGATACCGATATTGCAGCATGTAAAGTGCCCTTAAGTGTCTCGTGCCTCATGGTCCAACCACCGTCCCCTCCACTGATTTTCAGCTTTCTGTTAATATACAGTATACACAGAAAGTTGCCAATCAGTGGTGTGGGCGGGGTTATACACAGCTCAGCGTTAAGAGAGCTGCTAGATTTGCAGCATATAAAGCTGGGATTGTGTCACAACTGCTGCAGTCAGCAAACTAAGTGATACATTGCTGGAATCATAGTCTCAGCCCCTACATCATGCTGCTCTCAGATTACATGGCAAGAATTTGCTAACAGATTTCCTTTAAATTGTAAGTAGCTGTAGAGGTTGACCCCGACCTAACAAATACCCCACATGTTTTCTCCTACTTGTGTGTGCCCAAAAAATAAATTAATGGCTGCACTCTTGACTACAGATGAACGAACCCACAGATATTCGGGATCGGCGGGCACAGCCAGATTTTATAAAGAAAACGCTATGCAGTTTTGATGCGATATTTTGGCAGGGGATGCAGATTTGGTGCTGAACTTTATATACCAATTTACCTATACACCTAAGGTCGGGTTACCTATGGTCACAGGTGGGGGACTGTGGGAACCTCCAGCTGTGACCAAAGAAAAACTGAGTGACGTCACCACTCACAGCTGAGGCTCAGTCAGTCTCTGAAGCCACAGCGTGAGGTCATGTTCTGTTCCCGCACGCTGTGACTTCAGTATGTAGTAGAGCCAGAATCGTCATGAACCTTATGTGGATTATGTCGCATGGGGTTCCTCTAGTTTTGATACAGAGCCAAGATAAGTGCACGGCTGAGTGCTGCAGCCTGTAGCCATATGCTTTATCTTTGCTGGGTGTCATAATATGGGAGGACCCTATGGCAATTTATTTATTTATTTTTACTCCACTATAGAGACACAGTCAGCATGTGTGATTTCAAGCAATCACAGACGCTGTCACACAGGGTGGGGGCATAGTCTGACTGCAACCAATCACACAACGGAACTGCCAATGAATATGTATGAGGGTAAATGAACGGCCCCAGAAGTAGTGTTACAGCTGCGCGGGAGACTCGGTAAGTATAAAGCCTGCTTTACACCAGGCAATCTATCGTGCGATAGATCGTCGGGGTCACGGTTTTTGTGCCGCACATCCGGCATCGCTGGCGATGCCGGCCTGTGTGACACCTCCTAGCGACGCAGTATCGCTCACAAATCGTGAGTCGGGTACTGCTCGTTAGGTTCCATAATATCGGTTACTTTAGTTGACCATCGTTTCCGTGGTAGCACACGTCGCTCCGTGTGACACCACGGGAACGATGATCAGCTCACCTGCCTCCCGCGGCCGCCGCCGTCTCTATGTGGAAGGATGGAGGTGGGCGGGATGTTTACGTCCCGCTCATCTCCGCCCCTCCGCTTCTATTGGCCGGCGCCCGTGTGACGTCGCTGTGACGCCGAACGTCCCTCCCACTCCAGGAAGTGGACGTTCGCCGCCCACAGCGAGGTCGCACGAGAGGTAAGTATGTGTGACGGGGTTTAGTAACTTTGTGCGACACGGGCAGCGATTTGCCCGTGACGCAAAAAGGACGGGGGCGGGTACGATCGATTGTGAAATCGCACAATCGGTCGTACCGTGTAAAGCAGGCTTAACTCTCTTGCTTTATTCCCTATTTTATTTCTTTCTTTTTTTTCCTTTATTTATTTTTTTTAATTATTAGGTTGGTCGAATCCAAATAGTTACATAGAGTTGTCTGAGAACTCCGTGTTTGGGGTCGGTGCACAGATTCTAGGCATCCCGTGTATATCCTCTACTCTTGACCCAGAAATTCTTTCAACAGCCCAACATTGTAGCCTATGTTTTCCTTATTCAGTTCGCTCTAGCCAATCACTGATCATTGCAGAGTGATTGTTGGCACCTACCCTCCAGGGCACGTGCCCCACCAGCTATTCCTTCTATTTCGACTATGTCCCCACAATGAGCTTGGTGAGTTTTTGATGCTGTGTATTTTCATTGAGTCAAAAATACAGCATCTTAAATTTCCAGCAAAGTTAGTAGGATTTTTAAAAATCTCGGGGCCACTGCTAAGAGTAATCTGACCTGCGATGCGTCTTTCAAATCTGCAGCATGTCAATTTCTCTTACAGCTGAGTTTTCTGTGCAGATTTTCCCCAAAGACTTGCATTAGATTCGCAAAATCCTCAGGCAAATAACACACATGCATTTTTAGTGCATTTCCGATACTAAAACACATCAAACCCACATGTAATCGGCACCTAAGTATATCAATAAAGTCAAAGACAACGAACTATAAAAAAACAAAACAGGTTTGTTTAAAGCATGACATCAAAAATACACAAAATTGAAGGGCAGACTAGTATTATCCTGTCTTCTCTTGGGGCGATTCAACTGAAGTTATTCAGTCCTGCCGAAACATGTCATTTTTACAGACCCAGACGTTCTGCGTGTTCTTAAGTAGAAACATTTAATGGAAGCCAATACTTGGTCATCGTCTTGCCTTGGGCTGACCTACAATCTACCGAATCATCCTCCCCCTATCTGTTATTTATGCTAATTTTATTATAGAATCGTTTCACTAAGTGGCTAGAAGGACCGGTGCTGATGTCATACCCATGTGACCAGAAGGAGCGGGGCCTCAGCCAACAGAAAAAAAATCTTGCTTCCTGGTATCAGCTATGTTGGCTGAGGCCACGCCCCTTCTGGGCACATGGGTATGACATCAGCACAGGTCCTTCTAGTCACTTAGTAAAACAAATCCATAATAGAATTAGCATAAATAAAGGATAGGGGGAGGTTGGACAGGCCGGGGGTGGGAATCACTATGAATACCCACCCCAGCTATCAGCTGATCGGCAGCTGCTGAAATTCAAAAAGATGCTCATTTTATAAACTTGCTTGTGTTTCAAAACCTATACATCCAGCTGACAACTAAAGGTATGTATAGAATCAGCATGATAGCGCCAGTATAGCACTGGCTTTAGTTATGTAGGAAATTCCTAGTGATTGGTGCGCTTTAAGCTCAGTCCAGATCTTGCTCCATTCCTCCATTGCATTTTATCATGCAAAATAGTAAAACAGATTGGTTCTTTTTGGGTTTCAAGTTCAAGTTTTATTTTGTTAATTTATAAGAAAAAAATAAATAAATGACCTCGTTGGAAAATACCAGCCACCAAACCGCCCGTCAGGGAGACAGAAATAGACAGCATTCTTAATTTGCATCTTAAAAGACCACAGAAATCTCTGCAGCTCCTGAGAATCTGAAGCTGATTGTGGAGGTTTCATTAAAATGAATATTTAATATTTGTGCTGAAAAAAAAAAATTCTTTAGAGAAGCCTGACAGGGGAAAAATTGCCCTCGGAAATAGAATTTCTTGGCTGCGGCTCTGTATCTCTGACCATTCCGGAGTAATTACGCGGCACAGTCTTTTAGTTGTGAGCTATAAAACGCTCTCCTGGCTCCACTAAGCTGCGGATGCTAATTGAGCGATGTCAACCAACTCCTTTTCCTTTTTCTATTTTTTTTCTTTCCAGGTTACAAAACTACTACCTCAGCTGAAACAAATTGTTTTCTGTTCATCAATGCAAAAAATGTCTGACTGTTTCTCTTGGCAGATGCAATGCCAATTAAACCGGCAAGCCATATAAGACGGGTTATAGGCGCACTCTCCTGATGGAACGGTCCTACATATTAGTCATTATTTTTTTTCCGTTATACTGTCACGTAACAGCTTCCTCCTCCTTGTAAATACACACTAGTTTTATGTTTTTCTCAGATGGTTTATATATATATATATATATATATATATATACTAGCTGTAGTACCCGCATTGCCCGGGATAGTAACTGTCTCTCTGTTTCTCTCCCAGTCTCTGTCTGTCTCTCTATTTCTTTCCCTGTCTGTCTCTTTCCCTGTCTGTCTCTTTGTCTGTGTCTGTCTCTTTTACTGTGGCTGTCTTTTTGTCTGTGTCTATCTGTGTCTGGCTGTATTTTTTTCTGTCTATCTCTTTACCTGTCTGTCTCTTTCCGTCTGTCTGTCTCTTTCCCTGTCTGTCTCTTTCCCTGTCTGTTTCTATATGTCTCTGTCTTTCCCTGTCTGTGTTTGTCTCTTTCCCTGTCTGTGTCTGTCTCTTTCCCTGTCTGTTTCTGTCTCTTTCCCTGTCTGTTTCTGTCTCTTTCCCTGTCTGTTTCTGTCTCTTTCCCTGTCTGTGTCTGTCACTTTCCCTGTCTGTCTGTCTCTGTCTATCTGTCTCTTTCCCTGTCTGTTTCTTTCCCTGTCTGTGTCTGTCACTTTCCCTGTCTGTCTGTCTCTGTCTATCTGTCTCTTTCCCTGTCTGTTTCTTTCCCTGTCTGTGTCTGTCACTTTCCCTGTCTGTCTGTCTCTGTCTGTCTGTCTCTTTCCCTGGCTGCATTGTGACATGCCAACATTCCATTTAAGGGCGTGGCTGCGCATTCTTCTGAGATTCTGCCTGCACTGTGGCTCCCAGCTCCATTGACTTTAATGGAGGCGATAACTGTAAAGCGCGGGGTTACAATTTACCCTCAAAACATAGTCTATGACATTCCCTGAGGCAAATGGAGTGTCTGTGCAAAATTTTGTGAATGTAAATGCGACGCTGCAAATTCCTTTATTCCTTTAGCGGACATACACACACACACATATATATATATATATATATATATATATATAAAGCCGGTGGATTTTATTTACTAAAGTTTTGTTGTTTTGTTTTTTATTACTTTATTGTTTACAAAACTTTGCTTTTTCAATTAAACGGCTCTAAAGGGAGTTTTATATTAGGTCAAGACAGCGGCTAAGAAAGTACAAACATTCTTCATAAAGGCTTCTTACTTCTTAGCTATATGTTTTATAATGTGAACCCTTGACCGTCTGCCAAAAATGTTTTTTACGCTGTCTAGTTGTAATCTTAACCCCTTTTCCGTTTTTTTCGTTTTTGTATTTTTTTGCTTCCCTTCTTTCGAGAGCCGAATCTTTTTGTTATTTTTCTGTCAGTCTTGCCATATAGGAGCTTTTCTTCTGTGGGACAAGTTTTACTTTTAAATGAAACCATGAGTTTTACCATATAGTGTACTGGAAAACAGTAAAAAAAATTCTAAGTGCGGAAAAATTGCAAAAAAAAAGGGCAATTGCATTATAGTTTTTGAAGTATTTTATTCACCGTATTCATTACGATGTAAAACTGATATGTCGGTGTGATGCCTCAGGTCGTTGCGAGTTTGTAGACACCAAACATGTATAGGTTTACTTTTATCTAAGGGATTAAAAAAAATTTGTCCAAGAAGTTTGTCCAAAAATAATGGCGCACTTTTTGCGACATATTCTGTGTTCTCATTTTTCGGGATATGGGGCTCAGTGACAACTTTCTTTTTGCGTCTTGAGCTGAAGCTTTTAGCAGTACCATTTTTCTACCGATGTTACATTTTGATCGCTTGTTACTGCATTTTACGTTAAAATTGCGCCGACCAAAAAATGTAACTTTGGTGTTTGGAATTTTCTTGCCGCTATGTCGTTTACCAATCAGATTAACTGATTTTATATTTAGATAGATCGGGCATTTCTAAACAAGGCAATACCAAATATGTATATTTTTTTTAATTTTTTTTAACCGTTTCACTTTCAATGGGGCAAATGGGGGGGTGATTTAAAGTTTTAGGTGTTTTTAA
Organism: Anomaloglossus baeobatrachus; assembly: GCF_048569485.1. NCBI lineage: Eukaryota > Metazoa > Chordata > Amphibia > Anura > Aromobatidae > Anomaloglossus > Anomaloglossus baeobatrachus. The sequence continues at coordinate 931,024,319 of NC_134353.1, read as the reverse complement.
TTACTTTTCATTTATTTTAACTTTTATTTACTTTTTTTTTTCATTTTACTAGTCCCCCTAGAGGAATATAAGGATCAGCAGTCTCTGATCGCTTGTTCATTTCTGCTGATCAGAGCTGATCAGTAGTAATGCTGCTCTCTTGTTACAGCCGCTGCTATGTTGGCTGTAACAGGACCTACGTGATGATAGCAACAGCAGCCATCATATAACCCTTTGCTAACATGGCAACCATCAGCACCCCATAATCATGCCACGGGGCCGCCAATGGAGGCGGGGAAAGGTGGCCATTTAAATTGCGCTGTCACATTTTGATAGCATGGTCTAAGGCAGGTGTCTCAAACTCGGCTGGGTGTATGGGCCGCACAGAGGAGAAAAATAATTTGGGGGGCCGCATTCTTTGCGGGACAAAGTGACATTTTTTTTGGTACCATATATATTTTTTACACACCTTTGGATCACTGATTTTCAACATTTTTCACTTGTTTATTATAACAAATGTGCACATTCTTTGGTTAAAAATAAAAAAAAATTAAAAAAAAAAAAATTTGATGGTAAAAAAAAAGTCGTTTTATTTTTTTTTTTTTTTTACATTTTATCCCTTTCTTGTAACTAATAGTCTTACAATTATCACTATATAGAAATTTTGGCCAACATCTTTTAGTAATGTTCCCCATCCTATAGTAATGTGCCCACCTTGTCCCCATCCTATAGTATTATGCCCATCCTTGCAATGTCCCCATCTTTTAGTAATGTCCCAAGCCTTGTCCCCATCCTATAGTCATGTGCCCACCTTGTCCCCATCCTATAGACATGTGCCCACCTTGTCCCTATTCTATAGTCATGTGCCCACCTTGTCCCCATCCTATAGACATGTGCCCACCTTGTCCCCATCCTATAGACATGTGCCCACCTTGTCCCTATTCTATAGTAATGTGCCCACCTTGTCCCCATCCTATAGTCATATGCCCACCTTGTCCCTATTCTATACTAATGTGCCCACCTAGTCTCCATCCTATAGTCATGTGCCCACCTTGTCCCTATTCTATAGTAATGTGCCCACCTTGTCCCCATCCTACAGACATGTGCCCACCTTTTCCCTATTCTATACTAATGTGCCCACCTAGTCTCCATCCTATAGTCATGTGCCCACCTTATCCCTATTCTATAGTAATGTCCCCATCCTGTAGTAATGGGTGGTGGGGGCAGTGGCGGCGACCTGTGAAAGGGGGCGCTATAATTTACCGATCGCTCTCGGCTTCCACCCACGGACGCTGGAGTGAAGCTGAGGGGGCGGTCTCTGGCCCCAGATCCACAGTGATTGGAGAGACCGGCCTTGTGACCGATCTCTCCAATCAGAGTTGGGGGCGGGTGAAACTGAGGTCACCCAGCTCCAGCCAATGATCAGGGCTACAACTGCACTGATCAGGGCTGGATTTCAATGTTACAGCCATTTTCAATGGCTGTAACATTACAGTGGCTGTGATTGGCTGACGAACGCCGCACAGCCAATCACAGCCTCCGTAGGTCCGGGGAGGAGACACCACCCCTCGTGAGGCTCCCTCCTCCCCGAATCTATGGTATTTTTTATTTGCAATGCGAACAGCGATCGCAGCCACCGGGGCTGCGATTTCACCATGATGTACTGGGTATGTCATGGGTCCTTAAGTACCAGGGAGCCATGATGTACCCAGTACGTCATAGGTCGCTAAGGGGTTAATGTGCCGTCCTTCACATACACAAAAAATAAAAAAACACCATTCTTCTCATCTGTCCCGCGTTCCCTCGGCTCCTCACCTCTGCTTCTCGCTGTCTGCAGGCCATGCCCCGGTGACTGCCACTGGCAGCGATTTATGTCAGATGAATGTTTTGCCGGCGCTGCGCGCGCACAGTCCTTGCCTCTGAGAGCGCAGCGCCGGCAAAACACTCATCTAACAAAGTACAGACAGTGGCTGCGGCCCCTGCACCGGCCGCGATAGTGAACAGGGAAACGGGCCTGGGGGCCGCACGAAGCAGCCTGACGGGCCGCATGCAGGCCCGCGGGCCGCGTGTTTGAGACCCCTGGTCTAAGGGGTCAACAGGCACAGGTGGATCGCGGATCCACTCTCGCCTAATAGCTGCACATGTCTGCTGTACAAATCGGCAGACATGTGCAGGGATCACGACCAGCTAACTGCAGCAGCCGGCGGTGATTACACAGACATGATCTAGGACATGTCCAGCTTGTCCAATGTCGGTAAGAGGTTAAAGGGATTGTCCAGGTTTGGGATACAAATCTGCAGTCATTTTCATAATATTCACAGCCACAAAATATCTGGTTACATGATATGACAAACCTGTGAAAAAAAAGGTCAGAGGTCTAGACATTGTTTACAAATAACACACAAAAAAATAAAAAAGAACAGCAAAAAGCATAAAAGAAAACCGTATTAAATTACTTTAAAGCACCACTACAGCATTTATTTTTTTTTTAATTCAAAATAATATACTCACCTTCCGTAGTTTTCGCTATTTACCAATGCTATTCCTGTCCAGCAGCTCCATCTTGTGACTCTACCTTTGGACTGGCCAGAGGTCACGTTACGTCACAAGCTCCTAATGCAAGTCTATGAGAGCCAGAATGAGAATTAACTAGTATGGATATTAGAGGATTCAAAAATTAGGATTAACTAGACAGAGTCATATAAGGCACAGACGTAAATATGTTCCTGATGCCAAAATTTTAGATGTGACATACGTCACACCCGGTTAGTAAGTGCAAGAGGCACTATTAGGCCCAGACATACCGGTGCTTCTCAATAAATTAGAATATAATCAAAACGTTAATTTATTTCAGTAATTCAATACAAAAAGAGAAAAGTGTATATTATATAGAGTCATTACACACAGAGGGATCTATTCCTATATATTATATAGAGCCATTACACACAGAGGGATCTATTCCTATATATTATATAGAGTCATTACACACAGAGGGATCTATTCCTATATATTATATAGAGCCATTACACACAGAGGGATCTATTCCTATATATTATATAGAGTCATTACACACAGAGGGATCTATTCCTATATATTATATAGAGTCATTACACACAGAGTGATCTATTACTATATATTATATAGAGTCATTACACACAGAGGGATCTATTCCTATATATTATATAGAGCCATTACACACAGAGGGATCTATTCCTATATATTATATAGAGTCATTACACACAGAGGGATCTATTCCTATATATTATATAGAGTCATTACACACAGAGTGATCTATTACTATATATTATATAGAGCCATTACACACAGAGGGATCTATTCCTATATATTATATAGAGCCATTACACACAGAGGGATCTATTCCTATATATTATATAGAGTCATTACACACAGAGGGATCTATTCCTATATATTATATAGAGTCATTACACACAGAGGGATCTATTCCTATATATTATATATAGTTGTTACACACAGAGGGATCTATTCCTATATTTTATATAGAGTCATTATACACAGAGGGATCTATTCCTATATATTATATAGAGTCATTACACACAGAGGGATCTATTCCTATATATTATATAGAGTCATTACACACAGAGTGATCTGTTCCTATATACAGACAGGGCCAGAAATATTTGGACAGTGACACAAGTTTTGTTATTTTAGCTGTTTACAAAAACATGTTCAGAAATACAATTATATATATAATATGGGCTGAAAGTGCACACTCCCAGCTGCAATATGAGAGTTTTCACATTCAAATTGGAGAAAGGGTTTAGGAATCATAGCTCTGTAATGCATAGCCTCCTCTTTTTCAAGGGACCAAAAGTAATTGGACAAGGGACTCTAAGGGCTGCAATTAACTCTGAAGGCGTCTCCCTCGTTAACCTGTAATCAATGAAGTAGTTAAAAGGTCTGGGGTTGATTACAGGTGTGTGGTTTTGCATTTGGAAGCTGTTGCTGTGACCAGACAACATGCGGTCTAAGGAACTCTCAATTGAGGTGAAGCAGAGCATCCTGAGGCTGAAAAAAAAGAAAAAATCCATCAGAGAGATAGCAGACATGCTTGGAGTAGCAAAATCAACAGTCGGGTACATTCTGAGAAAAAAGGAATTGACTGGTGAGCTTGGGAACTCAAAAAGGCCTGGGCGTCCACGGATGACAACAGTGGTGGATGATCGCCGCATACTTTCTTTGGTGAAGAAGAACCCGTTCACAACATCAACTGAAGTCCAGAACACTCTCAGTGAAGTAGGTGTATCTGTCTCTAAGTCAACAGTAAAGAGAAGACTCCATGAAAGTAAATACAAAGGGTTCACATCTAGATGCAAACCATTCATCAATTCCAAAAATAGACAGGCCAGAGTTAAATTTGCTGAAAAACACCTCATGAAGCCAGCTCAGTTCTGGAAAAGTATTCTATGGACAGATGAGACAAAGATCAACCTGTACCAGAATGATGGGAAGAAAAAAGTTTGGAGAAGAAAGGGAACGGCACATGATCCAAGGCACACCACATCCTCTGTAAAACATGGTGGAGGCAACGTGATGGCATGGGCATGCATGGCTTTCAATGGCACTGGGTCACTTGTGTTTATTGATGACATAACAGCAGACAAGAGTAGCCGGATGAATTCTGAAGTGTACCGGGATATACTTTCAGCCCAGATTCAGCCAAATGCCGCAAAGTTGATCGGACGGCGCTTCATAGTACAGATGGACAATGACCCCAAGCATACAGCCAAAGCTACCCAGGAGTTCATGAGTGCAAAAAAGTGGAACCTTCTGCAATGGCCAAGTCAATCACCAGATCTTAACCCAATTGAGCATGCATTTCACTTGCTCAAATCCAGACTTAAGACGGAAAGACCCACAAACAAGCAAGACCTGAAGGCTGCGGCTGTAAAGGCCTGGCAAAGCATTAAGAAGGAAGAAACCCAGCGTTTGGTGATGTCCATGGGTTCCAGACTTAAGGCAGTGATTGGCTCCAAAGGATTCGCAACAAAATATTGAAAATAAAAATATTTTGTTTGGGTTTGGTTTATTTGTCCAATTACTTTTGACCTCCAAAAATGTGGAGTGTTTGTAAAGAAATGTGTACAATTCCTACAATTTCTATCAGATATTTTTGTTCAAACCTTCAAATTAAACGTTACAATCTGCACTTGAATTCTGTTGTAGAGGTTTCATTTCAAATCCAATGTGGTGGCATGCAGAGCCCAACTCGCCAAAATTGTGTCACTGTCCAAATATTTCTGGACCTAACTGTATTATATAGAGTCATTACACACAGAGTGATCTATTCCTAGATATTATATAGAGTCATTGCACACAGAGGGATCTATTCCTATATATTATATAGAGTCATTACACACAGAGGGATCTATTCCTATATATTATATAGTCGTTACACACAGAGGGATCTATTCCTATATTTTATATAGAGTCATTACACACAAATGGATCTATTTCTATATATTATATAGAGTCATTACACAGAGGGATCTGTTCCTATATATTATATAGAGTCATTACTCACAGAGGGATCTATTCCTAGATATTATATAGAGTCATTACACACAGAGGGATCTATTCCTAGATATTATATAGAGTCATTACACACAGAGGGATCTATTCCTAGATATTATATAGAGTCATTACACACAGAGGGATCTATTCCTAGATATTATATAGAGTCATTACACACAGAGGGATCTATTCCTATATAATATATAGAGTCATTACACACAGAGGGATCTATTTCAACTGTTTATTTCTTTTAATGTTGATGATTAAAAAAATAATATAGCAAGCTGGCCACCACACCAGGGCAATCGGGAAGAGCCGGGTAAAGTGCTGGGACTGTTGATAGATGCACACAGCGTCTCATGATTGGCAGCGTCAGACACGCTGCCATTCAGAGTGGGAATGCGTCTGACTACAACCAATCACAGATGTTGGTGGGCGGGGGAAGCAGTGCATATGCAGTGGAGGTAATGAGTGGCCTCAGAAGTGAATGAGTGGCCACAGGAGCCTCATTAAGTACCCCCTATCCATTCTACCACCATTTTTAAAGGCCGGATTCTGGTCTCCATAGACGTATATGGGGACCGCCATCCGGACAGATATCCGAGACCGGGTTTATTTTTTTGTCCCGATTATCTGCGAGTTCGCTCATCACTAATTACAATGTCACACAACCTCCGGCGTCGTCATCACTCCAATGTCTCTATTGCTGTATATCTCAGGTTCGTTTACAAACAGCAGATTTTAAAACTAATCTTGTCTAATAAATAATGACAAAATGCAATGATAACGCATGAATAGATACTACACGAAAGGGAAAATGACTACCCCATAGATGACCGTAACTACAGCCACATATCAGTCCTAAAACCACCACGGGGAGAACAATCTTTACAAACACATTTATAGCGGTGAGTCCGGTTTTGACATAATATTGGCAGCTCGGGTTGACGGATATCGCAGAAGTCCCATACCAATTACCTACTGTAAAATAGGTCCGTGCATAGAGGGGATGATTAATTAAAATGGTCACAAATAGAGAGTAAATCGATATCAGCGAGGGTACATTCCACCCAGGAGACGGAGACAAGACATTCACACTTAACACTCTGATATAAGAGCCTAATAAAAGCTCCTGCAAAATCCTCACCAATTGTTTAAACAACTATCGACCCTTCAGGGGAGGCTGATAATTGTCTTCATGATTTTTTATAGATTCCTGGATGATGAGAGTAGAAGAAATAGGAAATTATAGCTAAAATTCTACTTGATGAATAAAATTAGAAGGTGCGGCGTCTGCGGCAGGAGACGTAGTACTATGACAGGGTATGTCACTCTGAATCCAGGAAAGCTTCATAAGCACGGGCGCAACTATCATAGGTGCATCCAAACCCGGCCCCTGAAGACTAGAAGGACCAAAAAGGTTACTTTGCACCATAAGAACATAAGAAAAGACTATTACCCTGTTTTTCCAAAATTAAGCCCTATGATGAGTTTTCATTATTTTCAGCATAAGGCTTAAATGTAAGCCCTACCCTGAAAATAAGCCCTAGTCGCGGTTCAATAATGAAGTGTCCATGCAGCTAAAAAAGTTACAGATACTGCACTTCATAATAGAAAGCAGACACCCCCAAAAGAGAGAAGAAAGAAGAGAGAAGATCCCCTGATCAAACTCACCAGACACCAAACGTGATGACCTGCAATGAATTGTACATCCACACACATCAGATCGCGCACGCATCAGACCACACACCCACAATCATGAGATCACACACCCACCCACATCAGATCGCACACCCACCCACATCAGATCGCACACCCACCCACATCAGATCGCACACCCACCCACATCAGATCGCACACCCACCCACATCAGATCGCACACCCACACACATCAGATCGCACACCCACCCACATCAGATCGCACACCCACCCACATCAGATCGCACACCCACCCACATCAGATCGCACACCCACCCACATCAGATCGCACACCCACCCACATCAGATCGCACACCCACACACATCAGATCGCACACCCACACACATCAGATCGCACACCCACACACATCAGATCGCACACCCACACACATCAGATCGCACACCCACATCAGATCGCACACCCACACACATCAGATCGCACACACATCAGATTGCACACCCACACACATTAGATTGCACACCCACATCAGATCATACACCCATACATATCAGTTCATACACCCATACACATCAGATCACACACCTGTACACATCAGATCGCACATCCACACACATCAGATCGCACATCCACACACATCAGATCCCACACACATCAGATCCCACTCACACAGACATCAGATCACACATCCACACACATCAGATCACACACTCACATACATCAGATCATACACCCACACACATCAGATTCCACACACACATACATCAGATCATACACCCACACACATCAGATTGCACATCCACACACATCAGATCATACTCCCACACACATCAGATCATATACCCACACACATCAGATTGCACATCCACACACATCGGATCACACACCCACACACATGAGATTGCACAGTCACACACATCAGATCATACACCCACACACATCAGATCGCACACCCACACACATCAGATCGCACACCCACACACATCAGATCACAAACCCACACACATCAGATCACAAACCCACACACATCAGATCATACACTCACACACATCAGATCATACACCCACACACATCAGATCATACACCCACACACATCAGATCATACACCCACACACATCAGTCCGCACACCCACACACATTAGATCGCGTGTAAGGGGGTGCAGGGCTCTGCCCACCCCAGACCTGCAGACTGGCTGTATATAAAATGTGGTGCATTTTATTCTGATATGTTTGTGTTATGGTAAACGGCCACAAGATGGCCACTGTGTGCTCAGCCACTTCCCTGGTGCTGCTAGGCATAAAGGGTTAGTAGGGAGAAGCACAGGGGACAAAAAGGGGAAACAAAGAGGGAAGTGCAGGAGAGTCCCAGAGAGCAGCGTAAAGGTACCACACCTGTGGGAGGTGTGAGGAGCCCCCAAGAAGAAGTAATTCTGACCCGGTGGGTCATATCCCGGCACCGGACATGTGGGGCCCTGGTGAGAGGTTGGCTGACCGAACCACGTCCCAAAATGGTGAAGTCCGCATGGCCTGGATAGTGGTTTCCCTCTGGCGTATACCCAACAAACCCCCTTTCTAAGCTGAAGGTCAGTGGGCTCCACAGGAGGACTAGGTCCGGACAAACCAAGACAGAAGAGTGCCATCCCCAGGGACCCCCTTCATGGCTTATAGCTATCCATGTGGGTTGGAGACGGACCCCCGTGTGGACTATATGACTCTGCCCAAAAGTATGAAGATAAGAGATGGGATGAGGGGCTCAAAGGCTCCAGTACCAGGAGAGTGGCTGGCCGGCAAATTATGTGTAACTCCGGTTGCTATGGACAACCCCGAAAGGGTGCCGGAGTGGCGTATTGGGGAAAATATAGTTGTGAACCCTGTAACCAGAAGGAAAACTGCCCGCTACTGGCGTGAAGTGTTTTCATGTGGAAGGTTATTCAGTAAAGAAAATTTGGTTGAAAAGAATACAGTTTCTGCATGGTGTTTGGGGACACTGGGGCCTGCTGCAGGTGGCAGCTGGGAAGTGGCCCTGAAGACAAAGAGAGAGAGTCCTGGCTTTCAGCCTGAAAGTAAGGGTCCCACACCACAAATCCCAGCAACCCTTCCCATTAATTAGACAGCTGTGGTGCAGTATTCAGACTCAGGACAGCGCTGTGGCCATACAGTGGCCTCTTTGTCTTTGTCTGTCTCTTTCCCTGTCAGTCTGTCTCTTTGTCTGTGTCTGTCTCTTTGTGTCTGTCTCTTTCCCTGTCTGTGTCTGTCTCTTTCCCTGGCTGTATTGTGACACGCCAACATTCCATATAAGGGCGTGGCTGCGCATTCTTCTGAAGTTCTGGCTGCACTGTGGCTCCCAGCTCCATTCGCTTTAATGACTGCAGGTCTTTTGGTGAATAACTGTAAAGAGCGGGGTTAAAATTTCCCCTCAAAACATAGCCTATGACGCTCTCGGTGTCCAGAAGTGTGAGTGTGCAAAATGTTGTGGCTGTAGCTGCGACGGTGCGGATGCCAAACATACATACATACATACATACACACACATACAACCATTCAGCTTTATATATTAGATATATATATCTAATATATAAAGCTGAATGTGTGTGTGTGTGTGTGTGTGTGTGTGTGTGTGTGTGTCCGGGATTGGCATCTGCACCGTCGCAGCTACATTCACAAAATTTTGAACACTCACACTTCTGGACCCGAGAGCATCATAGGCTATGTTTTGAGGGGAAATTTTAACCCCGCGCTTTACAGTTATTCGCCAAAAAACCTGCCTCCATTAAAGCGAATGGAGCTGGGAGCCACAGTGCAGCCAGAACTTCAGAAGAATGCGCAGCCACGCCCTTATATGGAATGTTGGCGTGTCACAATGAAGCCAGGGAAAGAGACAGACACAGACAGGAAAAGAGGAAGACATAGACAGGGTAAGAGACAGACACAAAGAGACAGACACAGACAAAGAAACAGACTGACAGGGAAAGAGACAGATAGGGAAAGAGAGGGAAAGAGAGAGACAGGTTAAGAGACAGACACAGACAGGTAAAGAGACAGACACAGACAAAGAGACAGAGACAGACACAGGGAAACAGACAGACAGAGACAGGTAAAGAGACAGACAAAGAGACAGACACAGGGAAAGAGACAGAGTTAAAGAGGGAAAGAGACAGACAGGGAAAGAGAGGGAAAGAGACAGACAGGGAAAGAGAGGGACAGAGACAGACAGGGAAAGAAACAGACAGCGAAAGTGACAGAGATAGATAGACAGACAGGGAAAGAGATTGAGACAGACAGAGAAAGAGTCAGAGACAGACAGGGAAAGAGACAGACAGACAAAGAGATAGAGAGAGAGACAGAGAGATATATACAGAGGGGGAGACAGACAGAGAATGGGAGAGAAACAGAGAGACAGTTACTATCCCGGGCAGCGGATATTGTGTGCAGAATACATTCTTGTTAATACATTTTATTTTGTTAACAGCAGTTATTAACCCGGGCGAAGCCGGGTAGTACAGCTAGTGTATATATGCATATATATATATATATATATATATATATATATATATATATACAGTTAGGTCCAGAAATATTTGGACAGTGACACAATTTTCGCGAGTTGGGCTCTGCATGCCACCACATTGGATTTGAAATGAAACCTCTACAACAGAATTCAAGTGCAGATTGTAACGTTTAATTTGAAGGTTTGAACAAAAATATCTGATAGAAATTGTAGGAATTGTCACATTTCTTTACAAACACTCCACATTTTAGGAGGTCAAAAGTAATTGGACAAATAAACCAAACCCAAACAAAATATTTTTATTTTCAATATTTTGTTGCGAATCCTTTGGAGGCAATCACTGCCTTAAGTCTGGAACCCATGGACATCACCAAACGCTGGGTTTCCTCCTTCTTAATGCTTTGCCAGGCCTTTACAGCCGCAGCCTTCAGGTCTTGCTTGTTTGTGGGTCTTTCCGTCTTAAGTCTGGATTTGAGCAAGTGAAATGCATGCTCAATTGGGTTAAGATCTGATGATTGACTTGGCCATTGCAAAATGTTCCACTTTTTTGCACCCATGAACTCCTGGGTAGCTTTGGCTGTATGTTTGGGGTCATTGTCCATCTGTACTATGAAGCTCCGTCCGATCAACTTTGCGGCATTTGGCTGAATCTGGGCTGAAAGTATATCCCGGTACACTTCAGAATTCATCCGGCTAATCTTGTCTGCTGTTATGTCATCAATAAACACAAGTGACCCAGTGCCATTGAAAGCCATGCATGCCCATGCCATCACGTTGCCTCCACCATGTTTTACAGAGGATGTGGTGTGCCTTGGATCATGTGCCGTTCCCTTTCTTCTCCAAACTTTTTTCTTCCCATCATTCTGGTACAGGTTGATCTTTGTCTCATCTGTCCATAGAATACTTTTCCAGAACTGAGCTGGCTTCATGAGGTGTTTTTCAGCAAATTTAACTCTGGCCTGTCTATTTTTGGAATTGATGAATGGTTTGCATCTAGATGTGAACCCTTTATATTTACTTTCATGGAGTCTTCTCTTTACTGTTGACTTAGAGACAGATACACCTACTTCACTGAGAGTGTTCTGGACTTCAGTTGATGTTGCGAACGGGTTCTTCTTCACCAAAGAAAGTATGCGGCGATCATCCACCACTGTTGTCATCCGTGGACGCCCAGGCCTTTTAGAGTTCCCAAGCTCACCAGTCAATTCCTTTTTTCTCAGAATGTACCCGACTGTTGATTTTGCTACTCCAAGCATGTCTGCTATCTCTCTGATGGATTTTTTCTTTTTTTTCAGCCTCAGGATGTTCTGCTTCACCTCAATTGAGAGTTCCTTAGACCGCATGTTGTCTGGTCACAGCAACAGCTTCCAAATGCAAAACCACACACCTGTAATCAACCCCAGACCTTTTAACTACTTCATTGATTACAGGTTAACGAGGGAGACGCCTTCAGAGTTAATTGCAGCCCTTAGAGTCCCTTGTCCAATTACTTTTGGTCCCTTGAAAAAGAGGAGGCTATGCATTACAGAGCTATGATTCCTAAACCCTTTCTCCGATTTGGATGTGAAAACTCTCATATTGCAGCTGGGAGTGTGCACTTTCAGCCCATATTATATATATAATTGTATTTCTGAACATGTTTTTGTAAACAGCTAAAATAACAAAACTTGTGTCACTGTCCAAATATTTCTGGACCTAACTGTATATATATATATATATATATACATATGTACACATATGCATTTTTATATATATATATATATATATATATATATATATATATATATATATATATATATATATATATATATATATATATATAATATATAAAACATGTAACATATAATATTATAATATATAAAACATATATATATATATATATATATATATATATATACATTTATATGTATATATATATTTACATTTATATATGCCAGTCATGGGCAGCGTGAAGGAGGTCTCGCGGGGCCCGACCCGTGCGCTGGGGCCCGCAGTAGCCCCTTACTGGGACAGAGGGCAGACCCTGCTGGGCAAGGAGATTGCGGAGAGGGAGCGAAGGAAGGTGGAGCTGGTGGCCCGCACGATTAAAGAAAAAGAAAGTCTCCGCCAAGCAACCTTCTGTGTACGGGGCCCGTTCTATGAAAGACAAGTGAGGAGGTTTGACGTCCGTCGGGGCTATGGTTTTATATATGAGCCGGGCCTGGAGGCCGAAGTCTTTGTGGCCCGACGGGACGTCAATGCCCATCTACCTGAGGACTATCCAGGCCGCAACCTGATGCCGGAGGACCTGGTCCAATACACCAGGCACTGCGGGGAGAGGGGTTGGTTTGCGCTGGATGCAAAGCTGAGGGGCAGTCAAGAGGCCCGAGTATCCACTCAGCCCCCTACCCTGGCCGACACCGTGGATCAGGAGTAAGTCAGCAGTCCACCGTTGTTAAAAGTTGTCCCCGTTGGGACCACCTGTAACAGTTTGAAAGTTTTTGACCGATAAGTGAATCAACCGAAGAAGTTTACCTGATTTGAAACCGTGATTGAACCGGCCGTTGCCGGAAACTAGTCCTCGTAGGGACTGTCTGCAAACCACTGTCTGCTACGGACAAGCCCGAGAACTTGCAGGGCAACAACAAACTTGTGGCATGTAAATAAAAATGTGTTGGCTAAACCGTTACCGCCTCCGGAGAGGCAGGTTTGGAGGATGGGCCTGGAGGAAAGAGATGGCCCAGGCCCGCCACTACCGTAACCGGTGGCGATCCTCCAGGGGGTTCAGGGGTTCCCCATGGACGTGGGTCCCCTGAAAGACCCGCTCAGGCAACTTGGTTCAGGACTGGGGTCAAGGGGTGCTGCCTGTTTCTTAGGGGCAGCATCAGGGCCAGGTTGTTTGGGTGGGTGAAGAGCGGAAGCCGTAACCGTTAAGTAATGTTAAAGAAATGTGCTTCCCATTGTGGGAAGATTGAAAAATGCTTGTTTTACATGTTTACCGTTTTTTATCTTTTACAATTAAAATAAAACCGGTGATGGACGGGCAGCCCGCGGACAGTCTGCATTTTACTAAGGGGGAATGTGGCACCCTGGACAAGCCAGGTCATCACAAGTACTACACCATCACACCCTACATCCCGGCTAGGCACACCGAAGCCAGACACAAATCCTTGTTGCCTCCCTCCAGGGGCTGATGTCCACACCAGGGGGTGGAGCCAGGCGGTTGGCCCCGCCCATCGAGGAGTTCACAGTCCTGGAGGCGGGAAAGGGGAGTCAGTTTAGTTTGGAGAGGACAGTGAGAGAAAAGGGAGTGAAGCAGTAGAGGAGACTGACCGTGTCCGGGTGTGTGGCCCGGGCACTCAGCAAGGTTGGCAGACGGTGGTGACCGTCTGCAGGAGAGGCTAATTGGAGCAAACCGTATGGACCGTGGACGGGCGGTGGCCCGGCGGTACCGGATCGGGGAGTAAAGAGAAGCCAGCACCATCCGGCAGGGCCTACGGACCCCGACCAGGCTAGGAGTTGCCGTAAAGCCGGTCAAATCCGTCAGCGAAGGGAACCTCCTGGGTTTCCCAGCAGTCAAGACCCGATAGAAGGCAACAGCTCACACCGTGAAGGGAAACACAGTCACCGCCAAGGATACAGTTCCCAGGGCCAGAGCCTGCGGGCAAAAGGGGCTCCTTCAGCATACATCCAAGCTGGGGAGCGGGTTACCGGTGGGAAGCCATTGGGATCATAACACAACACAGGTGCAGGGAAAGGCAGTCACCATCAACCTGCCGGGAGGAGATCAACCGCAGCCGCCTGTGGGACCCGTCCATCCAGACATTTGTTTGACCAGAGACTGTGTGTGAATTACTGGCTGAGTGAGTACCACCGTGCCGTGCGGCACAGCGCTGCCCCCGCGACCCTGCACCTCACCAGGCCCCGTAACCCGCCTGCTATCCCCAAACCCTCACCGGGGCCCCGGGACAACCAACCCCCCTACCCACGGAGGGGAGAACCAACATCCAAGCTGCTCCCTGTCATCGCTCCCGGGATCCCCGTCCAGAGCAGCGGTGGTGTCACAACTTCCCCGGGATCCGGCCCACCGCTCGAGCCACCACCGAGCAGCAGCAGCAGTAGCCGGACCCGAGCAGTGGGTGAGCGCAGCGTCATCCTCCCCGCCCGCGACAGAAGCATTTCACCACATATATTTCACCACCACAGATATTCCACACAGGTTTAACTAAATTGGCCAAGTAATGTGCTCCGTCTGTCTCTTTCCAGGTCTGTCTCTTTTCAGGTCTGTCTCTTTCCCCGTCTTTCTCTTTCTCCATCTGTCCCTTTCCCTGTCTGTCTCTTTCTCCATCTGTCTCTTTCCCTGTCTGTCCCTTTCCAGGTCTGTCTCTTTCCAGGTCTGTCTCTTTCCAGGTCTGCCTCTTTCCTTGTCTGTCTCTTTCCTCGTCTGTCTCTTTCCCCGTCTGTCTCTTTCCCCGTCTGTCTCTTTCTCCATCTGTCTCTTTCTCCATCTGTCTTTTTCCCCATCTGCCTGTCTCTGTCTGTCTCTTTCTTTGTATGTCTCTATCTCTCTGTTTCTTTCCCCATCTGTCTCTTTCCAGATCTGTCTCTTTCCCAGTCTGTCTCCTCTTCTCTTTGTCTGTGTCTTTTCCTGTCTGTCTCTTTCTCTGTCTACCTCTGTCTGTCTCTTTTCTTGTCTGTCTCTATTTCTCTGTCTCTTTCCCCATCTGTCTATATCAAGGTCTGTGTCTTTCCCCATCTATATTTGTCTGTCTCTCTGGCTGTCTCCTCCTTCCCTGTCTGCCTGTCTCTGTCCCTGTCTGCATGTCTGTCTGTCTCTTTTCAGGTCTGTCTCTTTCCAGGTCTGTCTCTTTCCAGGTCTGTTTCTTTCCAGGTCTGTCTCTGTCTGTCTCTATCTCTCTGTCTCTTTCCCTTTCTGTCTCTGTCTGTCTCTCTCTCTGTCTCTCTGTCTGTCACTCTGTCTGTCTCTCTCTGTCTCTTTCTATCCGTCTCCCCACCGACATCTTATTACCTCACATATAAGCTTCTTATACTATGAATGTCTTTTGTTCCTATAGCAACCAATCACAGCTCCTACTAATAACCTGTAGTTCCAGGCTCCATTTACTTTAATGGAGGCATGTTTTTTGGAGAGTAACTGTAAAGCGTGGGGTTAAATTTTCCTGTCAAAACATAGTCTACGATGTTCCCTGGGTCACATGAGGTGTCTGTGCAAAATTTCGTGATTGTAAATGCGACGGTGTGGATACACTTTTCGTTTCACATTATGTAGATAGGGGCAAAATTGATTGCTAAATAGGAACGCGCGGGGTTAAAATTTCGCCTCACAACAGCCTATGAAGCTCTCGGGGTCCAGACGTGTGAGTGTGCAAAATTTTGTGGCTGCAGCTGTGACGGTGCAGATGCCAATCCTGGACATACCCACATACATACATACATACACACATTCAGCTTTATATATATACTAGCTGTACTCCCCGGCTTCGCCCGGGTTAATAACTGCTGTTAATAAAATAAAATGTATTAACAAAAATGTAATCTGCACAAAAACCACAAAACAAATAGATATAAATGTAATTATTAAATTGTTGCCTATATTAACCAATCAGAGCTCAGATTAATTAACTGTAGCAAAAAAGAAGCTAAGCTGTGATTGGTTGCTATTGGCAGCCTGATAAATCTCCAGGCAACAGAAAGCCCTCCCCCTGACAGTATATATTAGCTCACACATACACATATAGACAGGTCATGTGACTGACCGCTGCCGTATTTCCTATGTGGTACATTTGTTGTTCTTGTAGTTTGGTTATTAATCAGATTTTTATTTTTGAAGGATAATCCCAGACTTGTGTGTGTTTAGGGCGATTATGTGGCGAGGTTGGTGTATGTGTGGTGAGATGTGTGCTGAGGGTGGTATATGTGTTCAAGCACGTGGTAGTGTGTGTGTTCATATCCCCGAGTGTGGTGAGTATCCCATGTCGGGGCCCCACCTTAGCAACTGTACGGTATATACTCTTTGGCGCCATCGCTCTCATTCTTTAAGTCCCCCTTGTTCACATCTGGCAGCTGTCAATTTGCCTCCAACACTTTTCGTTTCACTTTTTCCCCATTATGTAGATAGGGGCAAAATTGATTGGTAAATTGGAACGCGCGGGGTTAAAATTTCGCCTCACAACATAACACCCGGCGCTGCCCGGGATAGTAACTGTCTCTGTTTCTCTCCTATTCTCTGTCTGTCTCTTTCCCTGTCTGTCTATCTATCTCTTTCCCTTTCTATCTATCTGTCATTTTCCCTGTCTGTCTCTTTCCCCGTCAGTCTGTCTCTTTGTCTGTGTCTGTCTCTTAACCTGTCTCTCTTTCCCTCTCTGTCCCCGTCTGTCCCTTTCCCTGTCATTCTGTCTCTTTGTCTGTGTCTGTCTCTTTGTGTCTGTCTCTTACCCTGTCTATGTCTGTTTCTTACCTTGTCTGTGTCTGTCTCTTTCCCTGTCTGTGTCTGTCTCTTTCCCTGGCTGTATTGTGACACGCCAACATTCCATATAAGGGCGTGGCTGCGCATTCTTCTGAAGTTCTGGCTGCACTGTGGCTCCCAGCTCCATTCGCTTTAATGGAGGCAGGTTTTTTGGCGAATAACTGTAAAGTGCAGGGTTAAAATTTCCCCTCAAAACATAGCTTATGACGCTCTCGGGGTCCAGAAGTGTGAGTGTGCAAAGTTTTGTGGCTGTAGCTGCGACGGTGCGGATGCCAATCCCATACATACACACACACACACACACACATTCAGCTTTATATATTAGATATATATATATATATATATATCATAATCTATGTACACAGTGACATTTTTAACTATTTTATGCAGATTATTTCTATATGTAAAATAAATGGCTTCCAAAGGTGTGAAAGGCCGATTGACACAGAAATCAATTCCAGCCACAAGGCTACGGAAACCTCTTCCATTTAATATTTTATTAAAGTGGTAATGTTGAGAAATAGACGCGGCCGGGGCCTCCCACTGAAAGTCCAAATTAGTTTTAAGTAAAAAATGTTAGATCAGAATGTAATTTCTTCGGCCTCAATTATATATTTGAAGTGAGAGGTCAGAGCGGGATGAAGCACGACAAGAGGAGCGATGGCTTTATAATCACATCACCGGCTGCTCTTAAATGTTATATTAGGTATTGAATGCGGGCAGGACTGATATTAAAATACATGTTCATATTAAATTCGGAAATATAATTACACACCAAAGGCAATCTCAACTGCATTTTGATTTTTTTCCCACCCGGTGGCAATGATTCAGACTCTGCAGGTTCAAAGACTGAAGTTATAGGATTGTAATATTGGTACCGAGAAGATTAAAGGGGGAATTGGCGCTCAGTGTAAGTGATTCCTGCTCGGCATTGGGTCTGATAATTGTTACAGTTGTGTATATTATATAGTAAATGGAAGAGCAAAACTGTAAGAAGTCTGAGGCTGGCAGCGAGAACAGGAATTATGCATTAACATGCTGCAGAGCTGCGCTCTTAGCACAACTTATGTATGGCTTTACATGGGACAACACTGAAGATCTGACCCTGTGATACAATGTACAGTGTCAGTGTGCAGCTTGTATAACAGGGGAAATTTGGTGTCCTCTAAATAACTCAATATACAGCCATTAATGTCTAAACCGCTGGCAACAAAAGTGAGTACACCCCTAAGTGAAAATGGCCAATCTGCACTCAAAGTGTGGCCACTTAACTCTCTTGGGCATGGAGGTCACTAGAGCTTCACAGGAGTTGCTGGATCCTCTCCCATCCTCCATGCCGACATGAGGGAGCTGGTGGATGTTAGAGACCTTGCACTCCTCCACCTTCCATGTAAGGAGGCCCCACAGATGTCAAATAGAGTTTAGGTCTGGAGACGCTTGGCCAGACCAGCACCTTTACCCTCAGTTTCTTTAGCAAGGCAGTGGTAGTCTTGGAGGTGTTTGGGGTCATCATCATATTGGAATACGAAGGGAGGGGATCATTTATTGCTTCAGTATGTCACCATACATTTTGGCATTCATGGTTCACTCAATGAACAGTACCTCCTTTAAACATGAAACTGACACCACCATGCCTGACTGTAGGCAGGACACACTTGTCTTTTTGTTCCTCTCCTGGTTGCCGCGACCCACTCTTGACACTATCTGAGCCAAATAAGTTTATCTTGGTCTCATCAGACTACAGGACAGGGTTCCAGTAAACCATGTCCTCAGTGTGCTTGTCTTCAGCAAGCTTGTAGGCTTTCCTGTTCATCATCTTTAGCAGATGCTTTCTTCTGGGATAACAGCCATGCAGACCAATTTGATGCAGTATGTGGTGTATGGTCTGAGCACTGACAGGCGGACCACGTACCCCTGTAACCTCTGTAGTATGTGGCGTATGATCTGAACATTGACAGGCAGACCCCCACTCCTGTAACCTCTGCAGCAATGCTGGCAGCACTCTTACATCTATTTTGAAAAAACAACTCCTGGATATGACGCTGAGCATGTGCACTCAACGTCTTTGGTCAACCATGGCAAGTCCTGTTTTGAGTGGACACTGTCTTGTTATACCGCTGTATGGTCTTGGCCGCTATGCTACAGTTCAGTTTCAGGGTGGTGGCAATCTTCTTATAGCCTCGGCCATCTTTATGTAGAGCTACAATTGTTTTTTTTAGATCCTCAGAGAATTCTTTGCCATGAGGAGCCATGTTGAGCCTCCAATAACCAGTATGAGAGAGTGAGTGAGTGATAACAGCATTAGGCTCCAATGACATGTGCACAGTGCGCTTCAGTAAACATTTGGCTTCCTTAGTGTTTTGCTATGGCCAATGACAATATCCCTCCTAAATAGTGAAGCCATTCAGATCTCCTGAGGCCGTCACAATGACACAATTATAGATTATGCATTTCTATTGACTCATCATAAACAGCCCCGACCTAAACATTTATTGGCTGACATGACTGCTCTGCTCAATTCATGCAGGCGACGCGTTTCGCAGACTTGGGTTTATTCAGATTAGTGGAGTGAAAAGCAGTGAAAATAATGGCTCTATTTTCTGTAGGACTAAATTAAATGGGGGAGTTTGGGAGTTTGTAAAGGTAGAATACAGGCAGCAAGTTAACAACCCATTTCCATACAACTTCACAAACTGAAGCACTTTTCTTCTCTCCCAGCAACTTCATAGGAAATGAAGAAAACCTGAGCCGCCGAGCACTTGACAAATCCTTCCTGCAGGTATAGTAACTGAAAAGGTAGCAATCAGTAAGGAGGTTACCGGGAAAATGAACGTTCAGCTGTCACACGCGGCTCCACTCACATCTCTACACTATGTGGATGACATATTGGATCCACTGGTGACATTATGTGGCCTAATGTCATTTACTTTATATTCATGCAAAATGCTCATTTCCCCCAACGTGGATCACAAAGGGTGTTGCTGTTCGTTCCTCCTGTGGTCACTTGCTACTCTCACTGCTGCAGGGTAAATGAAGTGTTTCCAATTATGACACCATCATTAGCTTTTATTTTATTTGACCTATTTATTAAATAAAGTCTTTAGAAAAATAAACAACTTTGCAATTTATTATTTACTAGGTGTAGTACCCGGCGTTGCCCAGGATAGTAACTGTCTCTCTGTCTGTCTCATTCGCTGACTGTTTGTCTCCCTTTCTGTCTCTGTGTGTGTTTCTGTGTGTGTCTCTGTCTTTGTGTGTATGTCTCTGTTTCTGTGTGTGTCTCTGTGTGTGTGACGTCAAAGGCAGGAGCCGCTTGCCTCTAATTGGCCAGCGCGCTGCCTTTGAGTAGTGTCTGACTGATGAAGTTCCTCCCTTGTCGCGATGGTTATGTCGCGGGCGGGGATGAGGGTGTCAGCACACCGCGCTCACCCCTTCTGCTCGGGTCCGGCAGTTGCTCCTGGTGGCTCGAGCTGCGGGCCGGATCCCGGGGTGTCTCGAGCGACGCTCCTCGCCCGTGAGTGAAAAGGGGGGGGTGTTTGTTGGGATTATAGTTCGTGACGCCACCCACGGTTGTGGTGATGGCACCACCGCTGCTCAGTGTGAGGGTCCCGGGGATGGTGTTGGGAGCAGTCAGGTGTTGTGTTGCCCCTCCGTGGGTAGGGGTTGGTGATCCCGGGGCCCGGTGAAGAGATGTGAAGTGTAGGGCCTGGAGGGCGCAGGGACGCGGGGGCAGCGCTGTGCCTTGCGGCACTGTGGTACTCACTCAGCCTGAGACACGGACACAGTTTGTACGGTAAACCAACGGCTGGTAGGACGGTCCCACAGACGGTTGCACCTGCACTCCCGGTAGGTGACGGTGACGTCTCTCTTCCTTGCACCTGTTTGACTGATGGTAGCGGTGGATTCCCTCCGGTTACCCGCTCCCCGACTGCAATCTGGGCCGGAGGAGCTCTACACTTTGCCCGCAGGCGCTGGCCCTGGGGAAACTGGTGCCTTGGCGGTGGCGGTGTCTCCCCGGTAATGGTCGGGCTGTTGCCATCAATCGGGACTTTGTTGCTGGGGGATCTGCGTCCCCTTCACTGACGGATTCGGCAAATTGGGCGACTCCTAGCCTTGCCGGGGTCCGAGAGGCCCCTGCCCTGGTGCTGACTATCCTTCGGAACACTGCTCCAGACCACCGGGCACACAGCCAACGGGGTCCTTCCAGGAACTTCCAAACGGTCCCCCTCCGGACAGTCACCGCCGTCGCTGACCTTGCTGTTCTAGCCCTACACACAGCTGGGCTCTCAGGCTTCTCCTTCTCTCTGCTCTGTCACCACTTCTTGCTTTCCTCCTTTTCCACTTTCCTTTCCTTCACTTTCACTTCTGGTTGTTTCCTCTAGCCCCTGCCTGGGCTACTCTGCTTCTTTACTCAAGCCCTGCCCGGGCTAATCTGCTGTTCACTCGTTCATGTCCCTGACTGGACTGCACTCTCAAGCTCTTCCCTGAGCTAACTGCCTGGTTACTTCCTGCCTCCAGAGTTGTGAGCTCCTTGGTGGGCGGAGCCAACCGCCTGGCCCACCCCCTGGTGTGCATCACAGACTCCTGGAGGGAGGCAACAAGGATTTCTGGTTAGCAGGTGTGCCTACCTGGAGTGTGGGGTGTAGTGGTGTTGTTATCTGTGTCCCCTGGCTTGCCCAGGGCGACACATTCCCCCTTAGCAAAATGCAGACCGTCCGCGGGCTGCCGTCCTACACCGGTTTTATTTTTCTGTAAAAAGGGGATAACAGGTTTAAACATAACATAAGCATTTTCAATCAACTCTTCCCCAAACGGGAGGCACATTTTACTTTTAACGTTTCAACGGTGTACGGTCACGGTTTCCGCTCTCTCCCACCCAAGCAACATGGCCCTGATGCTGCCCCTAAAACCCAGGCAGCACCCCTTGACCCACAGTCCAGCACAAGTCACCCGAGCGGGATCTGTCCTTCCCTCCAGAGGGTAGCCACCGGTTCCTTTGGTGGCTGGGCCCTAGCCTGCTCTGCTCAGGGCCCTCCCTCCAACCTGCCTCTCCGGAGGCGGCCTGCGGAAACGGTAACGGTACCCAACATATTTACAAGCCACTAACGTTTGTGGTTGCCCTGCAGAGTTCACGGGCTTGTCCATTGCTAGTTCCCATGCATTTTTAAACTTTTAACGGTCCCCACGGGGACAACGGTGCCGGCTCCTGCCGGTTGCTAATCACAGCTGACAATCAGGTGAAAACTCGGTTCAATCAGTGTTTTTCATTTTTCGAAACTTTCAACAAACTTTCAAACAAACACACAACACTCTTTTACATTTGCGGGCCCCTTTTACTCATAGAACGGTCTCCCTGTACCTAAGTGGGGGTCTACCTAGGTTGGAACGGGTGGACCTTCGGGGCCCGGTGTCAGTGGTGCTAGACAGTGGGGTAGAGGGAACAATCGGTTCCTCCTCCCTGCTATAGTGTGGGGCAGGCGGAGGTGCAGGGGGGCTGGGTACAGGTTCATCCCTGGGCACTGGCACTGGTTCTGGCTCACGGTTAACCGCTTCCACTACTTCTTCATCCACGGGTTGTGGGAACAGTATCACTGGAAGTATCACCGCGCCGTTCTGTGTAGGCCAGTTTGCTGGGAAGTCACCCATTACAGTGTGGATTACCTCTGCTGCCTTTTCCACTGGTGGAGGAACCGGTACTTCAGCCTCTGCTTTTAACGCTGGGGGGCATTTCTTTAGATGGTCCCGAGAAACTGTGGCCAGGGTGCCCCCTTGGTCACGACTGATCTGGTAGGTCTTCCCATTGTCCCACTCGGTGGGTTGTACGACGTAAGGGACTTGCTCCCACTGGTCATCCAGTTTGTGGGCTTTCCTCTTTCGTTTCAGCACTACATCTCCTGGCTGGAAAGGACCTGCAGGCGCCTTCTGGTTGAACCGGTGCTCTTGCTGTTCCCGACTTCGACTGAGGTTTTTCTCCACTTACTCCTGGATTTGCCGGTACTGGGCCCTCCTCCGACTTTCCCACTCTGCCGTTGAAGGGAGTGCTTCCGGAGCCTCCAACCCCATCTCCAGATCCACCGGCAGGCGGCCAGGCCGGGCCCTCATCAGATACGCTGGGGTGCACTTCGTCGAGCTGGATGGGATATTATTGTACATGTCGACCAAGTCGGGTAACTTTTCCGGCCACATGTTCCGTTCTTCCAGCGGTAGCGTCTTGAGGAGCCCCAGGACCAAGTGATTCATTTTCTCGCACATGCCGTTGGTTTGGGCGTGGTACGGAGTGGTCCGGATCTTCTTGCAGCCGTACAACTGGCAGAATTCGTGAAACACTTCTGCTTCAAAAGCCGGGCCTTGGTCAGTCAGCACCTTCTCGGGGTACCCATGGGGTCGGCAAAAATAGGCCTGGAACGCTCGGGCAGCGGTTCGACCAGTCAAGTCCTTAACGGGGACTACCACCATGAATCTTGAGTAGTGGTCTACCATGGTCAACGCGTAGGTGTACCCACTTCGGCTAGGGGTGAGTTTGACATGGTCCAGGGCGACCAGCTCCAGCGGCTGATGGGTGACTATGGGATGTAACGGTGCCCTCTGGCTAGTCTCGTCCTTTCTCCTTAGTGTACAAGGACCGCACTCTCGGCACCAGGCTTCCACCGATTCACGCATCCCACTCCAATAGAACCGCTCCCTCAACAGCATCTCCAGCTTCTTCCACCCGAAGTGGCCAGCACCATCATGGTATGCACGCAGGACGGTAGCAACCTCAGCTTGAGGAACGATCAACTGGCATATTTTCTCATGGGTCTTTGGGTTGATCAGCTCACGGTACTGCCTCCCTTGGTGTAGGTAGAGCCGTTTTCGTTCTTTCCACAAGCGTTGGGCTTCGGCTGGAGCGGCAGGGTCCATTCCCATAGCACCTTGTTCCACCAGGGTCTTGACAAGGCGGACAGCCGGTGCTTGGTCCTGGGCGTCCTGCCACTCTTGACTGGGCCACGGGTCCAGGTCCGCCCGTTGCTGACATACTTGTACCCTCTCAGTAGGCGGCTGGTGAAACGCAGGCAACTCAATCTCCTCGAGGTCGTCATCCTCACACCCCTCTTCTGACAAATGGGGCATCCGGGAGAGTGCATCTGCATTGATGTTGACACGACCAGCTCGGTACTTTATGGTGAAATCATAGTTGGCTAACCGGGCTACCCACCGCTGCTCCAGCGCGCCCAACTTGGCCGTGTCCAGGTGAGTTAGCGGATTGTTGTCCGTAAACGCGGTGAATTTTGCCGCCGCCAGGTAGTGGCGGAACCGCTCTGTGATAGCCCACACCAACGCCAATAGCTCGAGTTTGAAGGAGCTATAGTTCTCAGGGTTCCTCTCGGTCGGCCGGAGTTTTCGGCTGGCGTAGGCAATCACCTTCTCCTTCCCATCCTGGACCTGGGACAAGACAGCTCCTAGCCCCACGTTACTGGCGTCCGTGTGGAGGATGAACGGGCGCCCATAGTCAGGGTACGCCAAGACCTCTTCTCCGGTCAAGGCCGCCTTCAACTGGCCAAAGGACTCCTCATGCTTGTCCTCCCACAACAGTGGGGCTCCAATAGGTCTACCACCTTTGGTCTGTCCCACGAGGAGATCTTGCATGGGGGCAGCCATCTTCGTGTACCCCTTTATAAAGCGCCGATAGTACCCCACCAGACCCAGGAACTGCCTTACTTCCCTCACTGTGGTTGGTCTCGGCCAGCTCTGGATGGCAGTGATCTTCTCAGGGTCGGGGGCGACACCATCCGCACTCACCACGTGTCCTAGATACTGCACCCTGGGTTTCAGCAGATGGCACTTCGAGGGCTTCAACTTCATCCCGAACTTGGCAAGGGACGCGAACACCTCGGCCAGGTGCTCCAGATGGGCCTCATACGTCTGGGAATAAACAATCACATCATCCAAATACAGCAGGACGGTCTCGAAGTTTAAATGTCCCAGACAGCACTCCATCAACCGTTGGAAAGTCCCGGGGGCATTGCACAGCCCAAACGGCATGCTATTGAATTCGCATAGCCCCATCGGGGTGGTGAAGGCGGTCTTCTCCCGGTCCTCGGGGGCCACGGCCACTTGCCAGTATCCGCTGGTGAGGTCAAGGGTCGAGAAGTAGTTTGCAGTTCTCAGTGCAGCCAAAGATTCTTCAATACGAGGCAATGGATAGGCATCTTTATGGGTTATCTGGTTGATCTTCCGGTAGTCCACACACATCCGCATGGTACCATCCTTCTTCTTGACCAGTACCAACGGAGCGGCCCAGGGACTACAACTGTCCCGAATAACCCCTGCCTCCTTCATATTCTTCAACATATCCTTGGCACACTGATAATGTGCAGGGGGAATAGGTCTGTACCTCTCTTTGATAGGGGGATGTTCACCCGTGGGAATGTGGTGTTGGACCCCCTTGATCTGCCCAAAGTCTAGGGGGTGCTTACTGAAAACCTGTTCGTACTCCTGCACTACCCTGTGTACCCCTGCCCTGTGATGTGTAGGGGTATCATCAGTGCCCACATGTAGCTGTTGGTGCCACTCCTTGGTGTCCCCCTGGGGTGGGGAAGTGCTGGTGGTAGGTGGGAGTGTGGATGGACGGGCTTCCTGGATAGTGTGAGGGTCTAGGGTGAGCAGTTTGGCAATGGTGGCATACCGGGGAAGCCTAACCTCCTCTTCCCCACAGTTTAACACTCTCACAGGCACTCTCCCTTTCTTCACATCTACCACCCCTCGGGCGGCCACTACAGTGGGCCAGTGCTCAGAAGGCATGGGCTCCATCATTGCAGGGTAGTCACGCCCCTGAGGCCCTACTGCTGCCCTACACCAGATCATCATCTCACTTCTAGGGGGCACAGTCAATGGAGCAACATCCATCACTCGCACTCCACCAATCTCCCCTCCGGTTGAGCTTACATGCTGGCGGTACATCAGGGCGCGGATCTCACGTTGCACAGCCCTCTGCCGGCTCCCCGCCGCCGTGGCGGCTAGCTGCTGCAAAAGGTTCAGCACATCAGCCATGCAGTGTTCCATCACATTGGTCCCCAACACTATTTTCGGGTTATGATCACTAGGCTCATTCATGATCACAATCATGCCCTGGTGTTGCAGTTCAGCTTGCCCCACTGTCATAGCCACCTCTTTATACCCCACCTGGGTCAATGGAAGTCCATTAGCGGCAATCAAATTTATACTATTGTCTGGAGGCGCTAGCTCGTCTGTGGCCCAATATTGCTGATACAATGTGTACGGTATGGTAGTTACCTGTGATCCAGTGTCCAAGAGAGCCATCACGGGTATGCCGTCCACAGCCACAGGGATGATAGGGCGGGCCCCGACGTATCGGTCTCGCCAGTCCGGGGGGCCACGGTGTTCTACTCCTGAGGATTGGCCCGGGGCCCCAGGGGTTGCTCGTTTAACGGGCACTGTCGGTAAACATGGCCCGGCTTACGGCACTTGTAGCAGATTGGAGGTCTGCTCCGCGGGTTGTTAGCGCTTCTCTGCTGCATCCAGGGAACATCTTCGGGACTGTCAGCAAGCTGTATCTGCGCTGGGGGCTGAGATCTGGTCAGAGGTTGTAGTGCAGCAAGGATTTTAGCAAGGTCTCCATCCAGGCGACGGACCTGGGCTGCCAGTTCTTCCACTGCGCTGCTCGAGGCTGCAGGTAGTAAGGAGGTTGGTTTGGCTGGGGCCGCCACAACAGGAGCTGTCTCGACGGGCCACGGGACAGGTTCCAGAACTTCAGCAGCTGGGGGCTGTAGTGCTTTGATAGCTCGCTCCTTTAACACAGCAAAGTCCACATCAGGGTGTTCCAGAGCCCACAGCCGGAGTTGTTTACGATCCTCAGGGGACCTCATCCCCTGTGCGAATTGCTCCACTAACATCTTGTTGCTATCCGCCTCATTAATAGAGTTCACCCGCTTTAGCGTGCGGAGGGCGGTCTGCAGACGTAGGGCATAGTCCCGAATGCTATCCCCAGCTCGCTGCCGGCACTGGTAAAACTGCATCCTCAGCTCAGCTTCAGTCCGGGTCTCGAAGGCAGTCTGTAGCTTCTCGAAGATGGTGGCTACAGAGAGCCGGTCCCCCTCGGCCCAGGTCTCCGCTTCCTGCTCCGCCGCACCGGTTAACTGGCCCAGCACTATCGCTGCACGTTGCTTATCAGTCAGGGGGTACAGCTCTAGCAACGGGTTAAGCTTTTTCCGGAAGGCCTGCAAGGCATCCGGTTTCCCGTCATACTGCGGTAGCCAGGCAGCTCCGGGTGCATAGGGCAAGGAAAACGGCATGACCTGAGCAAGCGCGGGGGCCGCGGCACCTCCCGCCAGTACGGCCGGGACCTGGGCAGGCCCATTCCCATCCGCGGGTGCCGCTGCGGCTGCGACCACCGCTCTTCCAGCGGCTCCGTCGGGCGCAGACATCTTGTTTCCGTCCCCCTTAGCTCTTTCCGGCCCCTCCTCTCTCGGGGCGGAGTTTTGGCCTTCGCGCCTCTACTGCTCGAGAAGACGCTCGAGCGGGAACTTTTCGCGCCAAAGATGGCGACTTCTGAAATTTTTCTGCCGGATACCTCCGGCGGTAACAAGGCGCACCTCTACCAGACGGCAGAGCGGTAAGATCCTGTTCGTGACGCCAAGTTGTCGCGGGCGGGGAGGAGGGTGTCAGCACACCGCGCTCACCCCTTCTGCTCGGGTCCGGCAGTTGCTCCTGGTGGCTCGAGCTGCGGGCCGGATCCCGGGGTGTCTCGAGCGACGCTCCTCGCCCGTGAGTGAAAAGGGGGGGGTGTTTGTTGGGATTATAGTTCGTGACGCCACCCACGGTTGTGGTGATGGCACCACCGCTGCTCAGTGTGAGGGTCCCGGGGATGGTGTTGGGAGCAGCCAGGTGTTGTGTTGCCCCTCCGTGGGTAGGGGTTGGTGATCCCGGGGCCCGGTGAAGAGATGTGAAGTGTAGGGCCTGGAGGGCGCAGGGACGCGGGGGCAGCGCTGTGCCTTGCGGCACTGTGGTACTCACTCAGCCTGAGACACGGACACAGTTTGTACGGTAAACCAACGGCTGGTAGGACGGTCCCACAGACGGTTGCACCTGCACTCCCGGTAGGTGACGGTGACGTCTCTCTTCCTTGCACCTGTTTGACTGATGGTAGCGGTGGATTCCCTCCGGTTACCCGCTCCCCGACTGCAATCTGGGCCGGAGGAGCTCTACACTTTGCCCGCAGGCGCTGGCCCTGGGGAAACTGGTGCCTTGGCGGTGGCGGTGTCTCCCCGGTAATGGTCGGGCTGTTGCCGTCAATCGGGACTTTGTTGCTGGGGGATCTGCGTCCCCTTCACTGACGGATTCGGCAAATTGGGCGACTCCTAGCCTTGCCGGGGTCCGAGAGGCCCCTGCCCTGGTGCTGACTGTCCTTCGGAACACTGCTCCAGACCACCGGGCACACAGCCAACGGGGTCCTTCCAGGAACTTCCAAACGGTCCCCCTCCGGACAGTCACCGCCGTCGCTGACCTTGCTGTTCTAGCCCTACACACAGCTGGGCTCTCAGGCTTCTCCTTCTCTCTGCTCTGTCACCACTTCTTGCTTTCCTCCTTTTCCACTTTCCTTTCCTTCACTTTCACTTCTGGTTGTTTCCTCTAGCCCCTGCCTGGGCTACTCTGCTTCTTTACTCAAGCCCTGCCCGGGCTAATCTGCTGTTCACTCGTTCATGTCCCTGACTGGACTGCACTCTCAAGCTCTTCCCTGAGCTAACTGCCTGGTTACTTCCTGCCTCCAGAGTTGTGAGCTCCTTGGTGGGCGGAGCCAACCGCCTGGCCCACCCCCTGGTGTGCATCACAGACTCCTGGAGGGAGGCAACAAGGATTTCTGGTTAGCAGGTGTGCCTACCTGGAGTGTGGGGTGTAGTGGTGTTGTTATCTGTGTCCCCTGGCTTGCCCAGGGCGACACAGTTACCCGATACACATCCTGTGAACTACGTGTATTGGGTAACCATCGTTTCCTCTGTCAGACTCTACTCAAAGGCAGCGAGCTGGCCAATCAGAGGCAAGCGGCTCCTGCCTTTGATGTCAGAGCTCTGACAGCGGAAGTTCCGGCTTCGGTTGCCATGGTTACTTTACACACATCTTGTACTGGCAAACTGCAAGTCCCAGGAGGCCGGCGATGGAACGGGAGGTAAGGTGAGCATAATATGTGTTTGTGCGTGTATGTTTGTATGTGTTTGTGTGTGTTTGTACGTGTTTGTGCCTGTTTGTACATGTTTGTACGTGTTTGTACGTGTTTGTGTGTGTTTGTGCGTGTTTGTGCGTGTTTGTGCATCGTTGTGTGTGTTTGTACGTGTTTGTCTGTGTTTGTCTGTGTTTGTACGTGTTTGTACATGTTTGTGTGTGTTTGTGTGTGTTTGTACATGTTTTTGCGTGTTTGTACGTGTTTGTACGTGTTTGTCCGTGTTTGTCTGTGTTTGTACGTGTTTGTACGTGTTTGTACGTGTTTGTACGTGTTTGTGTGTGTTTGTGATTGTTTGTGTGTGTTTGTACGTGTTTGTATGTGTTTGTTTGTGTGTGTTTGTACGTGTTTGTACGTGTTTGTGTTTGTGTGTGTTTGTGTTTGTGTGTGTTTGTACGTGTTTGTGTGTGTTTGTGTGTGTTTGTACGTGTTTGTGCGTGTTTGTGTGTGTTTGTACGTGTTTGTTTGTGTGTGTTTGTGTTTGTGTATTTCTGTGTGTTTGTACGTGTTTGTACGTGTTTGTGCGTGTTTGTGTTTGTACGTGTTTGTTTGTGTGTGTTTGTGTGTGTATTTCTGTGTGTTTGTACGTGTTTGTACGTGTTTGTGCGTGTTTGTGCGTGTTTGTGTGTGTTTGTACGTGTTTGTACGTGTTTGTACGTGTTTGTGCATGTTTATGTGTTTGTACGTGTTTGTGTGTGTTTGTGCGTGTTTGTACGTGTTTGTTTGTGTGTATTTGTGTGTGTTTGTGTGTGTTTGTGCATGTTTGTGTTTGTGTGTTTGTACGTGTTTGTGTGTGTTTGTGTGTGTTTGTGCGTGTTTGTACGTGTTTGTTTGTGTGTATTTGTGTGTGTTTGTGCGTGTGTGGAATGACAGAATAGGGGACCAGGATTGGACATTTAACAAGTTGTGGAAGGAATTGTCTGCATTGTTTCCTATGGGAAATCTTGCTTTGCTGAACGAGTAACTTGGTTAACAAGCACAGTCCCAGAGCGGATTGTTCTCGCTAACCAAGGTTCCACTGTATTAATATTGAATGACTGTATTACTGTGAAAGCCAATTACGCTTTTGGTGATCGAACCGTTATCGAACATAACCTCGGACTGTCGAACTTGAAGCTAATTGTTTGCGTTCGTCGAACGACTCGAACATCGCCTAAAACAGGTCGAATTTGAGTTTGGCGAACAGTTCGATTCAAACACCGCTCACCTCTAATTAGCAGGCAGAGTGCTAGAATCTGTAATCTCCACAGATCCTGACTCCACCGTGACAGTCGGTGATGCCTGCAAAAATCTCCTTGTGACGGCAGGAAGGCATTAAACAGTGGTAGTGTGCCCTTGAAGGATGATCATGAGATAACCACTTTTAAGATCTAGATTTTTCCTTGGAGGAACTTGTCATGTCCAATAACAATTTTAACCTGCAGATATAAACTTAATCTGTAGGTTAACAGTGTTTTGAAGGTACGTAAAAGTCCGGCACCCGATGGAAAAAGAAATGTATTTCTCCTGGTACAGTGCTGGCCAAAAGTATTGGCACCCCTGCAATTCTGTCAGATAATACTCAGTATATTCTTGAAAATGATTGCAATCACAAATTCTTTGGTGTTATCTTCATTTATTTTGCTTGCAATGAAAAAACACAAAAGAGAATGAAACAAAAATCAAATCATTGATCATTTCACACAAAACTCCAAAAATGGGCCAGACAAAAGTATTGGCACCCTTAGCCTAATACTTGGTTGCACAACCTTTAGCCAAAAAAAACTGCGAACAACCGCTTCCGGTAACCATCAATGAGTTTCTTACAATGCTCTGCTGGAATTTTAGATGAGATAGCTGTGGAAAGATAAGGCGCAAATAGGGTCTTACCCGGTAAAACACGTGGGAGTGTTTTACCGGGTAAGTGTTTTACAGTGTCACCTGGTGCGGTTGTGCCAGTCACAACCCCTCTTTGAGCATGTAAATCACGAGAAGATGGTGTGGGAGGCAGCGGCCCTGTGAAACAGGGAAGTCTTGTCTTCCTGTGTCAGCACAGTCCTTAGTGCCACTTACTGTGGATCTAGGTGGGTGCGGGTTGTATTCTCTGTACATTGTCCTGAGGAAGGAGACGGATATGTCCCTGAAACGCGTAGACCTGTGAAAATAAAGGAAAAGGGATTTACTAACAACGTCTTGACTCCTGTGGTTTGGCGCGGTATATTAACCTGCTTTCCATTGCTCTTTGAATTGTCTGCTGGAATTTTAGACCATTCTTCTTTGGCAAACTGCTCCAGGTCCCTGAGATGTGAAGGGGGCCTTCTCCAAACTGCCATTGTGCGATCTCTCCACAGGTGTTCTATGGGGTTCAGGTCTGGACTCATTGCTGGCCACTTTAGGAGTCTCCAGTGCTTTCTATCAAACCATTTTCTAGTGCTTTTTGAAGTGTGTTTTGGGTCATTGTCCTGCTGGAAGACCCATGACCTCTGAGGGAGACCCAGCTTTCTCACACTGGGTCCTACATTATGCTGCAAAATTTGTTGGTAGTCTTCAGACTTCATAATGCCATGCACACGGTCAAGCAGTCCAGTGCCAGAGGCAGAAAAGCAACCCCAAAACATCAGGGAACCTCCGCCATGTTTGACTGTAGGGACCAAGTTCTTTTCTTTGAATGCCTCTTTTTTTTCCTGTAAACTCTATGTTGATGGCTTTTCCCAAAAAGCTCTACTTTTGTTTCATCTGACCAGAGAACATTCTTCCAAAACGTTTTAGGCTTTCTCAGGTAAGTTTTGGCAAACTCCAGCCTGGCTTTTTTATGTCTCGGGGTAAGAAGTGGGGTCTTCCTGGGTATCCTACCATACAGACCCTTTTCATTCAGTCGCCGACGGATAGTAGGGGTTGACACTGTTGTACCCTCGGACTGCAGGGCAGCTTGATCTTGTTTGGATGTTAGTTGAGGTTCTTTATCCCCCATCCGCACAATCTTGTGTTGAAATCTCTTGTCAATTTTTCTTTTCCTTCCACATCTAGGGAGGTTAGCCACAGTGCCATGGGCTTTACACTTCTTGCTGACACTGCGCACCGTAGACACAGGAACTTTCAGGTCTTTGGAGATGGACTTGTAGCCTTGAGATTGCTCATGCTTCCTCACAATTTGGATTCTCAAGTCCTCAGACAGTTCTTTGGTCTTTCTTTTCTCCATGCTCAATGTGGTGCACACAAGGACACAGGACAGAGGTTGAGTCAACTTTAATCCATGTCACCTGCTGCAAGTGTGATTTAGTTATTGCCAACACCTGTTAGGTGCCACAGGTAAGTTACAGGGGCTGTTAATTACACAAATTAGAGAAGCATCACGTGATTTTTCAAACAGTGCCAATACTTTTGTCCACCCCTTTTTTATGTTTGGTGTGGAATTATATCCAATTTGGCTTTATGACATTTTTTTTCATTTTTTTTTCATTGAAGACAAATTAAATGAAGATAATAATACTAAAGAATTTGTGATTGCAATCATTTTCAGGAAGAAACTGAGTATTATTTGACAGAATTGCAGGGGTGCCAATACTTTTGGCCAGCACTGTAGCAGCCGGCTTTCACTCATTAAGGCTTGACTGAAGCAATTACTAACATGGGTGGGTGTAAGCCACTTTGATAGACAGTTACCTCTACAGTGCATCAGTGCAGAGCCGGCTGTCAGTCAGTGCTGGGAAGTGCTTATAGCCCCACTACTGTCATGGGTATGTCATGGGTGACAGACAGTCCTGTGGTGTCCCTTATGGCTGTGCAAAATGCTCCATAACTTTCTATTGTTCCTGCGGTTAGTATTCAGTGTACTGGGTATCTCCTCTGCTGGGTTTTCATCCTTTTCCCACTAGGAGCCAGCGGAGCTCCTTTTCCCTTCATCTGCTAATCATCTGTTTTTCCCCTTGGGATTAAATACTCTCATTTTCCCTGAACTTGTTCTGGTGATATTCAGTTCTTTCACAAGCTCGGGATGCAAGCAGATGGATTGCACTCATCAGTAGAATTTTTGCTGCTCTTTACTGGACTTCTTACTGAGTCATCTAGAGATAAGATGTTTGTTTTTTTCCCTTGTTTGTTATCCCTGTGTGTTCTTTAGTGCCTAGTAGGGTTGATGAAGAGTTCATCCCATGCACTCCTTACCTAGAGCGCAGATCAGGGTCAGCCTAGGGTCAGGTATCCAGCTCAGCGCATACGTGCAGAACCTATCTAGGGTGGTGAGGGACCCCAGGACCAGCAGTAGGCTTGGTCAGGGGTCACCATCTCCCCCTTTTCTTAGGCACAGTGTTTCCCTTCTCTTCCCTTTCACCATTCTCTTGATACATCCCCGTATCTAGCGTAACAACTACTCAGTGCTGTGACTGTAATTACTCTAGCCAAGCCTACATGACTGAAAGCCAGCTGCTACAGAGTGATATAAAATTAATTTTCCCCTGAGTGTTGTACTTTCAGGCACCTTTATAACACTATTAACCTAGAGATTAATCCTTTATCTGCAGGTTAAAAACATTGTTGGACCTGGTAGGTTCCCTTTAAATTTCAAGTCTTTGTATTATTTACAGATATAAAATTTTGTACCTATTGTTATATTAACAAATCATATTAATGGTCAAGCTCCATTGTTCTGATAGAGCGATCCAAATCTCCTGCCTAGACAGAGTGAAATAAGTCTGGCTCCCAACAGCCACCTCTGGAGGGAGCTCTGGAGCTACAGCTATGGCTCACTGTATGACATCAATGTATCTACACTGTATCATAACGGCATAAATATCTGTGCTTATAATATACTTAACCTTTATATACTTAACCCTTCTCGTCATGGTCATTTTGCATTTTTGCGTTTGGTTCTTTCATCCCCTTCTTCCAAAAAAACATAACTTTTTTATTTGTTCCATTGACATAGCTCCATGAGACCTTGTTTTCTTGAGGACTTTGTATTTGTAAATTACACAGTTCATTTGACCTTAAAAATAGGAGAAAAAAATCCTACTGGGGTAAATATAGCAAAGCAGCCAATTCTGCTTTTGATTTTTTGGGGACAGCCCAAGGTGTTTTGTTGGGCTTAAATCTGCATGACTTTTTATAATAAGCTATTGTGTGTATATGAGGAATAACAATATTTCTGGCCATGATATGACTTGCGTCCTGCTTTTTTAATCAGTTCCCCTCTCTGCCGATTTCATCTCTGATTTTCAGTTGTCTATGAGCTGGTGGGTGGAGATAAGCTCCTATGATGTCTCCCATACACAGCACACACAGACATGAGAGATTCCTGCTCTCCTGTCTCTGAGCTGGTGGGTGGAGACTGGCTGCTCTGATGTCTCCTATACACATCACACACAGACATGAGGGATTCCAGCTCTCCTGTCTCTGAGCTGGTGGGTGGAGACTCACTGCTATGATGTCTCCCTTACACAGTACACACAGACATGATGGATTCCTTCTCTTCTGTCTCTGAGCTGGTGGGTGGAGACTCACTGTTGTGATGTATCTCATACATAGCACACACAGACCTGAGGGATTCCTGCTCTCCTGCATCTATGTGGCACATGTTCATAATCAGCAGCAGCATATAGGACATTATACTGCAGTACTAAGCAGTGTATCTGTGAATTAAGCTCTAGGGTGAGATTCAGGAGAAAACATATCATTGGTACATAGTGCGCAGCTGCGCAGGGGTGTAAGAGGTAAGGGGGCCACACCCACCTCCACAGAATTTGGAATTTTGCATTGAACTTCAAATGACCTACATATTGTTCTGGCACAGAGGCCCTTTGCTATAAGTGTCCACCCCTGGTGAGATTAAACACTTAGTAGAAAATATCAGCATGAGTCTGTGTCTCTCACACTTCTCCCTAGAATCATAGAATCATAGAATGTTAGAGTTGGAAGGAACCTCAAGGGTCATCTGGTCCAAGAGGGGTAAAGGGGTATAATTATTTCATGTGATCTAGACTGTATGCTTCTGGTAATACATCCCAGAACTGTGTTTGCCTTTTTTGCTGCTGCATCTCCCTGCTGACTCATGTTTAGTCTGTGATCTATTAGTATACCCAAGTCTTCTTCATACATGTGTACCGCACTGAGAGGGGCCCGGCCGCTCTCCGCGGCTCAGGCCGAGCCGCTCGAGGTCCGGGCTCGGGTTGTCGGTGGCTCGAGCACCTCTGGACCGGAGGCCACGTCGCTCATGTTAGAGGGGAGGCGGTGGGACAGTGGAGTGGGGTGAGTCGTGACGCCACCTACGGGTCGTGGTGATCGTTGGCACCACCGCTGCAGATGCAGGTGGGGGCTCCCGGGTGGCGGTGTCGTGGCGCAGCTCGAGTGTTAGCCCCTCCGTAGGTAGGGGCGGTGCGTCCCGGGGCCTGGTGGGACGGGCGACAGTGTTATCGTCAGGGTGCAGGGCGCCATGCTGCGGTGCAGTGTCGTGCCCAGATGGCACTGGTGTACTCACGATTAATTCACACTCAGAGTCACTGGTAAACCAAAGTTCAAGTATGGTTGGGTCCCACAGCCGGCTGCTTGTGTCCCTTGTGAGGCTGATGGTGGCCTCTTTCCCTTGCACCTCTTGTTGTTGTTGTTCGGCTCCCCTGCCTGGGCAGTGGTAGCCCGCTCCCCGGCATTGAGCTGCCGGAGGAGCCCTCTGTTGACCGCAGACGCTGGCCCGTCGGGTGTTTGGCCCTTGGCGGTGGCGCTCACCCGGTATCGGTGGGCTTTTGCCTTCTTTCGGGACTTTGGGTGTGGATAAACCCGTGAGGTCCAGCCAGCAATCAGTCAATTTGCCTAAACTCAGTGGCTTCTAAGCTAGGACGGGGTCTGAGTACCCGGTTTCTGGTGCTCCGGTGCACGGTTGACTCCCCGGTTCAGGGCCGGCGGGCTCCAACCCTGGCCCGGTCCTTACGGTTCCGCCAGTTGCTGCACCGGTACTCCTGCAGACGGCCACCACCGTCTGCCTGCCTGACATTTTCCAAGGGTCCCAGGCTCCAACCCGGGTCCCTGACAGCTCTGCTCCTCTACACCTCCTGTTACTTTCACTGTCTACTGTGAACTGCTACTTCAAACTGTTCTGCTGAACTTCCTGCCTTTGGACAGTAGTCTCCTCAGTGGGAGTGCCTTTCTGCCTGACTCCGCCCACCTGGTGTGCTCTACCTGCCCTGAGGGAGGCATCAGGTCTCCCTTTCGGGTGACGGGTGTGTCCTCACAAGTGATGGGGGTGTGTGTGTAATGTGGTAGGTGTTATTACCTGTGACCCCTGGGGTCCATGGCGTCACATATGCTGTTGCTTAGGCCTAATCTTCCCATTCTGTATATGCTTTTTCATGTTTGTTGCCTAGATGTAGGACTTGCATTTCTCCCATTCTGTTAGTTACTGCCCACTGTTCCAATTTGTATAGATCTTTTTTAATCCTCTCTGTATCTTCTCTAGCATTAACTAACTCTCCTAGCTTTGTGTCATTAGAAATTCTTCCAGCTTGATGTAGAGCCATTTATGACCACTTTTTGGGTCAGATCACTGAGATAGTTATGAATCCATCTAACAGTTGCCTTGTCCATCCATAAGGATTGTATGAGATACTTTGTCAAATGCTTTGCTGAAGTCAAGAGATACAATATCTACTGCATTTCCCTGGTTCACCCAGTCAGTGATTCTGTCATAGAAAGAAATTAAGTTTGTCTGGCATGACTTGTTAGTTACAAACCCATGCTGGCTCTGGTTAATCACTTCATTCTCATCCATGTACTTCAACACATGTTGTTTAATAATTTGTTCGAAGATCAAGGCTCACAGGCCCATAGTTCCCTGGGTCCACTTTCTTCCCCTTTTTGAAGATGGTGACAAAATTTGCTCTTCTCCAGTCTTCTGATGGGAATGTAGCTCTGGGCAAAAGTTTCTCTTCATGGCGTATTAAGAAAATGTAAAAAAAAAAAATGCTATTTCCCTTTTAAGTTGAGCCCATTTATCACATTTAGTATTTGTTCATTTTCATCATAATTGAATTTCCCTTTATTTGCAAGCCTGACTTCTCTATTCCAGCTCAGTACCCTTCCCGCGATACTGTTAAACTGTAGGGTCTAAAAACAATACGATTTATAAAAGCCACCAGTGGAATGATAGTGTTTTCCTTCCTACGTAATCCTTTTCATTTCAATCCTATTTATATTCATGTGTTTGGCTCCCAGCGATGCGTTTCTCATTGGATGTAATGTTGATTTGTCAGAATGTTTCAGCCTGGTGGACATGTACAGTGAGTCTCTCATCGCCATTATCTGAATTTCGGCAAAGTGAAACGCACCTCAATGGGATGTACGGGAAATTGGGATGTGAGCTGTCGAGCAAGGCAGAATAATGAGGATTGAGAGGCAAAATCTGCTCCGACACTGAGCTATGTTCACAAAGCTGTGTAATGGAGGATACTTTACTCACAGAGAGGAGGAGGACTTGTGTCTTATTCCTTATCCCTCATTGTTGAGCTTTTGCCGTTAGAACCCACATTACAATAAATGGACCAAGTGTTTATATGAATATTGACACCATTCAACCACAAGAATGCCGAAGCCAGAATATGATCGTAGGATGTAATTGGCTTGTGGTCTCTTACTTCTTGAAGACCTAAGAGGCTTCCACCAACAATCTTTTCTGCCTAGACCAGTTCTGCAGATATCTCCTTGCTTACCTTTCTTCTAGACTCAACCAATACCAAAGTAAGGGGCAGAGCAGCTCTATGGGGTACTTTGCACGCTGCAACATCGCTACTGTGATATCGTCGGAGTCAAATCGAAAGTGATGCACATCCGGCGCCGGTAACGACGTCACAACGTGTAAAGCCTAGATGTGCCGATAAACGATCACAAAAGCGTCGTAAATCGGTGATCTGTGTAGGGTCGGACATTTTAATAATGTCGCACCAATAGGAGATACGATGTTGTTCCTCGTTCCTGCGGCAGCACACATCGATGTGTGTGAAGCCGCAGGAGCGAGGAACATCTCCTTACCTGCCTCCACCGGCTATGCGGAAGGAAGGAGGTGGGCGGGATGTTATGTCCCGCTCATCTCCGCCCCTCCACTTCTATTGGCCGCCTGCCGTGTGACGTTGTTATGACGCCGCACGACCCGCCCCCTTAGGAAGGAGGCGGGTCGCCGGCCAGAGCGACGTCGCAGAGCAGGTAAGTGCGCGTGAAGCTGCCGTAGTGATAATGTTCGCTACGGCAGCTATCACATGTGCGACGGGAGCGGGGACTATCGCACTCGGCATCGCTAGCATCGGCTAGCGATGTCGCGGCGTGCAAAGTACCCCTAAGAGGCTTCCACCAACAATCTTTTCTGCCTAGACCAGTTCTGCAGATATCTCCTTGCTTACCTTTCTTCTAGACTCAACAAATACCGAATTAAGGGGCAGAGCAGCTCTAACTGCTGCCAGGCACCCGCAAACATTAAAGTCAGGGTAATTACCATACTTTTCATTTTATAAGGCACCCCAAATTATAAGATGCATCCCAAATTTAGAGAAAAATAGGGAAAAAAAATATGGGGTCGTCGTATAATCCGGGGGTGCCTTACCGGAGGTGGGGAGCCGGGGTGGTGGAGCGGGGTCATCACAGGAGGCAGGGGAGTGGTGGAGTAGGGTGATGCTGCAGGCGGTGAAGTGGGTGTCACAGATGCTCGCTTGAGCACTATGAGGCAGGGAGATCAATGGACCGGAGGCGGCGCATGTGTGCAGATGAGATCTTGAGCTGAGAGCATCATCTGCACACGTGCCAACTCCAGGTGCCATTATTTGGAGTTCACACCGACAGCATTTTCAGAATGGCGGCCCCTGCCTTTAGCCCGCAGCATACAGCATAGTGTTAACGACCCGCAGGGTCTCCAGTGACCCCTCTCCACCTCCCCTGGTATGCTAAATTTGGATTATAAGACGCACCCCTCA
Source organism: Anomaloglossus baeobatrachus (assembly GCF_048569485.1). Classification (NCBI taxonomy): domain Eukaryota; kingdom Metazoa; phylum Chordata; class Amphibia; order Anura; family Aromobatidae; genus Anomaloglossus; species Anomaloglossus baeobatrachus. The sequence goes on along the minus strand of NC_134353.1, from coordinate 930,985,019 downwards.
TTTTCCTTTCAAAAATTTGGGAGGAAAAGTATGTCTTATAATCTGAAAAATACGGTAATCTTTGCAATAAAGTTTTATAATGCCATTACAGAGTTTAAGATTACACTTAGTCTTAATCACAGCTACAGCATTTTGTCATCAAGCCCTTCCACTATACATACCCACTCCTGGCTTTACTGCATGTCAGTGATAGATTCTCTATCATGTTGAAGAAACTCGTCTCTGCATAGCTGTGGTGTTGTTTCCGTTGCAGCTGCAAAGTTTCCTGGATGAAGAAACCAAAGAATGCTTTTTCTTGTCTTTCCCCACACATTTGTCTCACCTTCCTTGTGTGGTTTTATTGTAGTAGTGGGAATAGTATGTCACTGACCTATGACCAACTCACTAGCCAGGGCAGGTTTAGGGTCGGCAAGGGCTAGGCATGTGATGGCGCATGTAGAGAAGGACTTGTCTAGGCTCAACCCCTCTCACCTCTCCTTATCACCAGGTCCTTCATTAATATCTTCACTGATTTTGCCTCAGTGCTGCACTACACACACGGCGTTCCTTCGCCCCAGTGTGACACTAGGGTCTTCCCGCCATTATCTTTATTGTATTAAGCCATAAGGTTTCTGGTCTTCCTCTTTGCCTTGTTCCTTCTATTCTTCTGCCCATGATGTCCTTCTCCAGTGATCGCTCTCTTTGTATGATGTGTCCAAAGTAAGCAAGTTGTAGCTTGGTGATTCTTGCTTCGAGTGACATGTCTGGCCTGATTTGTTGTAAAATTGATTTTTTTTTTTTGCCACCCATGGTATTGATAACACCCTTCTCCAGCCCCACATTTCGAAGGTGTTGATTCTTCTGTCTTGTTTTCTTATCATCCAGGTTTTACATCCATTTGTGATCAAAAAGAAGACCAGACTATGTAGTGAATTCATTGTTGATTTGCCCATAGCTGTTCTCTTATTATTCCGGTGTCGTCGCTATGTCTTGAGTGATCATTGATCCAAGTAGGTTGAAGTCCTTTACAACTTCCAGTTCGTTGCCGTCCATCTAACATCTGTCCTGGTCATACCTGGCAGTAGTCGATATCTTTGTCTTCTTTGTATTGAGTGGGAGTCTCATGTTTGAGTTTTCCATCTTGACTCTCGGTAATAAGTCCTTCATTCCATCTACGCTTGTTGCTATCAATTTTGTATCATCTGCGTATTTAAAATTGTTGATGATTTGTCTAGAAATTCTGATTCCTTCTTCTTTTTTTGGTGATTTCAGCCTTCTGGAAAAAAGCTACTATATACAAATTAAAGAGAAATGGTGACTACTTTGAACCAGGTCCTGTTCGGACTATAAAACGGTGGTTAATAGTAATGGGCGAATCTCCCGATGTTCGTGTTCTGGAGACTCGCCCGATCTTTTTGTAAAGTTCGAGTTCGGGTTGTGAGATAACGCAAACTTGCGTCCGAACTTGGACTGAACAGTTATGGGATGGGGCAGGGGGACTGTAATAAAGAATATAGTTAATAATAAACATTATGATTATACTTACTGGTCCCATGACGTGTCCTACCTACTCTGTCTCCCGGCCGCTTCTGCTTCCAGGTCCAATCATTAACTTCCGGGGGTATTCACTACACTTGTGACGTCCCTGGACTATCAGGTCGTCACAGGGTACTGCACAAACTGCCCTTCCGTGCAGTATTCCAAGTCCCTTATGGTTCTGGGTCCATATCTTATGCTGTTGCCTCCAACAGAAAATCAAATCCTAGATTCACACTGCACCACACCCACCAGACACACCAGTGGACGGCTTGAGTGGAATAGAGTCGCTCACCTGGGGGGTCAGGGAGGGGAGGTGAGTAGTGAAATCAGTCTGTCAGTGAGTGGCGAGTTGGGAAGTAGCCCTCGAGCTATGAGGAGTTCAGAGGAGGTTGGAGTGGTGGCTCCAGAGAGAAGCTGTCTAGGTTGCAGACGTTGGTTTGGACCTAGAGGAGTCGGACCCCCGGTCGCAGGGGATTGCGGCTAGGTGCATGCACCTGTCGAGGAGGATGGTCAGCAGCTTGGCACAGTCACCGGTCTGGGACCAAAGGTACGGCGGGGTACACAGACCCTAGGTCAGGGAGAAGCTTCAGGCAAACCGCAGAGAACGGAGCTTTTATGATCTGTTCCCACCCGCTCCAGAATCGGAGCACTAGCGCAATGAGGGGGATAGGGCCTTCCAACCAAAACGGTCCAGAAAATCCCAAGTGTGAGCCCTGAGAGCAGGCTCCCACACTTAGCCACAGTGGGGAGCGGGGCCCGGCAAGTTTCAGACTACTGGGCCACCACGTTGAAGTTAAACTTAGTGCCAGGAGGCAGGTCACGGATCACCAGGCAACACCATAGGGGATGGGACCCGGATGTGATTTGGTTTACCCGGTTGCCAGCATCTGCTTATTGACTGAGTGAGTACCTGAGTGACCCCTGCATCCCACTGCATTCTACCGAGTCCCAGAGCCTACCCCTACCCGTAGAGGGCCACGACACCTTGCTGCCTCTCTCCATCACCCCGGTTACTCCCAATGGCAACGGCGGTACTCCCAATTACCGTACACCACGAGTGGCGTCACAAACTATCTCTCCCCTGTAAATGCCCCCTTCTTCATTCGAGTGTGGCCCCTAGCCCCCGGGTCCGGAGACCCTCGAGCCACGAATAATCACCCCTGGATCAGAGCGGTTCAGACCGCTGCAGGGGCGGCACACACTTGAAAAAACTTGGCGTCACGAACAGAATACGAGCAGGACCTACTAACCTGGGTGACGAGCGCCTTGAAAGTCTGAGCTGCGTGTCAAGAGTCCAGTTTCCTGCCATTTCCGCCATCTTCCAACATCTTTAGCGCCAAAACACCATCTTCTCGGCCAAAAGCGCGTGAAGCAGAAGCCCCGGCCTTTGTCCTGAGAGTCTGCCTGGAACCGGAAGTTCCCAGAGGGCCCCAGTGCAGCAGACAGTGGTGGGCGAAAACCGAGGTGGCGTGACGGCATCTAGCAGCGGAAGAGAAGCAGGGACGCCAGGACTCTGCCAAAATGTTCCTGGACACCGCAGAGGAAAGATGGCGGCTGCGCGATACTGGTCACTGGAGCACGCAGCTCCCGGGACCGTGACCTGGATCAAGCAGAAGACAGAGCAGCTCTGCAGGAGGATGCGGACACAATTCCTTTTTATACTGGACCACTGGAGGGAAGAGAAGAGGAGCCTGGCGATGGCAGTGCGAGCCCGTGAGATAGAAGTCCCACGTTAGGAGCGAGTAAGCGGTTGCCCAATCCCAAATGATCCAAGCAAACCGGCCTATGCGGCTGTGGGATTCGGTCTGCCCCCGCTCGCGGCAAGCACTTCATCACCGCCACCCCCGTCCTCGGCAGACGCTGAGCTGCCGATTCCCACTTTGGCAGTGGAACCTTCAGCCCCAATCTGCGAGGAGCCAGCTGCAGAGCTTTGGACCCCGTCACCCGACCAGGCCATGACAGCGGTTACCCCAACACCGGCCCGACCAGACCCGGCCGCATCACCGTGCCTGTACCTTGATACGGAGCACCCGGACACTGTATCCTCAACTGCGGAGCAGTCGGTTCTTCTTTCTGAAATGGCGAAGGCGGAACCTAAGGAGCTGCCAGTTCCGCCGCCACGCGGCTTCCCGGCGGCTGCTGGGGTCGCAGAAGTACACCTACAACCTATGCCAGCAAGGGAGGCGAGGCTGGACGCTGGCGCTCCCTACTGGGAACGACACCAGCGTAAGCTACAGCAGGAGATGACAACCCAAGATCAGCAATGACGGAAGATTGCTGTCCGTACCCAAAGAGAGCAGGAGCATTTGAGGAAAGCCACCTTCCGCGTCAGAGGGCCGTGGCAACGGGGCCGTGTGAGGCGCTTTGACCCGGACAAGGGATGGGTGTTCATAATGGAAGCGGGCCTCAAGGAGGAGGTTTTTGTGTCCAGGCATGTTATGGCGCAGCAACTCCCTAGGGGGCACCCGGGCCGTAACCTGGAGCTGGGAGAGATGAGAGATTCCTATACCCGGCATGTGGGGAGTGGGGCTGGTATGCACTGGATGTGATGAGGCATGTGATGAAATAATGAGAAGGTCATGCCAACCTCCGCTGTGAATTACAAGCATTAATGTTAATGTTACCTGGCTATTCAAAGTTAAAGTGTTAGAAAAATCTGTGCTTTCCTTTCTTGTTTTCCATAGTTATATAGCAGCTATAAGTCCCCTTACTTTACTGGCAGCCAGACTGGCTTGCAAAGTCTCCTTAAGGAGAATAGTGTTCCCCCGTGGTCCCCACAAAGCTTCTCATGAGCCAGATAAGACACCCCATACTTTGCACTGACGAGGGGCAAGCACCTCGAAACACCGTGTCTGCAAATTGGGATTCTGATCTGGCTTATATATCCTAGGTCATATGCAAAGGATTGTTAAAATTCCACATTTAACTTTTAGTATCGCTACTTCCAATAGGTGGCGCTGCGCATGAGTTTGTCTCCTTTCCTGGAGAGACAATTTGAATATTCCCCAGAGGGGCATGGCAGCTATAAGTCCCCTTTCTTTACTGGCAGTCAGACTGGCTTGCAAAGTCTCCTTAAGGAGAATAGTGTTCCGCCGTGGTCCCCACAAAGCTTCTCATGAGCCAGATCAGACACCCCATACTTTGCACTGACGAGGGGCAAGCACCCCGAAACACCGTGTCTGCAAATTGGGATTCTGATCTGGCTTATATATCCTAGGTCATATGCAAAGGATTGTTAAAAATCCACATTTGACTTTTAGGAACGCTACTTCCAATAGGTGGTGCTGCGCTAGGGTTTGTCTCCTTTCCTGGAGAGACAATTTTTATTTTTCTTGAGAATGATAAGTAGTGTTTATAGACAAAAATGATTATCACCGGGTTTAATCAACTGAACACCTCATCTGATTATGAAGTTACATAATGTTTACACTAGGTGCATGGACTCCGGTTCTTAAATATTTATTTTTTAGTAGTAAAAAATGGACGATGGCCACGGGACTGGTTGTGGCCAGCACGGACTTGTGCTCAGTGTAAATAGTTGTGTGATGCCCTGGCAAAACCAGGTTGTCACAGAGCCTGCACAAATCCACCAAACTGCAGGCCATTCTCATCCTTGGCACTAACACAGTCCCCACACAGATATACACCAGCCAATCAGGCCCTACTCATCCTCTCCCCAGGAAAATGGGAGGAATCGAAAGAGCTTAGGAAGTGACAGAGCAGAGTTTTAGTTTCAGTTTCAGCTGTAGTCAGTCAAGAGCTGACAGGAGGGAGTTGGAGCTCCCTGGAGAGGTTGGAAGGCGGGGTTGGAGCCCTGGACTGCCGGACTAGGTGGCAGTGAGGGCCACAGGCACGGAGATCCGATCGCAGAGAACCTGAGGCTGACCGGGGCAGGGTTGTCGCCTGCCGGTGCCGAGAGAGGGATCCGGTCCAGAGGCCGACCAAGCGGATTAGTCCAGACAAGAAAGAGACAGACAGAGAGTGTGGAAGAAAAGGGCCCCTGGCTTTATATCTGGGTGTGGGACCCGAAGACACCCGCCAAAGGTGACCGGCCATTGGCAATTTGGTTTACAATACAGACTGTGTGTGGTTACTCACCATCCACATCATCAGCAGCTCATCCAGCACCACGACAACCGAACTGCTCCCTGCAATCCCTCACCATTCTCTGGGCCCCGGGACTACACCTCCCCTACCCGTGGAGTGGATCCCACCTTGCTGCCCCACTCCATCAGCCCCGAGCACCCACATACAGCAGAGGCGGTGTCACCATCCCTCATCGCAACGCACGGGTGGCGTCACCGACAAAGACTCTGTCCCCTGTAAATAACCCCTTTTCACTTGTGGGCGACGGACGGCTGCGCGAGCCCTGGATCCGGCTGCCACTTGAGCCACTGCCCGGATCCGAGTGCCTCGAGCGGCCCCCTGGTTGTGATCTGTCCCTTACCCGTGACAGTTGCACCTCCTGTGTCTACCAGAGTCGTCTTTTCAACACCCAGGACCTTAACCTGGTCACGGACCCATGGATACAAATGCAGCGGGTGAGGTTGTTTGGGTGGCGGGTTGATGGGATCCGGGACGTTGGGACTGGACTGTCACAGGAAGAGGCTGCAACGGAGCAGGTTGAGCCTCCGCTATTAGCATAACCGGTAGCGTTCCATAGTTAAAGGATGAACTCTAAAAGTTTAAAGTAACGTTTAAGTGATGTGCCTCCCTAATGTGGGACGTAAATTTGTAAATAAAATGTTATTCTTTTTCTTCCCAGTTGCAAAAATAAACCTCTGGATGTCCTGTAGCTACCGATGCGAGACTCGCACAGTGACAGTCAAAGTTCAATCGAGTCCATGGTAGCCATGGACTCATGTGAACCCTGACATCACCGCGAACATGCCCAAAAACTTCCGAGTGACGAGCAGTGCAGTGAATACCACCGGAATTTAATGATCGGACCCGGAAGCAGATGCGGCCAGGAGACAGAGTCTACAGGACGTGTCGCAGGAACGGTAAGTATGATCACATTGGTTTTTTACTAATTTTTTACAGCCCTGGACCCAAACTGTAACACTAGTTTCCTAGGAAAACTCATGTTCGGGAGCGTGTGCACGAACACTATGTGTTCGGTATGGACCCCAAAATTTACAGCTCGCGTTCACCCATCACTAGTAGTTAATATTACAACTCCATTTAAATAAAAAATTGTCAAAAATAAGTGTTTTTTAAATGTAGAAAAAAATGTCCCTTTAAGACCTCAATCCGTTCCCAACCTATGAAGTATCAGTACATCATAGGTCATGTCCATGCCTTTGATGTATTTACAAGGGGACTAGTAAATACAGTAAAAGATGAAGAAAAAAAGGTTTTAAATATTTCAGAAAAAAACTACAAAAGTTCAAATCACTCCCCCCTTTTGCCCCATTGAAAATAAAACAATTAACAAATCTACATATTTGGTATTCCTGTCTTCAGAAATGTCCGATCTATCAATGTATAAAATAACTTAATCTGATATGTAAACAGTGTAATTAAAAAAAAATAAAAATGTCAGTTGTTTTGGCCAAAATAAGAGGCGATCAAAACATTGTATCAGTAAAAATGTCAGCTCAGGGCACAAAAAATAAGACCTCACACAGCCCCAGATCTGCCTGAAGCCCACAGCGGGCAGTCATGTTCTATGGCCACCCCCTGTCACTTCAGATGTAGCAGAGCTGGAATCGTTGTGGGACCTCATGTGGACTACTTCGGACCTGGGTATTTTGGGCATTAATAAATTGGTGAAAGAGGGTGTTTTTTGTATTTTATTTCAAATAAAGGATTTTTGGGGTGTTTGTGTTTATTTCTTTTCACTTACAGATTAGTAATGGGGGAGTCTCATAGATACTTCCCATTACTAATCTAGGGTTTAGTGGCAGCTGTGATCTAGGGATTACTATCCCGATTGCCACCACACCAAGGCAATCGGGATGAGCTGGGTAAAGTGCGATTATGACACCTAATGGATGCAGGCTGCTGTTTTTAGGCTGAGATGGCCAATAGGCATGGGTCTCCCCATCCTGAGAATATCAGCTTCCAACTGTCGGCTTTATGGCGGGGTATCAAAATTGGGGGGCACCCCATGCTGATTTTTTGGTTATTTAAATATTTAACAAAAAAGCCACATGTGGTTCCTCTTATTTTGATACACAGCCAAGTTAGGTACTGCAGCCTCTAACCGTATGCTTTATCTACAACAATTTTTTTAATTTTTTTTTTATTTTTATACCAATCGACAGTGACCCTCAGACAGGGTCTGTAATTGGCTGCGAACAGACACGCTGTCACACAGGCTGGGGGCGCGGCTGACTACAACCAATCAAAAATGCCAGGACTGCTGGTGGGCGGGGAAACAGTGAATATGTATTAGGCTAATGAGCAGCCCTGGAAGTAGAATGAACAGCCCGTAAGCAGTTACAGCCGCGCTTGAGACTTGGTAAGTACATTGCACTTTCTCTAATCACCCTATCTTTTCTACCACAATTTTTAAGCTCTGGATTCTGGTACCCATAGACTTATATGGGGACCAGCATCTAGTCAGATACCTGGGATCAATTCCCGTCGGGAACCTTTTTTTTTTTTTTTTTTTTTTTTTTTAAATCCGGTGAGACCCGCTGATCCCAGATATCTGCAAGCCTGCCCATCACTTTTACATTTATAATGTATAATGTACTTTAGTGATTCTAAAGAAAATAAACAAATAAACAATAAAAGGAAAAAATAGATGAGTATTTACATGGGGCAGTATTATAGCAGTTATATTCTTGTACATAGGGGCAGTATTATAGTAGTTATATTCTTATACATAGGGGGCAGTATTATAGTAGTTATATTCTTGTAGATTGGGGGCAGTATTATAGTAGTTATATTCTTATATATAGAGGGTAGTATTATAGTAGTTATATTCTTATATATAGAGGGCAGTATTATAGTAGTTATATTCTTGTATATACAGTGCCTACAAGTAGTATTCAACCCCCTGCAGATTTAGCAGGTTTACACATTCGGAATTAACTTGGCATTGTGACATTTGGACTGTAGATCAGCCTGGAAGTGTGAAATGCAGCAAAAAAGAATGTTATTTTTTTTTTTTCTTTTTAAATTGTGAAAAGTTTATTCAGAGGGTCATTTATTATTCAACCCCTCAAACCACCAGAATTCTGTTTGGTTCCCCTAAAGTATTAAGAAGTATTTCAGGCACAAAGAACAATGAGCTTCACATGTTTGGATTAATTATCTCTTTTTCCAGCCTTTTCTGACTAATTAAGACCCTCCCCAAACTTGTGAACAGCACTCATACTTGGTCAACATGGGAAAGACAAAGGAGCATTCCAAGGCCATCAGAGACAAGATCGTGGAGGGTCACAAGGCTGGCAAGGGGTACAAAACCCTTTCCAAGGAGTTGGGCCTACCTGTCTCCACTGTTGGGAGCATCATCCGGAAGTGGAAGGCTTATGGAACTACTGTTAGCCTTCCATAGCCTGGACAGCCTTTGAAAGTTTCCACCCGTGCCGAGGCCAGGCTTGTCCGAAGAGTCAAGGCTAACCCAAGGACAACAAGGAAGGAGCTCCGGGAAGATCTCATGGCAGTGGGGACATTGGTTTCAGTCAACACCATAAGTAACGTACTCCACCGCAATGGTCTCCGTTCCAGACGAGCCCGTAAGGTACCTTTACTTTCAAAGCGTCATGTCAAGGTTCGTCTACAGTTTGCTCATGATCACTTGGAGGACTCTGAGACAGACTGGTTCAAGGTTCTCTGGTCTGATGAGACCAAGATCGAGATCTTTGGTGCCAACCACACACGTGACGTTTGGAGACTGGATGGCACTGCATACGACCTCAAGAATACCATCCCTACAGTCAAGCATGGGGGTGGCAGCATCATGCTGTGGGGCTGTTTCTCAGCCAAGGGGCCTGGCCATCTGGTCCGCATCCATGGGAAGATGGATAGCACGGCCTACCTGGAGATTTTGGCCAAGAACCTCCGCTCCTCCATCAAGGATCTTAAGATGGGTCGTCATTTCCTCTTCCAACAAGACAACGACCCAAAGCACACAGCCAAGAAAACCAAGGCCTGGTTCAAGAGGGAAAAAATCAAGGTGTTGCAGTGGCCTAGTTAGTCTCCTGACCTTAACCCAATTGAAAACTTGTGGAAGGAGCTCAAGATTAAAGTCCACATGAGACACCCAAAGAACCTAGATAACTTGGAGAAGATCTGCATGGAGGAGTGGGCCAAGATAACTCCAGAGAACTGTGCCGGCCTGATCAGGTCTTATAAAAGACGATTATTAGCTGTAATTGCAAACAAGGGTTATTCCACAAAATATTAAACCTAGGGGTTGAATAATAATTGACCCACACTTTTATGTTGAAAATTTATTAAAATTTAACTGAGCAACATAACTTGTTGGTTTGTAAGATTTATGCATCTGTTAATAAATCCTGCTCTTGTTTGAAGTTTGCAGGCTCTAACTTATTTGCATCTTATCAAACCTGCTAAATCTGCAGGGGGTTGAAGACTACTTGTAGGCACTGTAGAGGGCAGTATTATAGTAGTTATATTCTTGTATATAGAGGGCAGTATTATAGTAGTTATATTCTTGTATATAGAGGGCAGTATTATAGTAGTTATATTCTTATATATAGAGGGCAGTATTATAGTAGTTATATTCTTGTATATAGAGGGCAGTATTATAGTAGTTATATTCTTGTACATAGGGGGCAGTATTATAGTAGTTATATTCTTATATATAGAGGGAAGTATTATAGTAGTTATTTTCTTGTACATAGGGGGCAGTATTATAGTAGTTATATTCTTGTATATAGAGGGCAGTATTATAGTAGTTATATTCTTGTACATAGGGGGCAGTATTATAGTAGTTATAGTCTTATACATAGGGGACAGTATTATAGTAGTTATATTCTTGTAGATATGAGCAGTATTATAATAGTTATATTCTTGTACATAGGGACAGTATTATACTGCTTATATTCTTGTACATAGGGGGCAGTATAATAGTAGTTATATTCTTATATATAGAGGGAAGTATTATAGTAGTTATTTTCTTGTACATAGGGGGCAGTATTATAGTAGTTATATTCTTATACATAGGAGCAGTATTATAGTAGTTATATTCTTGTACATAGGAGGCAGTATTATAGTAGTTATATACTTGTACATAGGGGCAGTATTATAGTAGTTATATTCTTGTATATAGGGGCAGTATTATAGTAGTTATAGTCTTATACATAGGGGCAGTATTATAGTAGTTATATACTTGTACATAGGGGCAGTATTATAGTAGTTATATTCTTGTATATAGGGGCAGTATTATAGTAGTTATATCCTTGTAAATAGGGGCAGTATTATAGTAGTCATATTCTTGTACATAGGGGGCAGTATTATAGTAGTTATATTCTTGTACATAGGGGGCAGTATTATAGTAGTTATATTCTTGTATATAGGGGCAGTATTATAGTAGTTATATTCTTGTATATAGGGGCAGTATTATAGTAGTTATATTCTTGTACATAGGAGCAGTATTATAGTAGTTATATTCTTGTACATAGGGGGCAGTATTATAGTAGAGAAATTTACAGAAAAGCTTAAATTGTTTGTTTATGTTTCTTAGGATTTCTATGGTGTAATGTTCCCTAAATATCGGGTCAGTGAGATCTTTTATCCTTCAGCAGTGATAGAAACATGTCTGATGCTGGAGATTGTATCCCTGTCATTTTAACTGAGAAGATAAACAGGATGATGGAAAGATAGATGATCATAGAGATTGGAGGTGCCAGTCAGAGACCTGCAGCGTGTCACCCGAGTGACTGCGATAAAAATAATATGTGTACATCAACCACCGAGCTGTCACCGAAGGGCTGGAATAACACTAATTCATGAGAGCTGTGAAATAGCACATACTGAGACTGCCAGATCCATGAGAGCAAGTGGGAGGACAGATGGAGAACCTGATCCATCCAGAGTGGACACAGTGTTTCTTGCACGGTCTCTCCTATGTTGGCACATGTGATTGATAATTGCTGGTCTCTAATCCCAAATTTTCCAAATATCCTGGATTTATGGCACTGAACAGCTCTCACGCTAGGTACGGGGAAGTACCAAGCGAACGGCAAAAGGGAAGGGAAACCCTGTGTCTAGGGAAGGGGCAGATGGTGACCCCTGACCAAACCTACCGCTGGCCCTGGTTTACCTCACTGCCCTAGATAGGTTTCGCACCTATGCGCCAAGCTGGATATCTGGCCGTAGGCTGACCCTGATCTGGGACTTAGGAAAGGTGTGGATGAAATGAGTTCTTCGTCAACCTGACTAGATGCTAAAGGAAACACAGGGATAAAAATCAACTTATCTTAAAGTAGATACAGGGAGAGGGACTGCAAAATGCAACAAAGTACTCTAGATGATTGCAAGCCGACTGCTTGCACTCAGGATCTGTAGCAAGTTAGCGCTATCACCAGCACCACGTAATAGAAAGTGATGCCAGGGGGGGAAAGATCGTGGTCACAGGGATCGCAACCATGATGGGGCCCAGGGGTTCAGGGGGTCTGTTGGCTCCAGCCCCAGGTAAGTGGATGTGCGTCTGAGGCCATACATTCAGCTGAAATGCATCGCAGTGCATAGACCCGTTCGATCTCTACACTGTGATACACACTGCTGGCCAAACAGAAGCCGGCAGCTTTCAGCGGCGTCCCCATGATTTAGGTGGCACATGACAATGATGTCATGTGCTGCTATAGCATGGACGCTGATGAAAGCCGCTGTTCACTGCTGACCAGCTATAGAGGAGGATGAAGCGTGACGTGGGAGCTGGGGAGGATGAGCACAGGATATACCAGGAGGGGGATAGAATATATTAGAGAGGCCCAGGAGGGGGACAATATAAACGAGGAGGGAAAAGTATATACTCAGATGGGGACAGTATATACGAGGAGGGACCCAGGAGAGGAACATATATACCAGGAGGGGGACAGTATACACCAGGAGGGGACAGTATATACTAGGAGGGAGATAGCATATACCAGGAGGGGCCCAGGAGAGGAACATATATACCAGGAGGGGGACAGTATATACCAGTAGGGGCCCAGGAGATCAACATGTATACCAGGAGGGGAAGTATATACCAGGAGAGGCCCATGAGGAGGACAGTATATACCAGGAGGGAGACAGTAAAACCAGGATGGAAGACCTATATACCAGAATATGGAACATTTTTATCAGGATAGAGGGCATATATACCAGGATGAGGATCATACTGTATATACCAGGATGGGGACATATATACCAAGATGGGGAACATATACGCCAAGATGGGGGACATATTTACCAGGAAGGAGCCCAGCATGGGGGACATTTACTAGGATGGGGGACATATTTACCAGGAAGGGGGACATTTACCCAGATGGAAGACATATTTGCCAATAGCAGCAGGCCATGTGACTGCTATGAATTTGGGGGGTTCAGACCCCAGAGTCTGCTTCAGTTGGATGTGCATCAAAGGGTATGCATCCAGCTGAAATGCATTGCAGCACAGAGACCTGATGTTGACATACACCAGGATGGGGCCATAATGTGGACAAATACCAGGATGTGGACATCTACCACAACGGGGCCATTATGGGGATATACTGTATAACAGGATGGAGCCATGACGGGGACATATATCAGGATGTGGACATGTACCAAGGTAAACCCATGATGTGGACATTTACCAGCATGGGGCCGTGATTGGGACCTATACCAGACTGTTGATACATACCAGGATGGGGCCGTGATGGGGACATACGCCAGACTGTTGATATATACCAGGATGGGGCCATGATGAGGACATATAAAAAAGTGGGGCCATGATGGCGTCATATATTAGGATGGGGACATATATCAGGATAGGCCCATGATGAGGACATATACCACGATGAGGACAAATATAACAGAATGGGATTCATATATATCAAGATGGGGGACATATTTAAAAGGACTTGGGTGAGGATGGGCAACATTAGTACAGGATGAGGGACATTACTATATAATGAAGAGGCAGGGGGGGCAACTCGTATCTCTGTATAGGATTTAGAATGCTACAATGGCCCATACATCTGACCAACATGTGAGGCGGGAGGGGGCAGGTCCAATCTTTGCATCGGTGCCCATCAGACTCTAGTTATGCCACTGGGTAACAGGTTCCCTAAATAAATCATAGTAATATTAATGGCCAGCCCGCTATATACTTTGTCCGGGAGGCATTGTAAGCTGCACCATGTACGAGTATTATGGCACTTGAAAAAATGTTACGATGTAGTATGGCACAATATTTTATGGCACATTATTTTATGGCACCATGTATTATGGCACATGGCAAAATGTATCATAGCATATGGCAATTGCAGGGGTCCCCAACTTGTGGCTTGGAAGTCACATGTGTCACGCGAGCCTATGATATGTGGCTCGCGGCAGTCTACCAGATAGACATCTGAGTAACCGCACACAGAAGAGCAGATCTGAATGGAGGTAGGACCCCCTGTTGAATATTGGTATACTGCCTTGATGCGGTGATTTCTTTGATGAATGTTTGCCTGTCATTATACCGGTAATGGAGGCTCCGGGTCTCACTACTGTGCGGGGGCAGAAGCTAAATGGGGCTTGCGACCCTCTCTCAGAGTGAATGTGGCTCTCTAGATCAGAATGGTTGGGGACCAGCAGATCTTGTCAGATGTTTCCAGTATATGACAGGTCTTTTTGGGTGTTCCAGGTATATGGCAGGTCTAGTGGTGTGTTCCCAGTATGTGGCAGGTCTTTTGGGTGTTCCCAGTAGATGAGAGGTATTGTGGTGCATTCCCAGTATACAGCAGATCTTTTGGACTGTTTCTGGTATTTGGCAGGTGTTGTGGGGTGTTCCCTGTTATATGGCAGGTCTTGTAGGGTGTTTCTGGTGTGGAGCCCTACAGGTGCGGTGCAGCAGGGTATTACCCTTAGGGACTCCACGGGATGGGACGGTCTGGTCACAGGTAGGGAACCTTCGTGTTGGGATTCGTCGTGACGCCACTCTCAGAATTGCGGTCAGTGAGGACCGCCACTGCAGGTTAAGGGCTGCCTGGGGCTGATGGTGGGTGCAGTCGGTTGTAATAGCCTCCTGAGAGTAAGGCCAGCCCCAGGTCCCTGTGTACGTGGGTGGGACCACAGGTCGCAGAATGACTCAAACACAGTCCAAGAAGTCTTTTAACGTGTTTACTCACTGTTTAGAGGTCACGGTGAGATGCCCGGGCGACACTGTGATAACCAGGTGGAACCAGGAATTCCAGGAGGCCGTTCTGAGGGTAGCTGTCCGCTCGCCCTCCTTGCACTCTTTTTGTTTGGGAGGATCCCTTGCTTGAAGCGTGGTAGGACTCCTCCAGGAAGCTGTTACTACCCTGCTCCCCTCTCTCTGGCCCGTCTGCCGGCAGCGTGGCCTTGGTGGGATAGCTTCTGACCCTGTCCCCTTATGGGCCTGGTGATTGCTGCTTGGCTCGAGCTCTGTGTAGTAGTGGTGAGGGCATAAAGTACCCCCCACCTGTAGGTTAAGCAGCTCTGGATGATTTGCTGCCTGTACTGGGGATCTGTTTCCCCTTGCGTGCTCGGATACCAGGATCTCCGTACTCAGCCACCCCTCTCTCTGGATGTCTTTCAGGCCGACCCACGGTACCCTTTCTCCCCCGCTTTCAGCTACTGCACTCCTCAGGACCCGTCTAACACGAGAGACCCTCTGCTCCCTTCCACACACTTCAACCTCCAGCTCCCGACTCTCCTCACTTCCTCTCTGCCCTGCTTCCTAGCAACCAGCCTCTGAACACACCCCCTAGCTGGGAATTGAAAGTTAACCCCTACTGGCTACCCAAGGGTCCCTTCTTGTGGTGTGGGAGACCTGGTCACTATGTGTTTGTGTGTGCACCTCATCCTGGCCTTTGGAAATTACCTGGAAGCATTGTCCCCGCATGGGTGCAATACTCTGTGGTGCCTGACCGGGTCAGGGGCGCCACATTCCCCCTTAGTTATCATCAGCACGTCCTCGGGCTGCAAAGACAAGAGAAAAAAGGTAAATACAAACTTTTCCCACGCAGGGGCAATTATTTACATTTAAACATACCAGGTACCATTCCACCACCAACCACCCACATGTCCGAACCCCACCCAAAAACCTCCAGGAGGTAGGTCGCCGGTCCTTTTGGTGACCAGGGCTGGGCCATCACATTCCCCAGACCTTTCCTCCAATCTTCCTCTCCTGAGGAGAGTGGTGTAAGGTAGGCCCCATAAACAGGCGTACCCGCTTCCGAGTGTTGGAGGGCAGGCCCCATAAACAGGCGTGCCCCCTTGTTGGTGCAGAGCCATGCCCCTCAACAGGCAGACTCTGTGGTTGATACCAAGGAGGTAACTTTTTACAATGCCAAAGTTTGTGGTTAAAGCCAGTTCATAACCGGTGGTCCATTTTTTTAAAATGCGCGTGAACTAGTGTAAAGGAAACATTTTAAAGAGGTCTCACAATAGTCCTTGTGGGCACATTTCACTTAAACGTTACTTAACTGTAAACAGGTGAAACATTACATTTCATACCGTCACTTTGAACTAAACTGTACTTTCTCTATAGCGTAATGGGAGCTGACCAAAGTTGCTGCGGGTTGATCTACGCAGTACTATACTGTCATCTGTCTGAGGTTGTGTCCTCCCACCCGATGTATGTGTCTCAATGTGAATAATGGGTGTACTGGGTATTGATACCAGTGCATGGTCTTCTGCTTCAGCTACATTTGGCTCTTCCAGGTTCTGAACAGGTTCTTCTGGTTCTCTTACTTCTCTAGATTGAGGGAATGTAATGACTGGAATAACTACTGCTCCATTGTATTGAGGCCAACTTGCTGGGAAATCTCCAAGTACAGTATGGATCATCTTTTCTTTTGGTTCTTGAACTGGCAAAGGGTTGGGAATTTCTTCAGGGGTTCTTAGTTGTTCAGGACATTTCTTTAGGCGATCTCTAGAAACGACAGCTGTTGTTTTTCCTCTATCTTTGCTGATAAGGCATGTCTTTTCACTGCTAAGCGTCGATGGCAACACAGTATAGGGTTCTTCTTCCCAGTGATTGTCAAGTTTATGATGTCTTCTCTTTCTCTTGAGAACTATATCTCCTGGCATCAAAGGAACAGCAGGTGCTTTTCGATTGTAGGCCTTTTCTTGTTTCTCACGTTGCTGAGTCAGGCTTCGCTCCACACACTCTTGTACTTTCTTGTATTGGGCTTGGCGGTTGGAATCCCAATCAGCACCTTGTTGATGGTCTTCAGGGGTCTCAACTCCCATTTCCAGATCTACTGGCAATCTCCCTGGTCTGGCCCTCATCAGGTATGCCGGTGTGCAGTTCGTGGAACTCACAGGGATGTTGTTATACATGTCCACTAGATCGGGCAGTTTTTCTGGCCACTGACTTCGTTCTTCTAATGGGAGAGTCTTCAGAAGGTCGAGAATGATGTGGTTCATTTTCTCACACATGCCATTGGTCTGAGGATGGTAAGGTGTGGTACGGATCTTCTTGCAGTCGTAAAGGTTACAAAACTCCTTAAACACTTCAGCTTCAAAGGCTGGTCCTTGGTCAGTGAGCACTTGGTCTGGATAGCCATGTGGTCGACAGAAATGTGTCTGGAACGCTTTGGCTGCAGTCTGACCGGTCAAGTCCTTGACTGGTACTACCACCAGGAATCTGGAGTAGTGGTCAACCATAGTGAGAGCGTAGTTGTAGCCTTGTCTGCTGGGTGCCAACTTTACATGGTCCAGGGCCACGATCTCCAGGGGGCGTTTAGTTTGGATTGGCTGGAGTGGTGCTCTCTGGCTGTGTTGGTCTTTTCTTCTAAGATTGCAGGGCCCGCAGTTTCGACACCACTTCTCTAGGGCAGATCTCATGCCCACCCAGTAGAATCTTACTTTCAGTAGGGCCTCCAGTTTCTTCCAACCAAAGTGGCCTGCACCATTGTGATAGGCTTCTAGCACCATCCTCGTATCCTTCTGTGGTACAATCACTTGCCACACCTTCTCATGCGTCCTCGGGTCAATGATGCTCCTGTAAAGTTTGTCTTGATAGATGAATAATCGACCCCTCTCCTTCCATAGGTACTGTGCCTCAGGTGGGGCTCCTTTGCCAAGGCTGGCGCCAGGCTGGTTGATCAGTTTCTTTACCAGGCCTACCGCTGGATCATTTTCCTGGGTCTCCTTCCAGTTGTAGTGAGGTAGTGGGTTCAGGGTCACCTCTTGGCGGTTGGCACGCAACTGCCGACACTGTTTTGCTCCATGGCGATGGAACGCTGGCAGCTCAATCTCTTCAAGATCATCTACATCTTCACCCTCGTCTGCTAGGTGAGGCATCCTGGACAGAGCATCTGCATTGGCGTTCTTGCGGCCAGCTCGATACTTGACAGTAAAGTCATAATTCGCCAGTCGGGCTACCCAACGCTGCTCCATGGCACCCAATTTAGCAGTATCCAAGTGGGTCAGGGGGTTGTTGTCCGTGAAGACAGTGAATTTGGTGGCTGCCAGGTAGTGCTTGAACCGCTCTGTGATAGCCCATACCATGGCCAGGAACTCTAGCTTAAATGAGCTATAATTTTCTGGGTTTCTTTCAGTAGGCCTGAGCTTCCTGCTGGCGTAAGCAATCACACGCTCTTTGCCTTCCTGCACCTGTGAAAGCACTGCTCCCAGTCCCACATTACTGGCATCTGTATACAGTACAAATGGTAGACTGTAGTCAGGGTAGGCTAGGATCTCTTCACCCGTCAAGGCCCCTTTCATTTGTCTGAAGGAGTGTTCCTCTGCTTCTCCCCAGTGAAATGGCGGGCCGGAGGTCTTTCCTTTCTTCTTTGGGTGGCCTACCAGGAGCTCTTGCAAAGGCGCTGCCATTTTCGTGTAGCCCTTGATGAACCTTCTGTAGTAGCCTACCAAGCCAAGGAACTGACGTACCTCCCGAACGGTAGTAGGTGTGGGCCATTCCTGGATGACTGTGACCTTCTCTGGGTCCGGTGCTACTCCTTCTGCACTGACCACGTGACCTAGGTACTGGACCTTTGGCTTCAGTAGATGGCACTTGGATGGTTTCAGCTTCATTCCATATCGGGATAGCGCTTCAAAGACTTCAGCCAGGTGTTTCAGGTGGTCCTCATAGGTCTTGGAGTACACGATGACATCATCCAGGTAGAGCAGGACGGTCTCAAAGTTGAGGTGCCCTAGGCAGCATTCCATAAGCCTCTGGAAGGTCCCGGGGGCATTGCAGAGTCCAAATGGCATGCTGTTGAACTCACAGAGGCCCATTGGGGTGGTGAAGGCCGTCTTCTCCCGATCTTCCTCTTCTACAGATACTTGCCAGTAGCCACTAGTAAGATCTAGGGTAGAAAAGTAGTTGGAGGTTTTTAAGGCAGCGAGGGATTCCTCTATCCTTGGCAAAGGGTAGGCATCCTTGTGTGTTATCTGATTTATCCGTCTGTAATCCACACACATCCTCATCGTGCCATCCTTCTTCCTCACCAGGACTAGGGGAGCTGCCCAGGGGCTGCAACTGTCCCTTATGACTCCTGCCTCCTTCATGTCCTTCAGCATGTCCTTTGTGCGCTGGTAATGGGCTGGTGGAATAGGCCTATGTCTTTCCTTAATGGGAGGATGACTGCCTGTGGGTATGTGATGTTGCACCCCTTTGATCCTACCAAAGTCTAGTGGGTTCTTACTAAAGACCTGCTCGTATTCCCGCACGACCCTGTAAACCCCATGTTTCCGGTAGACGGGTGTAGAGTCAGTCCCCACGTGTAGTTTCTGGCACCAGTCCTCTAACTGCTTTTGGGAGGTCTCATCCTCTGTTGAGTCAGCTTGTGTCAGGGGACCTACAGGTGTTATGGCGTCATCTGAGCATGTAAACAGTTTGGCTATGGTAGCGTACCTTGGTAGTCTGGCTTCCTCCTCCCCACAGTTCAACACTCGTACAGGCACTCGTCCCTTGTGTACATCAACTACCCCCCTGGCTGTCAGAATCGTGGGCCAGTGGTCTGAATGAGTGGGCTCTAGTACAGCCTGGTAATCTTGTCCTCTGAGACCTACCGCTGCTCTACACCACATCATCATTTCACTCCGTGGGGGTATCACAATGGGGTTAGCATCCATCACCCGTACACTACCAATCTCACCGCCAGTCTGTTTTACCTGTTGCTTCCTCAGAATGATTCGGATCTCTTTTTGCAAGGCTCTTTGCGACCTGCCCTCAGCACCTTCAACAATCTGGTGAAGCAACAACAACACTTCCCCTAGGCAATTTTCTATGACATTAGTGCCTAAAATCATTTGCGGGTTCCTTTCTCTAATATCAGTGTCCACAACAATCAGTCCTTGTCCCTTCATTTCCTGCCTTCCCACCTTTATGGTTACCTCCTTGACCCCAATCTGGTCTACAGGTTGTCCGTTGGCAGCATAGATGGTGAGGGAGGGGTCCGGTGGTCGGAGATCGTCGTCCGACCAAAACCTACGATACAGGACATACGGGATCGTGGTTACCTGAGAGCCGGTGTCCAATAATGCCGGGGTAGGGATCCCATCCAGGACGATGGACAGGACAGGACGTCCACCCACGTACTGATCACGGCAGCGACCTGGGCCTGATCTTCTTAATCCTGAGGACTGGCCCTCGGCCCCAGGTTTGGCTCGTTTAAAGGGCAAGCCCTTGCATAGTGACCTGCCTCCTGGCAACGACGACAGATGGGTTGTCCAGATGAGTCATAGCGATCACTGCTCCTGCCTCGGGTCGCAGGACCTCTTCTCCTCCGCATCCACGGGACGTCCTCTGGGCTGTCAGCTAGCAGGATCCGATGAGGGACTTTGGTGTCTGAGGGCAACTGCATTGCTTTCAGGATTTGTGCGACGTCCTTAGTGAGCTGTTGCACCTGGGAGGATAGTGTATTTATGGTCTCTGCTGGCGTGTTGAGTCCTTTTGCAGTTATCAGGGCCTGCAAGGAGGATTCCGCTCCTGCAGCCGTGGAACTGGCAGGCCATGCTGGTGCGACGGGGTCTGTGTCCACAGGAGGTTGGAGTGCTTTCACTGCCCTGTCTTTCAAAATGGCAAAGTCCACGTCAGGGTGTTCCAGGGACCACAACTTCATCTGCTTCCCATCCTCAGGAGAGCGCAGGCCCCGCAAGAATTGTTCCTTCATCATCCGGTTTCCTTCCTGATCACTGACAGGGTCCACCAGCTTGAGAGCCCGTAGTGCAGCCTGCAGCCTGAGGGCATAGTCTCTTATACTATCTTGGGGCTTCTGACGGCAGTTATAGAAGTCCGTCCTCAGCTCTCCCTCTGTGCGGTGTTCAAAAGCAGCTGCTAGTTTGGCAAAGATGGTCTCAACAGAGCCCCGGTCATCATTGGTCCAGGACTCAGCTTCCAATTCTGCTGCTCCAGTCAATTGTCCTAGCACCACAGCGGCCCTCTGCTTACCAGTCATCGCGTGCATGTCTAGCAGGGTGTTGATCTTCTTCTTAAACCCGGTCAGCGTGTCTATTTTACCGGCGTATTGGGGCAGCCATTGCGCTCCTGGGACATACAGTAAGGAAACTGGCATTATGGGGGAGACTTCGGCCGGCGCGGCTGCGACCGCGGCACCGGCACCGGGCGCTGCTGCGTCCAGCGCGACGGGGGCTGGCATCGCTTGGGCTGCGTCGCCCTGACCAGGGGCATTACCTCCTGCAGCGTCCATTTTTCTTCAAAAATCTGCGCGCTCCCTTTCCACTTCCTGGGTCAGTACGCTCTCTGAATTGTGGGGATTCTGGGGCGGCCACACCTCTTCGTGGGCGGTGCTCTTCTCCCTCGCGCGGGCTGCAGCGCGCGCTTCTGAAGATGGCAATATGGCGGCGGTTCGATTTTTGCGGTCGGACCTCTGAGGCGCACGGTCACCTGTCTGAACAGGTCTAGTCCAAATCCTGTTCGTGACGCCAGATCTGTGGAGCCCTACAGGTGCGGTGCAGCAGGGTATTACCCTTAGGGACTCCACGGGATGGGACGGTCTGGTCACAGGTAGGGAACCTTCGTGTTGGGATTCGTCGTGACGCCACTCTCAGAATTGCGGTCAGTGAGGACCGCCACTGCAGGTTAAGGGCTGCCTGGGGCTGATGGTGGGTGCAGTCGGTTGTAATAGCCTCCTGAGAGTAAGGCCAGCCCCAGGTCCCTGTGTACGTGGGTGGGACCACAGGTCGCAGAATGACTCAAACACAGTCCAAGAAGTCTTTTAACGTGTTTACTCACTGTTTAGAGGTCACGGTGAGATGCCCGGGCGACACTGTGATAACCAGGTGGAACCAGGAATTCCAGGAGGCCGTTCTGAGGGTAGCTGTCCGCTCGCCCTCCTTGCACTCTTTTTGTTTGGGAGGATCCCTTGCTTGAAGCGTGGTAGGACTCCTCCAGGAAGCTGTTACTACCCTGCTCCCCTCTCTCTGGCCCGTCTGCCGGCAGCGTGGCCTTGGTGGGATGGCTTCTGACCCTGTCCCCTTATGGGCCTGGTGATTGCTGCTTGGCTCGAGCTCTGTGTAGTAGTGGTGAGGGCATAAAGTACCCCCCACCTGTAGGTTAAGCAGCTCTGGATGATTTGCTGCCTGTACTGGGGATCTGTTTCCCCTTGCGTGCTCGGATACCAGGATCTCCGTACTCAGCCACCCCTCTCTCTGGATGTCTTTCAGGCCGACCCACGGTACCCTTTCTCCCCCGCTTTCAGCTACTGCACTCCTCAGGACCCGTCTAACACGAGAGACCCTCTGCTCCCTTCCACACACTTCAACCTCCAGCTCCCGACTCTCCTCACTTCCTCTCTGCCCTGCTTCCTAGCAACCAGCCTCTGAACACACCCCCTAGCTGGGAATTGAAAGTTAACCCCTACTGGCTACCCAAGGGTCCCTTCTTGTGGTGTGGGAGACCTGGTCACTATGTGTTTGTGTGTGCACCTCATCCTGGCCTTTGGAAATTACCTGGAAGCATTGTCCCCGCATGGGTGCAATACTCTGTGGTGCCTGACCGGGTCAGGGGCGCCACACTGGTATTTGGCAGGTCTAATGGGGTGTTCCTGGTATACGGCAGGTCTTGTGGGATATTCCTGGTATATGGCAGGTCTTGTGGTGTGTTCCTGGTATACGGCAGGCCCTGTTTGTACTGCCCCGGGGCTCAGCCGGCTGCCGAGCCGCTCGGATCCGTATTCGTCGGTGGGTGGCTTGAGCTCTCTACGGACCCGGGGGTCACGTCGCTCTGAAAGGGGGTTGGCGCTACACGTAGGGACTTCGGTGGGGAGGTCCACGGCCGGGGCCATGGTGGTTTGCAGGGGGTTTAAGTTCGTGATGCCACCCACGGATTGTGGTGAATGGATGGACACCACCGCTGCCGTTGACTAGGCTCTCGGGGACGGTGTTGCGCAGCTTGGTGTTGACCCTCTCCGTGGGTAGGGGGATGATGGTCCCGGGGGCCCGGGGGAGGTGCTGAGGCGAGGGGATGAATGCGTGCTGGGGTATTGGTGCCGTGCGGTGTGGTGCGCGGCCCAAAGGCACTGGTGTACTCACTATGATAAACACGCTGGAGTCTCTGGTAAACCAAACAAGATGGTGAACGGTGTCCGCAGCCGGCTGAAGTCTTTCTGTGGCGCCCTGGACAAGCCAGGACGTCACAGGTACTACAACAACACACCCCACACCCCGGTTAGGCACACCGAAGTCAAACTAAAATCCTTGTTGCCTCCCTCCAAGGGCTGATGTCCACACCAGGGGGTGGGCCAGGTGGTTGGCCCCGCCCACCGAGGAGTTCACAGTCCTGAAGGCGGGAAAAAGGAGGAGAAGTCAGATCAGTTTTGGGGAGTGAGGTGGTAGCAGAGGAGACTGACCGTGTCCGGGTGCGTGGCCCGAGCACATACAGCAAGGTTGGCAGACGGTGATGACCGTCTGCAGGAGAGGCTGATTGAAGTGAACCGTAAGGACCGGGGACGGGCGGTGGCCCGCCGGTTCCGGATCGGGGAGCAGAGAGAAGCCAGCACCATTCGGGAGGGCCTACGGACCCCGACCAGGCTAGGAGTCGCCGTAAAACCAGTCAAATCCGTTAGCGAAGGGAACCTCCGGGGTTTGCCAGCAGTCAAGACCCGATTGAAGGCAACAGCTCAAACCGTAAAGGGAAACACAGTCACCGCCAAGGCTACAGTTCCTAGGGCCAGAGCCTGCGGGCAAAAGGGGCTCCCTCAGCATCCATCCAAGCTGGGGAGCGGGTTACCGGTGGGAAGCCATTGGAACCGTAAACACAACATAGGTGCAGGGAAAGGCAGTCACCATCAACCTACTGGGAGGAGAAACACCGCAGCCGTCTGTGGGACCTGCCCATCCAGCCGTTTGTTTTACCGGAGACTTTGCATTCGTCATTGGCTGAGTGAGTACCACTGTGCCGTGCGGCACTGCGCTGCCCCCGCGACCCTGCACCTCACCAGGCCCCGTAACCCGCATGCCATCCCTACCCCTCACCGGGGGCCCGGGACAACCAACCCCCCTACCCACGGAGGGGAAGAACTACATCCAAGCTGCTCCCAGTCATTGCTCCCGGGATCCCCGTCCAGAGCAGCGGTGGTGTCACAACCTCACCACAACCATGGGTGGCGTCACGGACAATATTCCTAAACCAAAAACCATTCCCCTTTTCACTCACGGGCGAGGAGCGCCGCTCGAGTCCCCGGGATCCGGCCCATCGCTCGAGCTACCGACCGAGCAGCAGCAGCAGCCGGACCCGAGCAGTGGGTGAGCGCAGCGTCCCCTCCTCCGCCCGCGACATTTCCCCTTAACAGGTTGGTGGTTTCCACCTTTCTCCTGCACCTCTCTTGTGTAAAAATCACGACTCCTATGCCTGAGCAACGGTAGTCCGCTCCCCGGCTTGTTATGTGTCGGGAGAGCCCTCTTTGCCCACAGACGATGGCCCCTTGGGTCTCTATGCCTGGACAGTGGCTTTACCCCTATGGTTAGGCTGTTGTCTTCTCCGGGTCTTATGTGGGAATTGTTCTAAAGTCTAGTCCTCAATCAGTTGATTTGACTCCGCCCCCTGGTGTGAACATCAAACCCGGAGGGTGGTGACAAGGGTTTTGTAGTTTGGCTGCTGTCACCTTACTAAGGGGAGGGGGTGTGTGTGCATGAGACTAAATGGGACGACCCGGCTAGTCCAGGGCGTCACATGTTCCTGGTATATGGCAGGTCTATGTGGGGTGTTCCTGGCATATGGCAGGTCTTGTGGAGTGTTCCTGGTATACGGCAGTTCTTGTGGGATATTTCCAGTATATGGTCTTCTTTCGTGTTCCCAGTATACGGCATTTCTTTTGGGGTATTCCCGGTATACGGCAGGTCATGTGGAGTGTTCCTGATATTTGAGAGGTCCAATGGATTATTTATGATATATGGCAAGTCTTGTGGGGTGTTCCCAGTATACAGGAGGTCTTGTTCCTGTGACGCCCTGGACGAGTCAAGTCGTCACAGGGTTCTGCACAATCTTTCTCTTCCCGTGCAAGGCTCAACCCCCCATGGTTCTGGGTCCCCACCTTGCGGTACTGCCTCCACCAGCATCCACAAATCCTAGTTACACCTCGCACCACACCCTGTCAGGCACACCAGTGGGCTGCTAAGCTGGAATAAGGCTGACCAACTAGGGGTCAGGCAGGGAGGTGGGAGGTGACAAGTCAGTCAGTGGTATCCCTCGAGCTGTGAGGAGCTCGAGGAAGCTGGGAGTTGGAGCTCCCATGGGAAAGGCAGACTAGGTCGCAGACGGTGGTCTGGACCAGGAGGAGTCGGAGACCCATCGCAGGAGATTGGGACTGGGTGCTTGGCTAGTCTTGGAGGATAGCCAGCAGCTGAAGTTAAATAGCTGGGTTGAGATCGAAGGCACGTCGGGGTATATGGACCCTAGGTTGGGGAGAAGCTTCAAGCAACCCGGCAATTAACCTGCGGAGGACAGGGCCTATATGGACTGTTCTCATGAAGCTCAGCGATCGGGGGCACTAGCACAATGAGGGGGATAGGGCTTTCCAAGCAAAGCAGCCCACTGAAATCCCAAGCGTGAGCTTTTGAGAGCAAGCTCCTCAGCTACTCTTAGCAGGGAGTGGGGCTCGGAAAGCTCCAAGCTGACGGGCCAACTGAACACTCTAAAATTCGGTGCCAGAAGGCAGGCCATAGACCATCAGGCAGTATAGCAGGGGACAGGACCCGGACGAGCTCCCCCAAGAGGGCAGAGGCACGCAAAGACTTGGTTTACTACATTGTCAGCGTCTGCTTTCTTGCTGAGTGAGTACCTGATTAACCCCTGCAACGAGTGAGCCCGCGCTCCCCCCTGCACTCCATTCCACCATCCGGGGTCCCGGGGCCTTTCCCTTCCCGTGGAGGGTAACGTCATCTAGCTGCCCCACTCCATCACCCCGGGTACTCCCAATAGCAGCGGCGGTACTCCCTATTACCGCACACCACTGGTGGCGTCACGAACTAAAGCATAGACCAAAAGTTTGAACACACCTTCTTATTCAAAGAGTTTTCTTTATTTTTATGACTCTGAAAATTGTAGATTCACATTGAAGGCATCAAAGCTATGAATTATCACATGTGGAATGAAATACTTAACAAAAAAGTGTGAAACAACTGAAAATATGTCTTATATTCTAGGTTCTTCTAAGTAGCCACCTCTTGCTTTGATTACTGCTTTGCACACTCTTGGCATTCTCTTGATGAGCTTCAAGAGGTAGTCACCGGAAATGGTTTTCACTTCACAGGTGTGCCCTGTCAGGCTTAATAATTGGGATTTCTTGCCTTATAAATGGGGTTGGGACCATCAGTTGTGTTGTGCAGAAGTCTGGTGGATCCACAGCTGATAGTCCTACTGAATAGACTGTTAGAATTTGTATTATGGCAAGAAAAAAGCAGCTAAGTAAGGAAAAACGAGTGGCCATCATTACTTTAAGAAATGAAGGTCAGTCAGTCCGAAAAATTTGGAAAACTTTGAAAGTGTGTCCAAGTGCAGTGTCAAAAACCATAAACGCTACAAAGAAACTGGCTCACATGAGGACCGCCCCAGGAAAAGAAGACCAAAAGTCACCTCTGCTGCGAAGGATAAGTTTATCCGAGTCACCAGCCTCAGAAATCACAGATTAACAGCAGCTCAGATTAGAGGCCAGGTCAATGCCACACAAAGTTCTAGCAGCAGACACATCTCTAGAACAACTGTTAAGAGGAGACTTTGTGCAGCAGGCCTTCATGGTCAAATATCTGCTAGGAAACCACTGGTAAGGACAGGCAACAAGCAGAAGAGACTTGTTTGGGCTAAAGAACACAAGGAATGGACATTAGACCAGTGGAAGTCTGTGCTTTGGTCTGATGAGTCCAAATTTGAGATCTTTGGATTCAACCAAAAAAGAAAAGGTGAAAGGATGGACTCTACATGCCTGGTTCCCACCGTGAAGCATGGAAGAGGAGGTGTGATGGTGTTGGGGTGCTTTGCTGGTGACACTGTTGGGGATTTCGTCAAAATTGAAGGCATACTAAACCAGTATGGCTACCACAGCATCTTGCAGCGGCATACTATTCCATCCGGTTTGCGTTTAGTTGGACCATCATTTATTTTTCAACAGGACAATGACCCCAAACACACCTCCAGGCTGTGTAAGGGCTATTTGACTAAGAAGGAGAGTGATGGGGTGCTACGCCAGATGACCTGGTCTCCACAGTCACCAGACCTGAACCCAATCGAGATGGTTTGGGGTGAGCTGGACCACAGAGTGAAAGCAAAAGGGCCAACAAGTGCTAAGCATCTCTGGGAACTCCTTCAAGACTGTTGGAAGACCATTTCCGGTGACTACTTGAAGCTCATCAAGAGAATGCCAAGAGTGCGCAAAGCAGTAATCAAAGCAAAAGGCGGCTACTGTGAAGAACCTAGAATATAAGACATATTTTCAGTTGTTTTACACTTTTTTAAGTATTTAATTTCACATGTGTTAATTCATAGTTTTGATGCCTTCAATGTGAATCTACAATTTTTAGAGTCATAAAAATAAAGATAACTCTTTGAATGAGAAGGTGTGTCCAAACGTTTGGTCTGTACTGTATCTCCTCTCTAAATACCCACCCTACTTCATTCAGGTGGGACCCTTAGCCCCCGGGTCCGGAGATCCTCGAGCCATGAGCAGTGACATCCGGATCCGAGTGGTTTGACCGCTGCAGTGGCGATACATCGCTGCTATATGGAAGGTCTTGTGGGGTGTTCCCGGTATACAGCAGGTCTTGTGAGGTGTTTCTGGTATACGGCAGGTCTTTTGGGGTATTGCCATTGTATAGCAGGTAATGTGAGGTGTTCCTGTATGCGGCAGAACTTGTGGGGTGTTCCTGATATACGGCAGGTCTTGTAAGGTGTGCCTGGTATATGGCAGGTCTTGTAAGGTGTGCCTGGTATATGGCAGGTCTTGTAAGGTGTGCCTGGTATATGGCAGGTCTTGTAAGGTGTGCCTGGTATACGGCAGGTCTTGTAAGGTGTGCCTGGTATATGGCAGGTCTTGTAAGGTGTGCCTGGTATATGGCAGGTCTTGTAAGGTGTGCCTGGTATATGGCAGGTCTTGTAAGGTGTGCCTGGTATATGGCAGGTCTTGTAAGGTGTGCCTGGTATATGGCAGGTCTTGTAAGGTGTGCCTGGTATATGGCAGGTCTTGTAAGGTGTGCCTGGTATATGGCAGGTCTTGTAAGGTGTGCCTGGTATATGGCAGGTCTTGTAAGGTGTGCCTGGTATATGGCAGGTCTTGTGGGGTGTTCCTGGTGTACGGCAGGTCTTGTGGTGTATTCCCAGTATAGGGCAGGTCTCGGGTGTTCCTGTATATAGCAGGACTTATGGGGTGTTCCCGGTATACAGTGGCTAGGATCTGTCAAGATTGGGGCAAAGAAGGACAATCGACGAATCGGCAATAGAGTCAAGACCATCCACTCTACCAACATTTAAGTCCTGTATTGAAGGTATTTTATGATGCTGTCTGTCTACCGTCGTTACTTGGCCAGATTATTTTTATAGTGTAGGGCAGCATTATTTGTACAGTTTGGCAGCATTTACGTTTGCTGTATTGTAGCATAGTTTATGTGCACTGTGAGGAGTATGAGGAGTATGTGTGACATTATTTACTGTGTGGTGCTGCCATTTTCTTGTGCATCTATATGTATAAGAGCAGTGAATATTCATATACCATCTTTCCCCAGAATCTGAGGTTTGTCCTTTTTTTTCCGCTCATGAGGCTTTTCCCATTGGTACGGTATTACTCTCTACTGAAACACCTGAATGCATTTTTTTTTCATTTTGCACAATTTTCTCTGCTCTGACAGAACTGCAGAAAAGCTTATTACTCCCTGACAGTAAACAGAAAACAGTCATTTCATTCTCAAGTGCCGATGTGATACAGAGGAGATGCAATTTACTGTATGTGCTGTGGCTTGTACGTCAACGATGGCGGAATGACAAGTTTAATTCCAGCATGTTTGCTCCTAATACATGTGACTTTCCATTCCTGTCTGCTGCATTGTAATCAATTGTTATAATGCGACAATTTAATCTTGATACAAAAAAAAAGAAAACGGAATTCTCGTATGTAATGGTTCACCTGCGGCTGTCGGGGCATGCTGAGACTTGTGGTTGTATACCAACTGAAGGATATGTCCATACTTAAAGGGGTTGTCCACTGAAAACCAGTTATCCCTTATAGTTGATCGGTTATATTGATCGATGGGTGTCTCACCACTGTATTCCGCCCCGATTGGCAGGTGTAATGTCAGACCAGTAAGAAAAAAGTAATGAGACTTCAGCTTACCCTAGGCAACTGCGCTCCAGGACTTGCAGGTGCTCGTGGTCCTCCAGACCGGCCAGGCTGGTATATAGCTGAAAAGAAGTGAAAGGTGGACCCAGTACCACAATCCAATATATTCAGGGATAAATGAAAAAATCACGGTATCGGCTGCGCTGCTAGAGATGAGGATGATGGTATTAGTTTTCAGAAGATTTTATTACAGATAATTGTACCACAACGCGTTTCGGGGATACACATTCCCCCTTCCTCAGGCTACCTGAGGAAGGGAGAATATGTATCCCCGAAATGCGTTGTGGGTGTGGCACAATTATCTGTAATAAAATCTTCTGAAAACTAATACCATCATCCTCATCTCTAGCAGCGCAGCCGATACCGTGATTTTTTAATTTATCCCTGGATCCTTATCTCCTTGTTGGAGCTCACGGGGCTGCTGCAGCTAATCTAGGACTTGTCTGAATTCATCAACGCTTACCTGAAGGGCTGGTGAGTCACCGGCATCGTGCCTACGGGTCCGTCCATCCCAGAGGAGGAGCTGCAGCCTAACGCTGGTCCGGCGGCTGTGACCTCCACGTGGGTTTACCGATTGCGTGAGCAGCCGCCCAGGTCAGGACTCCTGCGGGCTTGAGAGGATGGGATCCCCGCTGGTGCCAAGTGGTACACCTTGTAATTCCCTTCGGCTATCTCCCCAGCGTTGTACCTGATGTACAACAGTACCAGGTGAGTGTGTCCATCACACTGTCTTGTTTTTATCATTAGATTTCACACAGGAGCGCCCTCTTTTTCTTTTATTACAATCCAATATATTAAAATATTAAAAATGTATTGGGTATTAAAAATCCAACGGATCCAAAACTTGAGAGAAGACGCATAGGTGCACCTTATGCGTTTCGGACAATAAATAAAACAAGTTCTTAATCATAGGTGACCTATGATTAAAGACTTGTTTTTATTTATTGTCCAAAACGCGTAAGGTGCGCCTATGAGTCTTCTCTCAAGTTTTGGATCCGTTGGATTTTTAATACCCAATACATTTTTGATATTTTAATATATTGGATTGTGGTACTGGGTCCACCCTTCACTTCTTTTCAGGAATGTCAGACCGCCACTCCATTCATTCAATACGAGGCTGCTGAAAGAAGCTAAGTGCAGCACATGGCTGCCCCATAGGAAATTAATGGAGCTTTGGTTGGCCATGCTCAGTGTACTCCACTATATCATTAATAAAAGTGCCCGTTTGTCATGGGAGTGTAAAGGTAACTGGAGCAGGGACTTCTAAACTGGCCCTCAAGCTAGAGACCCTGCACTGTCCCTTGTCCTAGAGGTAAGCTTGATGGTAGCTAGGTCTGTATCGCCAGCATGACCCTAATCCTGAACTAACACCCCCTCTCCGCAAACCCCAGGAGAGTGCCTGGACCGGAGAAGAAAAGCCCACAAATACCACAGAGGAGAAAAAAATACAAAACACATGCACAGTGCAATCAAATACAAGGGAGAGAAGAAATAAAACACAGGGTGGAAATAAACTAACAACAGGAATTTTTCCACACCCCTCAGAGGCACACAACAGGTCGCCAGGCTCTGAATCACTGCAAAGGGACCAGTATTCGCTGCAGCAAAACTGAAGCTATAATTGGCACTGAATAGCAGGTTCCAGGATCTTATATAGGAAGGAGACTGCTGAGATTGGTAATTAGCAACATGAGTTCCTAGCTGATTTCCCCAGGTCAAGAGGTATTAACTCCTGCATGACTGAGGAACAGTGCACATGAAACAGCCGAAGCCCGGCTTTGGCTGAACAACTAGGAGACATCAGGTTTTTTGTCAGACACAAGGCAGTATGAACAGAGCCTGACACTGCCGTGGCATCTAATCCGTTTGGAACCGAACATCACATGACACCGTTCTGCAATGGTGGGCGTTCCCAACCGATCAAAAATGTATCACCTATCCTGTGGATAGCTGATCACTTGTTTTCACTGGACAACTCCTTTAGGTACAATATAGTATTCCTTAGTAATAGAGATAAGTACTGTAAATAAAAGTGAATGGAATTGAGTTTTACAAAAATCTGCACTTGCCAAGGTGCACCTGATTAGTAATTTACTTTTGCGCTGATTTAGCAAAATGGAAGCCGCCAGTCACAATTTTCTTTGAACCATAAAGGGCCATAAAAGGGATTAAAAAATCCTTATAATCACGTTAACGCTCAACTCTGCACAATCTGAGCTACTCACAGTCAACCGTGCAGACCTTGTTGGATCTTCTGATCTGTGCGTCTTGCGCTGAAATCCTCAAGAATGTCCGGCTCTTATGAGGGTTCAGGGCTATTCTGCGCATGCACATACAAGATCACAGCGCACATTGTGATGTCATGACTTTGTGAACCTTCGTGCCTGAACAGGATCCTCCTGGGCTAAATCAGAGAAGGAAGTTCTAGCGCAGTGTGAGAGACTCAGGAATTTCAGCATGAGGGGCAGGCAAGGGCGAAACAATCGTGGTCGCAGGGGTCACGACCGGGCATGGAAGTTCAGGGAGACTGAAGACCTCAGCCAGTGGCATACCACGAATGGCGACAGCCAATGTGACCACTATGGGGCCTGTGAGTCAAGTAGTCCCAGTCCCAGCATTTTCACTGAACCCTACCCCATAGGATCATGCCAAGGATCACACTTTCATATGTGTTGGCATCGCGGAAAGCATTGGAAAGCTGGGTGCTGAAGACAAGATGGATATCAGAACATGGAAAGCTGGGTGCTGAGGGTAACAGGGTTATTGGGGTATGGGAAAGCTGGGTGCTGAGGGAAAGAGCCAAGTGTCAGTGGAACTATTCTGTACCCCAAGGAGGGTGGGGACAAAGGGCTCAGGTCCAAATTTTGCATCGGGGCCCCTTGAACTCTAGTTACGCCACTATTGGTAGGGATCAGAATACACAATGCGGGCTGGACGCTGGACAGGTGGCGGTGAGTGAGGAGCGGAGAGACCGGAGAGGTGAGATGTAAGGTGAGTTGTAAGGTCAGTATAGGGATTTTCTTTACTTTTTGTAGATTATATTTATTATACACTGGGGTCTGGAGAGATCCAGGAACATAACAAGGGACAATGAATTAGTAAAGATTAACTTCTCCGGCAACTGAATTTCCTGAGAAAAGTTGCACAAACAGGCGACTTCATATTTTGCCTGATCTTCTCATCTCTTCTCTGAGATATATATAGTGCCTTGAAAAAGTATTCATACCCCATGAACGTTTCCACATTTTTTCACGTTACACCCTCAAATATACAGTATATCTATTTTATAGGGATTTTATGTGATATACCAACACAAAGTAGCAAATATAAGTGTAAAGGAAATGCTCCCTAGTTTTCTAAATATTTAAAAATATATATCTGAAAATTGTGACATGCATTTATATTCAGCCCCCCAGGAGTCAATTCTTTGTGGGACCACCTTTTGCTGAAGTTTCTGCTGTGAGTCTTTTAGAGTCTGTCTCTCCAGCTTTGCACATCTAGAGGTGACATTTCTGCCCCTTCTTTGCACACTCGCTCTCACTCAATGAGGTTGGATGGAGATCAGCAATTTTCACGTCTTGTCACAGATTCTCAATGGGATTTTGGTCTGGACTGTGACTGGGCCATTCCCACACATGAATATGCTCTGATCTAAACCCTCCACTGTAGCTGTGGCAGGATGTTTAAGGTCGTTGTCCTGCTGGAAGGTGATGTCTCAAGTCTTTTGTAGCCTCTAACATGTTTTCCCCCAGGATTGTCCTGTATTTAGCTCCATCAATCTTCTCATCAACTCTGACCATCTTCCCTGCCCCTGCTGAAGAAAAGTCTCCCCACAGCAGGATGCTGCCACCACCATGTGTGATGGTGCGGATGCTGTTTTCAGGGTACTGTTCAGTGTTAGTTTTCTTCTACATATAGCATTTTGCATTCAGCCCAAAAGGTTTTCCTTTGGTCTCCCCTGATAAGCACCTGCTTCCATATTCTCACTGTGTCCTGTACATGACTTTTTGCAAACTGCAAACGGGACTTCTTTTGGCTCCTTGCTTTCAAAAATGGTTTTCATGTTGTTACTCTTCATAAAGGCCAGTTTTTTGGAGTATACGACTAATAATTGTCCTATATGGACAAATTCTCCAATTTGAGCTGTAATCTCTAGCTCTTCCAGAGTGACCATGGGCCTCTTGACTACATCTCTATTTAGTGTTCTCTTTTTTGGTATGTCAGTTTAGATGTATGGCCATGTCTTGATAGGTTTGCAATTGTGCCATTCTCCTTCCATTTTTGGATGATGGATTGGACAGTGCTCCATGGAATGTTTAGAGCTTTGCGCTATTTTTTTTTATAACCTAACCCTGCTTTACTCTTCCTTACTTTATCCCTGACCTGTCTGGTGTGTTCCTTGGTTTTTATGATGCTGTTTGATCCCTAATGTTCTCACATAAACTTCTGAGGCCTTCACAAAACAGCTGTAGTTCCACTGTGAAGAAATTACTCACAGGTGGACTCAATTTATTAATTTTGTGACTTCTGGAGGCCATTGGTTACTAAGGATTTTATTTAGACTTCAGATGGCTGAATACAAATGCACGTCACAATTTGAAGATTTTACTACTTTGTGTTGGTATATTACATAAAATCCCAATAAAATACATTTAAAGGGGTACTGCAGGGAGATAAAAAAAATATTCTACTGTCCCTGCTCTCATAATTTAGAAAGATGAGATGCACAGTTCTGTTCCTGTACCTGTCATTCAGTGTGACGCTGGAGCTGCTCTTTGGTGATCTCCCCCCGGCTCTTTTCTGAAGGAACATCACATCAGGATGCCTGATCCATGCTGTTAGTATCTATCAGCCCCCTAATACTATCTGTTTCCCTGCATCCTGAGAATAGGGGCACTCTGCAGGCCCTGGTCTGTGCTTTATACTCTGGAATAGCTGCAAAGCTTATTGATTGGCTGCAGCACTGTTGTGATGTCAGCACTGCTGACAATAACATATACTGTAAGCAGGTGGAACAGTGGAGATTCAGTGCTTGGTCCAGGGAGAGGGAGTAAAGCACAGTTTGTTATTTTTTTAAAAAACAAATTGCATTTGGGGGACATGTGAGAACCCCCTATAAGATGGCAATCGAATACTTTGTAATTGGCCAGTATCCAAAGGTGGTTGTCCTCTGGGATGTAAACCTGGAATGTCTACTTTAGTATTTACAGTGCCAGAAACTTTAAGTAGTTCAAGGGCCAGGTTTATGGATAGCTGGATAGATGTGTGAGTCTGGCTTTCCACATACCTTTACTTTAGGCCCGTTTCACACGTCAGTGAAAAACACATGTCCCTGCGTGTGCCGTGAATCACGGCACACGTGGGTTGTCTAAGTGCAATCCGGGCTCCGTTCTCCGTGGCCCGTGTTTGCACTTAGAAAACAACTCACCTGTGCGCGCTCCCGCTCTCCATGGTGCTGATCGCTCCCGCGGTGCAGCATCCGGCCGGCGCTGACCCCCGCAGCAGCTGCTTCCGGGTCGGCTGTGTCGCGCATAATGAATATGCGCAACAGTAATGAGCCGGCTCAGAAGCAGCAGGGAGAACGGGCTGCAGAGGACATCGCTGGACGCCGGGTGAGTAAAAATGATTTTTATTTTAAAAGCACGTTTTTTTCTGGCACGTGTTTCACGGACCACACCACTGCGTGGTCCGTGGAACATCAGTGATGCCAGAAAAAAATGGACATGTCTCCGTGCGGCAATCACGCACACGCGGGTACGCCGCACGGAGACACGTGCAGTGAAAAATCACTGACGTGTGAGCAGACCCATTCATTATAATGGGTCTGCGTATGTCAGTGATTCTGGTACGTTTAAAAAAAAGCACAAACGTACCAGAATCACTGACGTGTGAAAGGGGCCTAAGGCTGTGTCTGATATGTCTTACATGGCAGTCAGTGTCAGGAGGCTGTATGTGTGAAGCCTCAGGTAAGAATCCACTGTGGGAAACAGGGGATTTGTTTGTTCTGCCTGGAACCATGGATATAGATATTGAAGCCTCTCTGAAGGAACCACCTGGAAGAAGAGAGGGTTTGCTTCGTGCTAATCCGGGAAGGCTGTGATGCTCTGAAGGCACGGGCTTGTGTGATGCCCTGGACTAGCCAGGTAGTCACAGACATAACACACCCACACCCCCTCCCCTGGATAGTTCACACCAGTCAAACAAAAATCCTTGTTGCCTCCCTCCAGGGTCTGATGTCCACACCAGGTGGGGCGGAGCCAGGCGGTTGGCCCCACCCACCGAGGAGTTCACAGGCCTGGAGGCGGGAAAAGTGACAGATCTGTGTAGACAGTGGAAGTGTGAGGAGGAGAAAACTGTCGGTGTCTGGGTAGGGGCCCAGACACAAACAGTAAGGTTGGCAGATGGTGGTGGCCATCTGCAGGAGTTAGTGGATCTCTGTGGAACCGTAGGACCGGGGTCGGGCGGTGGCCCGCCGGTACCGAATCGGGGAGCGGAGTGAAGCTAAGCACAAAGGCAGGGCCATCGGACCCCGACTAGGCTTGGAGCCGCCGACAATGGTCAAATCCGAAAGTGACCGGAACCCCAGGGGTTTACTAACAACCAAGACCCGACAGAAGGCAACAGTCCACACCGTGAGGATACACAGCCACCGCCATAGGCTAGAGATCCAAGGGCCAGCGCCTGCGGGCAAAACGGGCACCTTCGGTACCTATACGCCGGGGAGCAGACTACCGGTGGGCAACCACAGGAGTCAGAACATTCTAACAAGGTGCAGGGAAAGACAGCCACCATCACCCTGTCCGGGGAGAGCACAAACACTACAGCCGGCTGCGGGACCTGTCCACCCAGCCGTTTGGTTTACCAGAGACTCTGTGCATCTGTGTCTGAGTGAGTACCACAGTGCCATCCGGCACCGCGCCGCGCTGCCCCTGCAACCCTGCACCCCAGCCATCCAGCCTCCCCGTTCCGCAACCGGGCCCCGGGATCACCAACCCCTACCCATGGAGGGGACAACATCCTAGCTGCTCCCTGCCATCGCTCCCCGGATCCCCGTCACCAGCAGCGGTGGTGCCCATTATCACCATGACCCGTGGGTGGCGTCACGAACTATCTCCCAAAACAAACCACCCCTTTTCACTCGTGGGCGAGGAGCGCTACTCGAGTTCCCGGGTCCAGCCCACCACTCGAGCCACCGAGCAGCAGCAGCAGCCACGGACCTGAGCGTAGCGAGCGCGGCCCCTCCGCCCATGACACTTGTATGTGAATACTGGCCGAGGTCAGTGAGTAGAGGCTGACAGCTCCACTCGGGTATAGCTGTGGAGAAGTGTATCCGAACGTAAGCAGGCGTACCACAAATAATACGGACTAGAAATCCAGGTTTATGTTGTGTACCATGAGTGTGGATTATTTTAACCCCTTCAGCCCCGGGGCACTTTCCGTTTTTGAATTTTTGTTTTTTGCTCCCCTTCTTCCGAGAGCCGTAACTTTTTTATTTTTCCATCAATCTTGCCATATGAGGGCTTGTTTTTTGCGGGACAAGTTGTACTTTTAAATGAAATCATAAGTTTTACCATATGGTGTACTGGAAAGCAGCAAACAAATTCCAAGTGTGGAAAAATTGCAAAAAAAGTGTGAGGGCACAATAGTTTTTGGGATCTTTTATTCACGGTGTTCACTATATGGTAAAACTGATGTGTGGGTATGATGCCTGAGGTGGGTGCGAGTTTGTAGACCCCAAACATGTATAGGTTTACTTGTATCTAAGGGGTTAAAAAAAATTCACAAGATTGTCCAATAAAAGTGGCGTACGTTTTGCGCCATTTTCCGAAACCCGTAGAGTTCTCATTTTTTGGGATCTATGTCTCAGTGATGGCTTATTTTTTGCGTCTCGAGCTGATGTTTCTAATGGTAGCATTTTTGCGCAAATGCTACATTTTGATCGCCTGTTATTGCATTTTGCGTAAAACTTGCGGCGACCAAAAAACGTAATTTTGTCGTTTGGAATTTTTTTTTGCCACTACGCTGTTTACCAATCAGATTAATTGATTTTATATTTTGATAGATCGGGCATTTCTGAACGCGGCGATACCAAATATGTGTATATTTATTTTTTTTTTAACCCTTTAATTTTCAATGGGGGGAAAGGGGTGTTATTTGAACTTTTAGGTTGTTTTTTTTTTTTTTAATTTTTTAAAACTTTTTTTTTTACTTTTTTTATTTTATTTTACTAGTCCCCCTAGGGGGCTATAGCGATCAGCAATCCGATCGCTGATCGCTATCTGCTGATCACAGCTATACCGCTGTAAACAGCAGAAATAGTCACTTTCTTTTTTCCTCTGCTCCGTGCCGAGGAAAAAGGAAAGTGAAACTTCGTAGCAGCAGGCGTCATCACATGACCCTGTGCTATGATGGCAACCACCGAACGTCACGTGACTTCCGATGGGGGCGGCGGTAAGTAGAAAACATGGCCGCGCGCATATAGATCTCGCTGCCAGACTTTGGCAGCGAGATCTAAGGGGTTAATGTTCCGGGTGGAATGCGATTCCACTCAGAACATGTAGGCACACATGTCAGCTGTTGAAAACAGCTGATATGTGTGCCGATCCACGCCACTTGCCCGCGGCAGGGGGCGGGGCTTACCGGGACACGATCCATGACGGAAAGATCCGTCCATTGTCGTGAAGGGGTTAATAAACCATATGAACTTTTAAATGGTTTATGTTCCTATCACTA
This sequence comes from Anomaloglossus baeobatrachus, assembly GCF_048569485.1. Taxonomy (NCBI): domain Eukaryota; kingdom Metazoa; phylum Chordata; class Amphibia; order Anura; family Aromobatidae; genus Anomaloglossus; species Anomaloglossus baeobatrachus. The sequence goes on along the minus strand of NC_134353.1, from coordinate 930,946,854 downwards.
CCTCGGTGAAGCAATCAAAGTGAGTACCCCATCACGATAAGTGAGTGAAAAGTCTCACCCTTTAAGTATAATATAAAGAAGTTGTACCGCTTGAACTACCCCTTTCTATACGCCCTTATGGACATTTGTGGCGCCCTGGACAAACCAGGGGCCACAGGTAATTACACCACCACACCCTACACCCCGGTTAGGCACACCAAAGCCAAAACACAAAACCCTTGTTGCCTTCTTTCAGGGGCTGATGTCCACACCAGGGGGTGGAGCCAGGCGGTTGGTCTCCACCCACCAAGGAGTTCACAGTCCTGGAGGAGGGAACAACAGTCAGATTAGTTGTGGAGGAGCAAGTGTGAGGAGCAAAGTGGTAGTTGAGCCATCTGAAGTTAGTCCGGGTGTGGGGCCCGGACGGAGCAGCAAGGTTGGCAGACGGTGGTGACCGTCTGCAGGAGTGGCCGATTGGAGTCTACCGTAAGGACCGTGGACGGGCGGTGGCCCGGTGGTACCGGACCGGTACACAAAGAGAAGCCAGCACCATTGGCAGGGGCTTTTCGGACCCCGGCAAGGCTAGGAGTCGCCGTAAATTTGCCGAATCCGTTAGTGAAGGGGACCTCCTGGGTTTCCAAACAGTCAAGTCCCGACAGAAGGCAACAGTCCAACCCAGTGAGAGAGACACCACCACCGCCAAGGCAACCGTTTCTCAGGCCAGCGCCTGCGGGCAAAAGGGGCTCCTCCGGCCCATATCCAAGCCGGGGAGCGGGTTACCGGTGGGAACCCATTGGAACCGTACAGACATCTTAGGTGCAGGGAAAGGCAGTCACCACCAACCTGCCGGGAGCAACAACACCGCAGCCATCTGTGGGACCCGTCCATCCAGCCGTGTGTTTTACTGAGAACTGTGTCTTCATCATTGGGCTGAGTGAGTACCACCGTGCCGTGCGGCACAGCGCTGCCCCTGCAACCCTGCACCTCGCCAGGCCCTGTAGCCCGCCTGCCATCCATCCCTACCCCATCACCGGGCCCCGGGACAACAAAACCCCCTACCCACGGAGGGGAGAACTAACAACCCAGCTGCTCCCTGTCACCGCTCCCGGGATCCCCGTCCAGAGCAGCGGTGGTGTCACCAAAATCACCACAACCGTGGGTGGCGTCACGGACAATATCCAAATCCCCACAATCAAACCCCTCTTTCACTCACGGGCGAGGAACGCTGCTCGAGTCCCCGGGATCCGGCCCACCGCTCGAGCCACCACCGAGCAGCAGCAGTAGCCGTGCCGGACCCGAGCAGTGGGAGAGCGCAACGTCCCCTCCTCCGCCCGCGACAACTTGGGGTCATGAACAGGATCTTACCGCTCTGCCGTCTGGTAGAGGTGCGCCTTGTTACCGCCGGAGGTGTCCGGCCGAAAAATTTCAGAAGCCGCCATCATTGGCGCGAAAAGTTCCCGCTCAAGCGTCTCCTCGAGTAGTGGAGGCGTGAAGGCCAAAACCCCGCCCCTGTAGAGGAGGAGCCGAAAAGAGGCTAAGGGGGACAAAATGGCGGCTGGTTGCATGTGAGCGTGGCTATAGAAGCAGGGATGCCAGGACCCTGCGGCCATTGACTGGTTCCTGGAAGAGGCCGCTGCTAAAGATGCTGAGTCCGACCGACAGCACCGTGGTCCCCGCGCCTGGCCCCGCAGCATGGGTGGAAGTCCGGACCGTCCAGCTAAGCAGCCATCTGCAGGTCCGCATGCAGCTCCTCCTGGAGGAGTGGGAGGCCGACATGGCGGAAGTGGTGGCGGCCATACGGAGACGCGAGGTGGAGGGAGTCTTGGAAGGGAGGGTAAGTGACCCACGCCCCTGTACCCCTAGTGGGTCGGTCATCGCGGCTGAGGGACCCGGTCCATACCCGCTCGCCCTGCTACCTGCCCCGCTACCCGTGTTGGCTGCTGCTGCCCCGCCACTAGGCCCGCTACCACCACCATCGGTAGCGGTACCCTGCCAATCCGCCCCGGCGGACCGACCTGCAGCAGAAGCTCGTGACCGCCCTGATCCGCTTCCATGGAAGAAGCCAAAGGCTGAGGCCGTCAGCAAAGGTGCACCGGAGGCACGGCGGGGATGCAGCTGCCAGGAGGCAGAGCAGGCCATGTCACAGCGGGGTCCCTCATTACTGAAGGTGCCGGTCGTAGCCGACACGGAGGGACTCTGTCTGGGTCCGTCCCCCACACACGCTGAACCGGAGCAAACAGAAAGTGCTCCCGACTGGGAGCGGCGGCAACGGCAGCTGCGCAGAGAGATCGATGCCCGAGAGGGGTGTAGAGCGGATGTGCATGCCCGCATGTATATGGAGGAAGATCGCCTGCAGCGAGCAACCATCGGGGTCCAGAGCGGTGCACCATGTGAAGGTGGCACTAGAGCCCCACGAGTGAGAATGGACTGTTGAGCCGCAAAAGTCAGCGGAGTCCCGTTGCAGTTGTCCCCCGTTGGGACCACCAGTGTTAAAAGTACCGTTTGAAAGTTTGAAAATGATAAGTGAATGAAACAGAAGAAAGTTACCTGATTGTCAACTGTGATTTGAACCGGACGTAGCCGGCAGCTGGTCCCCGTTGGGACCCCCTTCACCATTTTTACATAAGAAACTACTTATGAACAGGCCCGAGAACTTGCAGGGCAACCACAAACTAGTGGCATGTAAATAAAAATGTTTGTTACAGCTCCCACCGTTACCGCCTCCGGAGAGGCAGATTGGAGGAAGGGCCCGCAGTGGAGCAGGCTGGGGCCCAGCCACCACCGGAACCGGTGGCAATCCTCTGGGGGTTTCAGGGGTTCCCCATGGACGTGGGTCCCCTGAAAAGGACAGAACCCGCTTGGGCAATTTGTGCAGGACTGGGGTCAAGGGGTGCTGCCTGTTTGCTTAGGGGCAGCATCAGGGCCAGGTTGCTTGGGTGGGAGAGAGCGGAAGCCGTAACCGTTGCAACGTTTAAGTAAGAGTACCTCCCGATGTGGGAAGATGTTATTTTACTTGTATTATGTGTTTTACCGTTATTTATATTTTTTTCAGTTGGTGAAAATAAAACCGGTGATGGACGGGCAGCCCGCGGACGGTCTGCATTTTGCTAAGGGGGAATGTGGCACCCTGGACAAGCCAGGGGCCACAGGTAATTACACCACCACACCCTACACCCCAGTTAGGCACACCAAAGCCAAAACACAAAACCCTTGTTGCCTTCCTTCAGGGGCTGATGTCCACACCAGGGGGTGGAGCCAGGCGGTTGGTCCCCACCCACCAAGGAGTTCACAGTCCTGGAGGAGGGAACAACAGTCGGATTAGTTGTGGAGGAGCAAGTGTGAGGAGCAAAGTGGTAGTTGAGCCATCTGAAGTTAGTCCGGGTGTGGGGCCCGGACGGAGCAGCAAGGTTGGCAGACGGTGGTGACCGTCTGCAGGAGTGGCCGATTGGAGTCTACCGTAAGGACCGTGGACGGGCGGTGGCCCGGTGGTACCGGACCGGTACACAAAGAGAAGCCAGCACCATTGGCAGGGGCTTTTTGGACCCTGGCAAGGCTAGGATTTGCCGAATCCGTTAGTGAAGGGGACCTCCTGGGTTTCCAAACAGTCAAGTCCCGACAGAAGGCAACAGTCCAACCCAGTGAGAGAGACACCGCCACCGCCAAGGCAACTGTTTCTCAGGGCCAGCGCCTGCGGGCAAAAGGGGCTCCTCCGGCCCATATCCAAGCCGGGGAGCGGGTTACCGGTGGGAATCCATTGGAACCGTACAGACATCTTAGGTGCAGGGAAAGGCAGTCACCACCAACCTGCCGGGAGCCACAACACCGCAGCCGTCTGTGGGACCCGTCCATCCAGCCGTGTGTTTTACCGAGAACTGTGTCTTCATCATTGGGCTGAGTGAGTACCACCGTGCCGTGCGGCACAGCGCTGCCCCTGCGACCCTGCACCTCGCCAGGCCCTGTAGCCCGCCTGCCATCATCCCTACCCCATCACCGGGCCCCGGGACAACAAAACCCCCTACCCACGGAGGGGAGAACTAACAACCCAGCTGCTCCCTGTCACCGCTCCCGGGATCCCCGTCCAGAGCAGTGGTGGTGTCACCAAAATCACCACAACCGTGGGTGGCGTCACGGACAATATCCAAATCCCCACAATCAAACCCCCTTTTCACTCACGGGCGAGGAACGCCGCTCGAGTCCCCGGGATCCGGCCCACCGCTCGAGCCACCACCGAGCAGCAGCAGTAGCCGTGCCGGACCCGAGCAGTGGGAGAGCGCAGCGTCCCCTCCTCCGCACACGACACATTGTGATGATTATGATGAGGGATATGCTGAGAAATATTGTGAGAATTATGATAAAGGTCAGTCAGCTGTCACTGTACATCCACCCAACCTCTTGCCCTGCAGCCAGAAGAAATCATCCTGGTCTGCCCCAGGGCCAAATGATGAAGGGAAAAGTGATATAGTCTGCTAACAGACCAGGCCTATAGCTAATGAGGAACTGGTGGCAGACTACCGCAATGTACCAGACTAGCAGAATTCTGTTCCATTGGGGCTAGTGGAAAGTTCCTGTCAGCCTGTCGGGGTTGTGGGAAAGCTGGGTGTCACGCTGGAGGTTGCGTGACCTACTCACTTCCTCTTCGCATGCCTCCCTGTGCTTGCAGGGACAGGAGGTGTCAGTTCTGCATTACAGCAAGTAGACCTTGCATAGCCCTTGGGGCACGGAACGTTGCGTGTTGGCGGGAGTAGGGACTAGGTCGTATCACATGACCCCAATGTATTATGTACATCAGGGTGGGGCTGTGAGGTGCAGTTTCATCATGGATTGACAGAGTTGCAACCGAACTGAGGGATGTCCGAGTGACCCCCTTGCCTGGTCTTTGACAGCCATCAAAGAATTGGAGAGGGGAACGCCAAGGAGCACTGCTAAAATCCTATGTGATACGATGGCCAAATGTCATTATCGGAACACCTTCCTTTTTTTTACTGATGAATGCAGGTGCAGGGGTGTCACAATGGGAATAAAACGGAGAGAGAAGAGAGTGCATAAGTTGGCATCAACGGTGATGACCGAGTGACCAAAGAAACTTCTCCATGGCCTCCAAAATGACTGACAAGACTAAAAGAAATGTAAAGTTGTAGTCATACAATGGCTCAGATTTAATTCCAACTTTTACTACAACTTTTTATCCACATGCATAAACTTTTTTGTATTTTATCTTAGCCAATATGAAATGCTTTCCCTTCAGACGGGAGCTCTCCATGGTGCTGAATCAGTGCAGCCACATCCCAGAGACTGCTGATTCCTGCTTACAGATGTAGCAGACGGCGCCGGTAATCGAGCACAATTCATTGTGATATCTCCATGTGTTCTCTGTGGTTTTCCATATTCCGGCGGGTGAAACGGCTGCATTATTTTAATGCAAAAGAAACAAATGAATATTCGCTAGATCTGTATGTAAAAGCCATTTGCCACTTCCAAAGAAAGTATTATAATAGGCGTCCTGTAATTTCATTTCAGAAAGGTGACTCTGAGTGATGGTTGTGTGAACTAAGCCCTGAGATTTTCAATTAGACTGGAAAGTTTTGCATTTTACTTTCTGAACAATTGAGAAAAATGAATATTCACCCCTACCGAGAGGTAAAACCTTTATCCATATTGGGGGTTAATGTTTGCAATTTTAGGTTTTGCCTCAAACTCATTTTCTCATCCTTAGTTTGTATATATTTATTTATTTTATTTGGTGAATTTTTTAAGGATTTTATTTTATCCATATTAAAAAAAAATTGTAGGGTGTGATGGTGGGATATGGTGTACTGTGTATCATGTTGTGTAGGTTGGTATTTTACGTGTGGTTAACTGTCCATTCTCTGTATTGCTTCTGTGTACATTGTATTGTCTGTAGGTAATCACCCCCTGTAGAGTTCCTGTCCCTAGGTCTTGGGGAGAGGGCCTGGGATCCACCTAAACTCTCTGCTTACCTGAAGAATGAGTCTGTTTGAGAACTTGAAGAGAAGCAGGACGAGTCATCCTCTGGGGCAGTAACTGTGGTTCTCCAGAGGAGAGCCCTGGACATTTATTGTTTACTGGATTATATTTGTGTTTCTTTACTATTTTTTACCCTCTGTATTGTGGATTATTTTATGGACCATTTGATTTGCTTGGAATAAATATTCTTGGATTACTCACTCATCTCTCGCTCTGGGATATGGGATTAGGACCCCGTCACAACTGGTGGCAGTGGTGGGATCAACAGAGCACAGCCTAATGGAGATCAACCCACAGAGTGAGTACAGAAACTGGACCGCATCCAGTCTAAAGGGAGAGCAATAGATCTGGGCCTGAGCTACCAGGGACTGAGTAAAGAAGCCTTAATTGATGTACTGATGGCTACGAGCCAGTCCAACTCCTCTCAGATGTCTGACGGACAAGAAGGACCCCGTCACATAGGGCCTCATTCTTAATTTGAGATTTTTTTTATTCATTTTTCTTTGTTTTGTCTTGTAGTATTTGTTGATGTTTCTTGCTCCAAATTGTTCTTAAATTTAATGAAAAATCAAAAATTCTCTCTTTTTTTGTCTTCCTTTAACCCCTTACCAACCTTTGCCGTACATTCTGCCGAAGACCCCCATTTCCTGTCATTAAGATTCTCCTGTGAAAACCAGCATTGCATTTAGCCGGCGTTCATATGAGGCTGTGATTTTTGCTATACATAGCAGTGCTTGTGCACTGTTATGCATAGCACAAGCGATCAGATGATCGCAACTTCAAGTCCTCTAAGGAGAAAATAAAAAACAGCAAAAAGTTAAAAATATATAAAAAAATATGAAAAATTAAAAAAAACCTCAAAAGTTTACATCACACCCCTTTTGCCAAAATAAAAATAAAACAATTAAAAAAGAACACATTTGATATCGCAAAAGTATGATCTGTTAAAATATAAAATAAATGATTGCAAATTGGTAAACAGGATAATTAGGAAAAATCGATATGCCAATATTAATTTTTTTGGCTGCCACTACATGGCAATAAAGTGGAATTGCCAGTGATCAAAATAGGTTTGAAATGGCAGCCAGGGACTATGTGACTACAATGACTAGTCCTGGAGGCTGGTCCCGGATCAATTCTCCACTCCCCGGTCAGCTAGACTGATAGGTCTTCCCTATACAAACACATAAGGAGAGACCTGTCAGTCTAGGGAAGTGGGGAGAAATCCTCCTGGTTGCATTATTCATGGTACCTGTGTCAGTGTCTCTTTTCACTAAATCCTCCCCCCAGTGAAAAATATTTGACTGCAATAATGGTTCGGGCAGGTTCACCTTTTTTTAAATGGACATTTTTTGGACATTTTTAGTCTTTCATTAGCTGTAATATGGCCAGATTTTAGCATCAGTATTATGGTCACAATACAGAAATGTTCCGCTGTTCTGATGAACCAAACCTAAAATACCACAGACCGTTTTGGTAATCCAAAGTATGTGGTCATGAAAAATGTGATGCATTATGTGTTGTAATGTGCGTACACTGTAGACTGATACATGTGCTTTGTACTTTGCTGCCATCTACTGGTCAATTTGTGTATATGAAAGTTAGTTATTCAGTCTCCTCACAACAAGCTGCCATAGAAATGGCTGGTGGGAGTCTTCTACCTCACCAGTGTAGTCAAGAGAGTGGGAGGAAGCACTACTACTCCCAAAATCTCTATTCCAGTCCATGTTGAGGGGATATTATTCCACATATAGTTGCCTCCACAGAGGAGTGAAGCTTTAAACAGTCAGGAGAGATAAGGCTGAACTGGGTGCATGGTTTCCTATGAGCGTAGGGTGAGAAGCAGTGCTACGTCACTTCTATGCCACAAACTCTATCTGCCCTACCCCTAGCAATAGGGAATGGTAGCACCAAAACCATGAGTAGCTCCATACTACAAGTGTGTTGACACGTAGAGCCAACCCGTGAAGGTTCCTCTATCAGCGAAACATTACTGGGCTGGGCATAACATTGCCTCCAACAGCAAGTGAGGAGCACTGTGTTCCAACCGCCCTGAGAGATCTAAACTTTCTTGTTTCACAAGTAAAAGACAACAGGGTGCTTTACACGCTCCGACATCGCTACAATATATCGTCGGGGTCACATCATTAGTGACGCACATCCGGTGCCGGTAGCGACATCGCAGCGTGTAACACTAATGAGTGACGATCAATGATCACAAAATCATTCAAAAACGGCAATCCTTGACACGTCGTTCATTTCCTTAATATCGCTGCTGGCACAGGTACAATGTTGTTCGTCGTTCCTGCGGCATCATGCATCGCTATGTGTGACACCGTAGGAACGAGGAACATCTCCTTACCTGCGTCCACCGGCAATGCGGAAGGAAGGAGGTGGGCGGGATGTTACGTCCCGCTCATCTCTGCCCCTCCGCTTCTATTAGCCGGCCGCTTAGTGACGCCGCAGTGACGTCGCTATGACGCTGAACACACCTCCCCCTTGAAGGAGGGATTGTTTGGCGGTCACAGCGACGTCACTAACAAGGTATGTGCGTATGACGCTGCCGTAGCGATAATGTTCGCTACGGCAGCGATCACCACATATCGTTACAACAACGAGGGCAGGTGCAATCGCATGCAACATCGCTAGCAATCACTAGCGATGTCGCAGCGTGTAAAGTACCCTAACTTCTTTCATACGCCAGCAACCCAATCCAGATACCATGACAGTACCATATCTTGCCAGTGGCACTACATAACCCAGCTGGCCCTTCTGCAATATCTGGTGCCTTCGCCGTGGCTCACACATTTCTGGCTGACAATCTAATGTCTATTCTCTTGATTATCTCCTCCTGACTCAATGATGTCCCATAGACATACTCAATCCTTTGGACAAGAGCTGGGGCTATCGATGTCGGAGTCTTCTGATTGAAGGACACATCTGTCAAGCATATATAAAGGTGAGTCAGAAGAAAAGCCGTCAGTTCTATGAGCTTTCCACCAACACGTATCTAAGGTTATGTGCACAAGAAGTCTTTTTCAGGTGTATTGCACCTGAAATCCACCTGAAAAAAGAGCTTAATGGTTTATATATATATATATATATATATATATATATATATATATATACAGTTTAGAAAAAAAATGATGGCTGCAGCAAAGAGGAATGACCAAAAGGACATCAAAGAAGATCCTTAGATCCTTCAGAAAAAAAACTACCAAAGTTTTCCTGAAGGTCTTCTGCATCAAAGGCCCAGTATATTTGCTAGCATCTAAATGACCTGAACCCTGAAGGTGGTGTAAAGGGGGCTTTACATGCTGCGACATCGCTAACGATATATCGTCGGGGTCACGTCGTTAATGACGCACATCAAGCGTCGTTAGCGACATCACAGCGTCTGACACCTAGAAGCGACGATCAACGATCGCAAAAACGTCAAAAATCGTTGATCGTTGACACGTCGCTCCTTTTCATAATATCGTTGGTGGTGCATGCCGCTGGTTGTTCGTCGTTCCTGCAGCAGCACACATCGCTATGTGTGACACCTCAAGAACGATGAAATCTCCTTACCTGCGTCCACCGACAATGAGGAAGGAAGGAGGTGGGCGGCATGTTCCGGCTGCTCATCTCCGCCCCTCCTCTGCTATTGGGTGGCCGCTTAGTGACGCCGCTGTGACGCCGAACGAACTACCCCCTTAAAGGAGAGATTGTTTGGTGTCTCCAGCAACATCGCTAAGCAGGTATGTGCGTGTGACGCTGCCGTAGTGATATTGTTCGCTATGGCAGCAATCACCACATATCGCAGGTATGACGGGGGCGGGTGCTTTTGCACACGACATCGCTAGCAATGTCGCAGCGTGTAAAGCACCCTTAAGATGGTGGCTCTAGTAAATGTAGAATACGAGACTTATTAGGGCGTGTCTGCCTATCCACATACCTCCATCCATGGGTGTGATTCATATGTTATAATGGTGTCTGATTGTTTGACACATGGACAGTGTCAGTGTGTGGAGCTTGTTATACCTCTAGAAGGAACACTAGAGAGAAAGGACTCACTTGTCTTGACCGGGCTAGGTCAGTGTGTGGAGGTTGGTATAGCTCTAGAAGGTACTTATGAGAGAGAGGATTTGCTTTTCGTGACTAGGTTAGGTCAGTGTGTGGAGGTTGTTATACCTCTAGAAGGATCCTATGAGAGAGAAAAAGATGATTTGCTTGTCCTGACTGGGTTAGGTCAGTGTGTGGAGGTTGGTATACCTCTAGAGGGAACCTATGAGAGAGAGAGAGGATTTGCTTGTCCTGACCGGCTAAGGTCAATGTGTGAAGGTTGTTATACCTCTAGAAGGAACCTATGAGAGAGAGAGAGGATCTGCTTGTCCTGACAATTCATTGTGCCTGTGGAGGCTGCTATAGCTCCACTGAGATACTTCTAAGCAGAAGTGGTATCCAAACTTGTGCGAGTATACCAGCAAGTGAAACTGACTGTGATACTGTATTTATGTTCCTTGAAGCCGGAACTGGAAGAGGGCTTGTGTTATGTTTTTGGAGAGAGGTTTATGTGTTGCTGAATAAACCTGCTGGACTTTATAAGTAAAAATGTTCCTGTCGTTACCTCGAGGAGCAAGCTGGGTGAGTAACCCCATCACAGTGGCCTCATACATTGGACAACTGTGGATCAAAGCCACTGAATTCAACTTTCTCGGTTTACTTGCTCTCATAGGAAATATTCTAATGTTATAGATATTCGGAAGTATGTTCTTGTGACGTGTATAAGAACAGGCTCAGGGTTAGTGTAGCGCCCAGAGAAGGGGGTACTCGGTCCCGGGCAGTAACAAATGGGAATGTCACTCTGGTGGCCATTGCCTGGTCCCATGCCCTGGGACACTTTTTGTTAATGGGGGGTATTTATATCGTAGATAAGAGTTTTTGTCATGTGACACCACCTGCGGGTTGCGGTTAAGGATGGAGAACCGCCGCTGCTGTATGTGGGTACTCCCAGAGCTGAGGGTAGTGGCAGCTGTGATGGTAAGCCCTCCGCAGGTAGTGCTGTGCCTGGGAGATGTAATGGGGCAATAATGGAGACTAGACAGGTTGTTTTTAACAGTCTCTACTCACTGTGGACCCTTGGGTTGCTGGTTCAGGTCCCTTGGAGGACCAGTGCCAATGTAGTGACCCAGGTTGCTCTGTCCCTGGCACTCTCTGTGAATTGAGACCCCGTAACATGGAGCATTTGGGGACCCCGACTGTCCCTTTTGGGCTACAGTCTCCTTCTTCATACAGCGGGCAGTGCAGACCCTGCGGAGAGGTAAGTGTCCGAACCCCGTTCCTAGTTTACTGCTGTAGACCCCGGATTATTTGGTTTGGTGAAGTGCGTGAAGGTGTCCTCACCGGTCAGATATTTGCCAAACAGTCTAAAACTTGCGCTTGACCTAGGGCCCAGTGCCCCGTGCGTGCTCCGGTCCCAGCAGTATTTCAGTACCTTTCCTGGCGACCTCTCTCCTGTGCCCCTGGGTTCACCGTTACACGGACCCAGCTCAGGCACGTCCGCACACCTCTCCTGTGTGCTCCCGATTCTCGACTCCTCTCTTACTGACTGACCCCTCCCACCAGGCTGGCTAAACCCAGGGACTCGTTCCCATGGCGACCATCCCCTTACGTGGTTAACCCTCTATTCCCAGTGTGGAGAGGAGAACTAGTATTTAGATTGTGTTTTGGTGGAATTGGCACTGGTACTCCAGGTCCCAGGGGGTAGGTCCTGCATTCCCAAGAGGATTCAATTCCCTGTAGTGCCCTGAGTGTCTCAGGGGCGCTACATTAGCGTTCCCATTTAAAATCTGAGACCATGCACATTTAAATGTTGTTTTTTTCCTTTGGGCATTTTAGGATTAATCCCTTCCTTTGTGCAGCAGCCGACTTGCTTAGCTGTCCTCAGTTGACCACTGCCGGGCTGTATTTAATCCTTCTGCTTCCTGAAGAGGTTGTTGGTTATTCTATTCAGTTAGTAGCGAGCCATGGAGCAGAGAGGACGTGTTTTTACCACTACTGCTGCTGCTGCTGCTGCTACTATCTGCTGAGATTGTTGTAAGTGATTTCTACTACATAATTTTCTTTGTACCCTTACCCATACATCTTTAGTTATCCCCTAGTGCAGGTTTTAGGTGTGTATGAGTTTTTGTTTACTTCTATTAGTCATTCCTTGTTGGTTGGTTTTTGGGATCTCCATCCTAGTTTGTTCCCCGGGTGGTGAGGACGTAGTCATCAGGGTCAGGACAGGAGATAGGGCCACATTGGAGGCTCAACCCTGACTACCTTTAAGTCTACGGTTGGGATAAGGAGCAGCACAGAAATCCCAGTCCTGGGGTCAGTCGAGGAGCCCCTGTATCATTTTTATCTCCCCATTTCAGTTTTTCACTCTCTTCATTGCAAGCTTGGGGAATGAAGCCCGCATATCCATGGAGGGGATTGGCAATGATACCTGTTGGCAAAATATGTGTTGTGTTCAGATGGCAGCTATCTGAAGTGTATGGCAGGTACCTCAAAGCTGATCGCAGGCATGAAAAATGTTTGTGAGTCTCAGGTCAATATGACATCTATAGTGGCCTATATGCATTAGATGATTGCCCGATCCCACCAAAATTGGTTGAATCTGGCAACGAATATCTAATATCAATGGCCAAAAGCGATGATTCATTTCCAGCTAGTCCACAACCCATAAAAGAGGTGAACGTTTCTGTAAAGAGCTCATTATATAACAACTCCCATGGAAACAATTTAATTTAACAAGATGTTATAAAGACATTGTCTCTGAACTCTTGGAAGACGGAAATCTGGTAGAGATGTCACACAGCTGGTCACGCAACTAATCAAGGAATCATTGTGGTGGAAACCTTAACAGGGTCACAAGGCTACAATAAGGAAATTAATGGCTCGTGTCTCGTCAGGGATCTCATGGAGTTTGGAATCAGGGGATTCGTAAATGACTCAGAAACAGATAGCGGAGTAATTATTTACTGTGAAATAATGGGGTGGGGAACAAGGCCGGATGTGCTCAGGGACATGGTAATTGTTAACTTTTACCCATAATTGATCTGAGAATAGAAGTAAATAATAAAAATGTGGAGGCAGAGTTTCATGCTCCGTATTCTGTTACATGGAGCTATTAAAATTCCATTATCTTTCCTTCCTCTATTAATTTTTTTGTCCCCTGTAGTCATATCATAGACATTATTCAGTAAAGGAGAACCGAGCTGCAGAGTTGTCCAATATCTATTACTCCATACAGGGAAGGAAGAAGCCGTCGCGTTCTAATGGAAGTAGAAACATTCTATGATGATCGTCACAAGGTGGTGCTATACTCTACAAGTATGCAGTAAATGAAGAGGTAGTCAGACAGGCTGAGATAATAAACCAGGAGGGTACAACAGTACACGGGGGGCAGACAGAGATGAGGTCGAGATACAAGCCGAAGGTCAGGGTTCCAGGAGAGTACACACAAGATACAGGGAGCAGGCGGGGATGTCATCAGGAAGAAGTCCGGGGTCAGAAGCCGGGAAGTCACAACAGATTCAGGGGAGGACAGGCAGAGATGGGTGAACAGCAAGATCTGAATACTGAGTACCACGGAAGCCAACAACACAACTGTAAACAGGAAGTATGACTGGCGGCGTCCTGAGCTAACACGCTCCCTAAAGAAGCAAAGCAATCACCAGGAGCGAAAAACATCTGCGTGAGCACCTCCCAGGACAGCGTGAAACCTAGTGCTGTGAAACAACCCACAGAGCATTCATCTTGCAAAATGCTCTGCACCATAAGTAACATATACCGGCTCTGCAGGAGAGCATGGCAGAACAATACAAAATGTTCTGCACAGCGTAATCAGGACAGATTTGTACCGCCCCGGGGCTCGGCCAGCTGCCGAGCTACTCGGATCCGGGCTCGTCGGTGGGTGGCTCGAGCTCCTCCCTGACCCGGGGGTCACGTCGTTCTGAAGGGAATGCTGGCGCTATGCGAGGGGTGGTGTTCGGTGGGGAGGTCCACGGCCGGGGCCGCGGTTGTTTTGGGGGGGTTAAGTTCGTGATGCCACCCACGGGTTGTGGTGAATGGATGGACACCACCGCTGCCGCTGACTAGGCTCCCGGGGACGGTGTTGCGCAGCTTGGTGTTGACCCCTCCGTGGGTAGGGGGTGATGGTCCCGGGGGCCCCAGGGAGGTGCTGAGGCGGGGTCGGATGATGGATGCGTGCTGGTGTGTCGGTGCGGTGTGTGGCCTGAGGGCACTGTTGTACTCACTATTACAGACACACTAGAGTCTCTGGTAAACCAAACAAGATGGCCAACGGTGCCCGCAGCCGGCTGCGCTTCTCCCCTTTCTAGGTTGGTGGTTTCCGCCTTTCTCCTGCACCTCACTTTTGGTAGAATTGTGACTGCTATGCCTGAGCAATGGTAGTCCGCTCCCCAGCTTTGTGTGTGCTGGTAGAGCCCGTTTGCCCGCAGACGCTGGCCCGTGGGATCTCGATGCCTGGGCAGTGACTTTCTATCCCTATGGTTGGGCTGTTGTCTTTAGTCGGGTCTTGGGTGGGAAAGGACCTAAAGTCCAGACCCCAATTAGTGAATTCGACTCAGTCCAGTGGTTTCTGAGCCTCGTACCATGTCTGAGTACCCCTCCTGGTGCTCCGGTTTCCAATCGGTTCCCCGATTCGGTACCGGCAGGCTACTACCCGGTCCCGGTCCCTTACGGTTCCACCGGCTGTAATCCCAGCTCCTGCAGGCGGCCACCACTGTCTGCCTCCTGGCCCCAGAAAATCCGGGCTCCGACCCAGATCCCTGACAGATGTCTTCTCCTAACTCTCTCCCTACTCCTCTCCTTCCTCTCCCTTTCACCTCCTCAACAGAACTCTCCGTCTTTTTCCTGCCTCAGGCCATCTGAACTCTTCGGTGGGCGTGGCCAACCACATGGCTCCGCCCCCGGGTGTGAACGTCAGAACCTGAGAGGGGTGACTCAGGGTTTTAAGGTTGCTGGTTTTAGGGGCAGGTGTTTGTGCAAGGGACTACCTGTGACTACCTGGCTAGTCCAGGGCGTCACAGATTCCTTAAAGAACACTATGCTAAGGACTAAAAGATTTGTGGAAAATAATTAAAGGAGATTTTAAACGTTTTTAAGATTTTTTAAAAAATGGATGTTCAAAGTTTGTTGTGCTACGAGCCATCTGGTTATTCGGTTAAAGGGAACCTCTGACATCCATAACTGATATTTACAAACACATATAGGGATAATCTACAGATAAATCCCATGTGTTAGGAATCGGCGCTGCAGTAGCCGCAAGCAGCCTGCTGTGGTTCCTTCTATGCCAAGGCGCCGGCTGCCATTTTTGGCCGTGCTTCTGGTCGTCCAGCTGGCTGCTTATTCCTCCATGTCTAAGTGTGGAGAGGGACTAGGGCGCATACGAGTGCCGATTTTCCCCGGCCAGAGTCTAAGTCCAGTGTTTCGCCTGGTGAGCATGCTCAGCCTGTTCGTACCATTTCTGAGGCTAAGTCCTCAGTTCAGGCTACTGAGCATGCTCCCACACTTACTGTGAAAAGCCTTGTTTCCTGTGTCGATATCATTTAAGGGGTCAACCTGGTCCACAAGGGATTGTGTGGACACAGGGGCTGGGGATAATCTTATCTCCTCCACTTTTGCCCAGAGGCATGCCATTTCGCTGGTGCAAATGCCAAGGCCAGTGAGAGTCCATGTGGTGGATGGGCCCTTTTTACCCAAGTTAATTCTCCACCAGACGGTGCCCATTATCCTTGCCATGTCATCTGGGCAAAGGGAGACCGTTTTGTTCCTGGTTCTCCCTAAGGGTGCAGATGATATTCTGCTGGGCATGCCTTGGCTGAAGCGGCATTCCCCACATATCGAGTGGTCGTCAGGGGAGATTGTGCGGTGGGGTGAGCTTAGTAGCTCCCACTGCTTGTCTCCATCTCCTGCCCGCCGCACAGTGGTACCTGTGATGACTATGGACCATCCGAGTGGGGGGGCGCTAGAGGGGGAGGTACTTTTACGAATCTGCACCGCCGTAGCCGCAAGCAGCCTGCTGCGGTTCCTTCTATGCCCAGGTGTCGGCCGCCATTGTTGGTCATGCCTCGGGTCGTACAGCTGGCTGCTCATTCCTCCACGTCTAAGGCGGGCGTTACACGTTGCGACATCGCTAGCAATTGCTAGCGATGTCCAGCGCGATAGCACCCGCCCCCGTCGCACATGCGATATGTGGTGATTGCTGCCGTAGTGATCATTATCACTACGGCAGCTTCACACGCACATACCTGCTCGGCGACGTCGCTGTGTCTGCCGAACAATCCCTCCTTCAAGGAGGAGGTGCATTCGGCGTCACAGTGACGTCACCACAACGTCACTAATCGGCCGGCCAATAGAAGTGGAGGGGTGGAGATGAGCGGGACATAACATCCTGCCCACCTTCTCCCTTCCTCATTGCCATCGGGACGCAGGTAAGGAGATGTTTGTCGCTCCTGCGGGTTTACACACAGCGATGTGTGGAACTGCAGGAACGACAACATCGTACCTGTGGTCAAACAGACATTATGGAAATGAACGACGTTACGCAGATCAGCGATATTGTACGCTTCTGTGCTCGTTCATCGTCGCACCTAGGATTTACATGTTGCGATGTCTCTACCGGTGCCGGATGTGCGTCACTAACCATGTGACCCCGACGATATATCGGTAGCGATGTCGCAACATGTAAAGCCCCCCTAGGTGTGGAGAGGCGGCTAGGGTGCATGTGCGTGCCGATTTTCCCAGCCAGAGCCTAAGTCCAGTGTTTCGCCTTGTGAGCATGCTCAGCCTGTTAGTACCATTTCTGAGGCTAAGTCCTCAGTTAGGGCTACTGAGCATGCTCCCACACTTACTGCAAAAAGCCTCTTTGCACAGGCACTTGGACTTCGTTCTGTGTCTAAGTCCTGTGTTGTGCCTACTGAGCATGCTCAGGCTGATAGTCTGATTTCCGAGGCTAAGTTGGTTGCTCTAGCTACTGAGCATGCTCAGGCACTTAGTGCATTGGAGGCTAAGCCCAGTAAGGACTTCACTGGGCATGTCCGTGAGGTGGCAGACCCTGATAGGACAGAGGGCATCAGATGTCCTGATGACGTGGCCACTCTGAACTGGCTCGCAGAGGCCTGCCCCTATGACCTGGTCCCCCACCATTGATCGTCAGACGATGACTGGTGAGGTGTTTGGGGCGTAGCTGCCATTGTGTCATCAGTGGCAGTTCCGGATAGGCTGCTGGTGATGTCACTGATGATGTGGCACTATCCAATTGGTCCCTGGTGGCGCAATTGTGGCTCACCCTGGGATGGGGCAGACCCTAGGTGATAAAAGGGCGTGGAGACTGCATGGAGGTGCGCAGTCTTCACATAAGCTCAGAGACTATGCACACGCTCATGTGTAGAGCCCATTGCAGCTGCAGCCTTTTAGATTAGAAGCGGTAGGTAGGGCTAGGCGGCTGGTGCCTGTCATGCCAGGACACCTGTGGCTCAGTACGTTAGGGTAAGGAGCTGCTCTTCCCTCCTGCCTTCCAGTCCTACTTGTGCAGCCCAGTGGAGTTAACTGGGCTGCGGCTACTGAGCCGACTGTCCCGGTGTGCCCCCTACGTGCACGGACAGTGTACCCCAGTCACCATGTAACCAGCTTACTGGGAGAAAGTGAAGGTGTCCGCTTGGAGATGAATGTGTTCATACAGTGGACATTGGTGAGGACAAGGAGGAAGATCCCAATGTACCCAATCCTCCAGTGACAGTATCCATCACCTCCAACCTTTCATGGCATAGCAAGTCCTATGTACCACTACCACAACCTCAGGGTCTATATGTCGCGGGCGGAGGGGACGCCGCTGCGCTCACTAACGCTCGGGTCCGGCGCTGCTGCTCGGTGGCTCGAGCGGTGGGCCGGATCCGGGGACTCGAGCGGCGCTCCTCGCCCGTGAGTGAAAAGTGGGTTAGTTTGTTTTGGTGATTTAGTCCGTGACTCCACCCACAGGTTGTGGTGAAGATGGGCACCACCGCTGCTGGTGACGGGGATCCCGGGAGCGATGGTAGGGAGCAGCTGGGATGTTGTTTTCCCGCTCCGTGGGTAGGGGTCAGTGGTCCCAGGGCCTGGTGGTGTGACGGGGAGGCAGGGTAGGTGAGGTGCAGGGTTGCAGGGACAGCGCAGCGCGGTGCCGGATGGCACGGGTATACTCACTCAGCAAGAGATGCACAAAGTCCTCGGTAAACCAAACGGCTGGATGGACGGGTCCCGCAGCCGGCTGCAGTGTCTCTCCCCGGACAGGTGATGGCGGCTGTCTTTCCCTGCACCTTTGTGTACTGTTTTGACTACGATGGGTCCCCAACGGTAGTCCACTCCCCGGTGTATGGATGCCGGAGCAGCCCGTTTGCCCGCAGGCGCTGGCCCTTGGGTCTCTAGCCTTAGGCGGTAGCTGTATACCCTCACGGTGCGGACGGTTGCCTTCTAACGGGTCTTTTGTTGTTAGGAAACCCCTGGGGTTCCTGTCACACTCGGATTTGACTGTTGACGGCGACTCCAAGCCTAGTCGGGGTCCGATGGCCCTGCCTGTGTGTCTGGCTTCACTTTGCTCCCCGGTCGGTACCGGCGGGCCACCGCCAGACCCCGGTCCTACGGTTCCGCGTTGATTCACCACTCCTGCAGACGGCCAACCTTGTTGTCAGTGCCTGGGCCACAAACCCAGACACTCTCCACTTCACTCTTCTCACTTCAACCTCCTGGACTGTTCTACTCCTTTTCCCGCCTCCAGGCCTGTGTACTCCTCGGTGGGCGGGGCAAACTGCTTGGCTCCGCCCCACCTGGTGTGGACTTCAGACCCTGGAGGGAGGCAACAAGGGTTTTGTGTTTGGCTAATGTTACTGTCTAGTGGGGTGTGTGTGTGTTACCTGTGACGACCTGGCTAGCCCAGGGTGCCACATATACACATCACGAGATCCAATGTACTTTTAGTAAATGCCAGAACCATCATCAGAAGATGATGCCCAAAGATCATTAAAGTGACTGGGAGACACTTGAGGAAAAAGAGTTAATGGAAAATAATGTTATCCAATGGATTGCTGGGCCATCTTCCAGCACAGGTCCTCAGCTTTGACATCTGCCTACACTAGGGATTTATCTGTGAACAGGGGACCATGTGTGTCGCCCTGGGCAAGCCAGGGGACACAGGTCACACACCACCACACCCCACATCCCAGGTAGGCACACCTAAGCTGAACCAAAAATCCTTGTTGCCTTCTTCCAGACGCTGATGATTCACACCAGGGGGTGGGCCAGGCGGTTGGCTCCGCCCACCGAGGAGATCACAGCTCTGGAGGCAGGAAGTACCAGGCAGATGAGTGGAGAGATTAGCCCAGGCAGGGCTTGTGTAAACAGCTAAGAGGAGTTAAGGAAGTGAAAGTAGGAGTGAAGTAAAGTAGTAAAGGAGGAAAGCAAGAGTGGTGACAGAGAGAGAAAAGCCTGAAGGTTCAGCTGTGTGCAGGACAGGCCAGCAAGGTCAGCAACGGCGGTGACTGTCTGGAGGGGGGACCGTTCGGACGTTCCTGGAAGGACCCCGTCGGCTGTGTGCCCGGTGGTCTGGAGCAGTGTTCCGAAGGACAGTCAGCACCAGGGCAGGGGCCTCTCGGACCCCGGCAAGGCTAGGAGTCGCCAAATTTGCCGAATCCGTCAGTGAAGGGGACGTAGATCCCCCAACAACCAAGTCCCGATTGAAGGCAACAGCTCAACCTGTACAACAGAGACACCGCCAGGGCACCAGTCTCTGAGGGCCAGCGCCTGCGGGCAAAGTGTAGTGCTCCTCCGGCCCAGCTTGAAGCCGGGGAGCGGGTTACCGGTGGGGACCCATCGCAACCAACCGTACACACAGGTGCAAGGAAGAGGGACATCACCGTCACCTACCGGGAAAGCAGGTGCAGCCGTCCGTGGGACCGTCTTACCAGCCGTTTGGTTTACCGTAAAAACTGTGTCCACGTCTCAGGCTGAGTGAGTACCACAGTGCCGCAAGGCACAGCGCTGCCCCCGCGTCCCTGCGCCCACCAGGCCCTGCACCTCACAAGCCATCACCGGGCCCCGGGATCACCAACCCCTACCCACGGAGGGGCAACACAACACCTGGCTGCTCCACATCACCATCCCCGGGATCCCCGTATTGAGCAGCGGTGGTGCTACAAATCACCACAACCGTGGGTGGCGTCACGGACATTATCCCAACACCCCAAATCCCCTTTCACTCACAGGCGAGGAGTGCCGCTCGAGAAACCCCCGGGATCCGGCCCACAGCTCGAGCCACCACTGAGCAGCGACGGCCGCCGGACCCGAGCAGAAGGGGTGAGCGCGGTGTGCTGACACCCTCCTCCCCGCCCGCGACAACTTGGCGTCACGAACAGGATCTTACCGCTCTGCCGTCTGGTAGAGGTGCGCCTTGTTACCGCCGGAGGTATCCGGCAGAAAAATTTCAGAAGCCGCCATCTTTGGCGCGAAAAGTTCCCGCTCGAGCGTCTTCTCGAGCAGTAGAGGCGCGAAGGCCAAAACCCCGCCCCGAGAAAGGAGGGGCCGGAAAGAGCTAAGGGGGACGCGATGGTGGCTGGACGCATGTAGCTGCAGCTATAAAAGCAGGGACGCCAGGACTCTGCAAACATACCGTTCCTGGAAAGAAAAAGAAGCCATCATGTGGATGCCGTCCCGCGACACCGTAGCCCCCGCGCCTGGAACCGCGGCGTGGGTGGAAATCCGAACTGCGCAGCTCTATCAAAGGCTGCAGGTGAAGATGAAGCTCCTCATGGAGGAGTGGGAGGCCGACATGGCGGACGTTGTAGCCACCGTGCGGAGACGCGAGGAGGAAGCGGAGAAAGGGAGGGTGAGTGACCCACGTCCCGATGCCCAGGAAGGGCCGGTCATCGCGGCTGCGGGGCCCGGTCCAAGCCCTCTCCCTTCGCTGCCTCCCTCGCCACCCGTCCCGGAGGCCGTGACCCCGCCACTAGGCCTGCTACCACCGCAACCGGTAGCAGTACCCAGCGTCCCCGCCCAAGCGGGCCAACCTGTAGCCGGAGCCCGCAGCACACCGGCGGTGTTGCCGTGGAAGACTCCGGAGGCATCCCCAGAAAATTTCCCCGAGCCGGAGCCGATAGCCCGCTCCGAGCCGAAGGCCCAGCAGCGGAAAGCCCCTAGGCCCATCCCCCACACCTCGGCTGAGGTCGTGCCGGGTTGTTGCTGCAAGGCAGCGCCCAAGGCCAAGACACCGCGGGACATGCCGCCCAGATTCCTGACAGTGGGCAATGTCCAGGATGTCCCGCGGGGCCCGACCCGTGCGCCGGCGCTGGCGTCAGCGCCGTACTGGGATAGGGAGCCGGTACCGCTGGGCCTGGAGATCGCCGAGAGGGAGCGGAAGAAGGCCGAGATGGTGGCTCGAGCTATCAGAGAAAAAGAAAATCTCCGCCAGGCCACGTTCCGTGTCCGGGGACCGTTGTACGAGGGACAGGTGAGGTGGTTTGATGTCCGCCGGGGCTACGGGTTCATCTACGAGCCGGGCCTGGAGGCCGAAGTATTTGTAGCCCGGCGAGATGTGCATGCCCACCTGCCCGAAGAACATCCCGGCCGCAACCTGATGCCGGGAGACATTGTGCAATATACCCGGCACTTTGGGGAGCGAGGGTGGTTTGCGCTGGACGTTAAACTCAGGAGGGGCCCGGAGGCCCGAGCGAGCGCAGACCTCTATCCCTTGGCAGTGGCCCCAGCGCTTGAGGAACCGGAGTAGGGCAATGGATGCCCGCAGCACCGTCCCCGTTGGGACCACCTGCTTGTTTGTTTGAAAAGTTTTGAAAAGAGAATGATAAGTGAAATTACCGAAGAAGTTACCTGATTGTCTGTGTGATTGAACCGGCCGGAGCCGGCACCGTTGTCCCCGTGGGGACCGTTACAAGTTGTTCTGCATGGAGAACTTTCCATGGACAAGCCCGTGAACTTGCAGGGCAACCACAAACGTTAGTGGCTTGTAAATATGTTGTTTACCGTTACCGTTTCCCGCAGGCCGCCTCCGGAGAGGCAGGTTGGAGGGAGGGCCCTGAGCAGAGCAGGCTAGGGCCCAGCCACCAAAGGAACCGGTGGCTACCCTCTGGAGGGCAAGGACAGATCCCGCTCGGGTACCGTGTGCTGGACTGTGGGTCAAGGGGTGCTGCCTGGGCTTTAGGGGCAGCATCAGGGCCAGGTTACTTGGGTGGGAGAGAGCGGAAACCGTAACCGTAAACCGTTGCAACGTTAAAGTAAATGTGCCTCCCGTAAGGGAAGATTATTAAAAATGTAAATATGTTATGTTTAACCCTGTTATCCCCTTTTTACAGAAAATAAAACCGGTGTAGGACGGCAGCCCGCGGACGGTCTGCATTTTGCTAAGGGGGAATGTGTCGCCCTGGGCAAGCCAGGGGACACAGGTCACACACCACCACACCCCACATCCCAGGTAGGCACACCTAAGCTGAACCAAAAATCCTTGTTGCCTTCTTCCAGACGCTGATGATTCACACCAGGGGGTGGGCCAGGCGGTTAGCTCCGCCCACCGAGGAGATCACAGCTCTGGAGGCAGGAAGTACCAGGCAGATGAGTGGAGAGATTAGCCCAGGCAGGGCTTGTGTAAACAGCTAAGAGGAGTTAAGGAAGTGAAAGTAGGAGTGAAGTAAAGTAGTAAAGGAGGAAAGCAAGAGTGGTGACAGAGAGAGAAAAGCCTGAAGGTCCAGCTGTGTGCAGGACAGGCCAGCAAGGTCAGCAACGGCGGTGACTGTCTGGAGGGGGGACCGTTCGGACGTTCCTGGAAGGACCCCGTCGGCTGTGTGCCCGGTGGTCTGGAGCAGTGTTCCGAAGGACAGTCAGCACCAGGGCAGGAGCCTCTCGGACCCCGGCAAGGCTAGGAGTCGCCAAATTTGCCGAATCCGTCAGTGAAGGGGACGTAGATCCCCCAACAACCAAGTCCCGATTGAAGGCAACAGCTCAACCTGTGCAACAGAGACACCGCCACCGCCAGGGCACCAGTCTCTGAGGGCCAGCGCCTGCGGGCAAAGTGTAGTTCTCCTCCGGCCCAGCTTGAAGCCGGGGAGCGGGTTACCGGTGGGGACCCATCGCAACCAACCGTACACACAGGTGCAAGGAAGAGGGACATCACCGTCACCTACCGGGAAAGCAGGTGCAGCCGTCCGTGGGACCGTCTTACCAGCCGTTTGGTTTACCATAAAAACTGTGTCCACGTCTCAGGCTGAGTGAGTACCACAGTGCCGCAAGGCACAGCGCTGCCCCCACGTCCCTGCGCCCACCAGGCCCTGCACCTCCCAAGCCATCACCGGGCCCCGGGATCACCAACCCCTACCCACGGACGGGCAACACAACACCTGGCTGCTCCACATCACCATCCCCGGGATCCCCATATTGAGCAGCGGTGGTGCTACAAATCACCACAACCGTGGGTGGCGTCACGGACATTATCCCAACACCCCAAATCCCCTTTCACTCACGGGCGAGGAGTGCCGCTCGAGAAACCCCCGGGATCCGGCCCACAGCTCGAGCCACCACTGAGCAGCGACGGCCGCCGGACCCGAGCAGAAGGGGTGAGCGCGGTGTGCTGACACCCTCCTCCCCGCCCGCGACACATGTAGATCTTTGTGATTAAATGGTAAGTAAAAAGCGACTTTTTATCCAAACATCTCTATGTATGCCCCACAGTAATGTGTATGTTCTCTTAATAATGTGTATACCCCCCAGTAATTTCAATACCCCCTCAGTAATGTGTATGTCCCCCCTGTAATGTGCATGCCACCCCTTTAAGGAGCATGCCACCCCTGTAAGGTGGTGTATATTGTAGCCCCCAGCCAACCCTGGGATGTATATATTGCAGCCCCCAGCCACACCTTTTGATGCATATACTGTAGCCCCCAGCCACCCCTGTGATGTGTGTATACTGTGGCCCCCAGATTCCCCTGTAATGTATATACAGAAGAATGTGTGCACTGTTTGCGCAGCCATATCTGTTAGTGATGGCCATCACGCAGTACCCTGCACAGCCAAATGCCTGAGAGGAGCTGGACGAAGAAAAGCGTGGGAGGTCGACTTCCCCGTATTAATAATATCTGTACTGCGTCTGTGTATGTATAGACATGTATGTCAGTATATATGACTGTGTATGTTTGTCTGTTTATATGTATTAATGTGAATTTGTCTTCAGATAAATGTATGTATGTATGCCTGTGTGCCACCCCCGTGCCAGCATCTGAGCTGCTCAGATCCGTATCCGTGGTGGCTCGAGAGGGTCTCCGGACCCGGGGGTCGTGCGGCCACTCAAATGAAGGGGGTTATTTACAAAAGAGATTATAGAGTTTGTGATGCCACCCATGGTATGTGGTAATTAGGAGGACCACGGCTGCAGATGGGAGTACCCGGGGATGATGGAATGGGGCAGCCAGGTGTTGTAACCCTCCACGGGTAGGGGGGGATACCCCGGGGCTCGGTGATGGTGGGGGAGTGCCGTTGGATGCAAAAAAGGGGTCACTTGCGTACTCACTCAGTCCATTAAGCTGACACCGACAACTGGATAAACCAAAGTTCTGGATACCGCTGCCACTGAGGAGAGCTTAGTTCGGGTCCCGTCCCCAATGGTGCTGCCTGGTGATCCATGACCTGCCTCCTGGCACTAAGTTTACTTCTCTGTTGGGCCCAGTAGTATGAAACCTGCCAGGTCCCGCTCCCCACTATGGCTAAGTGTGGGAGCTTGCTGTCAGGGTTCATGCTTGGGATTGTTTGGACCATTTTGAGTCAAAAGTGCTATCCCCCTCATTGTGCTAGTGCCCCAATTTTGGATCGGGTAGGAATGGCTCTTGAAGACTCCATTCTACTCGGGTAAATTATCAGGTTGCCTGAAGCTACTCCCGACCTAGGGTCCACAAACCCCATCGTGCCTTGGTCCCAGTCCGGTGATAGTGCAAGGCCGCCTGCTGTCCTCCTCGACAGATCCATGCCTCTTGCCACGATCCCCTGCGACCAGAGGTCCAGCTCCTCCAGGCCCAGACCACCGTCTGCCACCTAGATAGCTTCCTAGGAGCGCTGCTCCTGACCTCTTCTTTCCTTCACTTCCAACACACAACTCCTCACTGACACTCCTGACCTCCTCTCTCCAACCCCCCCAGGTGGGCAACTCTATTCCACTCAAGCCATCCACTGGTGTGTTTGGTGGGTGTGGTGCAGTGTGTACCTGTTACATCTCGTGGCTCTCCTGAGGCAGTCTCCCATTCCTTGCCTGCCACGAGTGCTCCTGCTCAGCAGCGCCCAAGGTCTGCCAGACTGCACAGTGTGCAGGAGATACCTTCTCAGAGAGGCAGCAGAAGGGTGACACCTAGTGGTTCTCCTGTTACAAGGAGTGAAGCGGTCTCCCATTCCTGGCCTGCCGCAGACCCTCCTGCTCAGCGGCCCCAAAGGTCTGCGAGGTTGCGCAATGTGCAGAGGTTTACTGCTCAGGGAAGCAGTGAGACTCCCGTTATCTCTGCACATTGTGAGACCGAGGATCCCGCCTCTATTTCCCAGAGGCAGGAGGGTGAGCATGTGCAATGCGTGGTGGGTTCTGATTCACCCACTGACGTCACACGGCTTGATGACAAGGCTGGTGACATGGTGAATCCTGACTGGCCAGGCTGGGACGTCGTGGACCCTGATTGGGTCAAGTCCGTCATCTCCGCCTCGCGCCCGCCCTTGGGTGGAACGACACCTCCTTAAAAGCTCCTCCTGCCATCATGGCGGCGCGCGACCGTCCTTCTATGTTTGGATGTCTGGCAGCGTGCTGCCACGCCACTGCTCAGGCATTACTGTCTTCTGTGGGCTTGGCCCTTGCTGCTTAGGCAGCACCTGGTTTGCAGGCCGTGTTCCTGCCTTGCTGCTCCGGCAGTATCCCCTTCAACAGGCCGTGTTCCTGTCCCAGGTGAGCTCCTCAAGTCTCCACCGGACTCACCTGGTTATTCAAAGCACACGTGCGTGGGCACCTCTGTGCTACCCTCGTGCCATATTCTCGTGACTTCCACTGGCACACGTGCGTGGGCACCTCTATGCTTCCCCGTGCAACAGGTACACCGAGCCGTGAGATCCGTGCCATACAACCCTCACGGGTTAGGGCAGATCGGTGTACATAGATCGTCTGTGACATTCCAGACGATCGCTAGCAGCAACCCGCTCACTGTTCACCCACCATAGCGGCGGTCCCTTACACCGCACAGTGGACCTTGACCGGCGGAAGCTGTCCATTTCCCATCTTGGCACGCTTCGCCGGGTCCCCCTCGTAACATTACGGTCGCGCCAAAGGTCTGGCTATGGCTGAAGAGCAGCAGCAGTTGCTGCGTTATGTGCAGCAGTTGGAGTCACGATTGGCAGCAGTGGAGCAGTCTTCCTCCGATAAGACTACTCTGACGACAGTCGCTACCCAGGCGGCTACCCAGGCTGTGCTATTGGGCGGAAGGTCTCCTCGCCTTGCGCTTCCAGAGCGCTTTATCGGCAACAGCTCTGAGTGCCGTGGTTTTATAAACCAGGTTACCACCTACTTAGAGCTGTCCGCGACTCTTTACGCTACCGAGAAGGCGAAGGTAGCCTTCGTCCAGTCCCTGCTCACAGGGAGAGCGCTGAAGTGGTCCACGCCGTTGTGGTAGCGCGGAGATCGGGTGGTGAATAACTTAACAGCTTATCTTGGGACCATGAGAATGGTGTTCCTCGGGCCTCAAGTCACCCACGACTCCGCGCTGCGCCTCTTATGACTTCGGCAAGGGTCCGCTTCAGTCGGGGACTTTGCTGTACACTTTAGGACACTTGCCGCAGAGCTGGACTGGCCGGATAAGGTCCTTGTCCCTGTGTTTTGGGAGGGCCTGGCAGTGTTTGTCAAAGACGCACTGGCCACGCGTGAGGTGCCTGCCACTTTAGAGTCCTTGATTCAGGTTGCCTCTCGCATAGACATCCGCCAGGCGGAGCGAAGGCTCGAGGTCTCTTCAGCACCCACGTCTTCTCGGGCTAAAAAGCGTCTGGCTCCTGTCTTCCATCAGACAGGTCTGCCAGCCAGTCCTGTAGGCGACTCCTTGGAGTCAATGGAGGTGTCGAAGGTGGTCTCCTCTGCCCCAGGTTCTCGGTCTTGTGTCATCTGCTTTTCCTGTGGGCAGAGGGGACACATAGCTACCCGATGTCCCAAACCGTCGGGAAAAGACAGCGTCTAGTTTCTATCAGAGGGGGGACTCTAGACGCTACCTCTCCCTCTAGGTTGACTATCAGCGCCCAGTTGCAGTTCGGCACTACTATCTTCTCTGCCCTGGCTTGCTTGGACTCAGGCGCTGAAGGCAATTTCATCTCGACCTCCCTGGCAACCCGATACTCAGTTCCCCTGGTTCTGTTGCCCAAGCCACTCAGGGTCCGGGTAGTCCACGGGTCCATACTACTCGATCCTATCACCCAGATCACCATCCCTCTCAGGATGGATGTACCACCGGGACACCATGAGCAGGTGTCCTTCCTGGTGCTTCCAGGGGGGACGGATGAGATCCTACTGGGCCTTCCCTGGTTGAGACAGCATGCTCCTATACTCAACTGGGCAACAGGGGAGATCTCATCCTGGGCAGGATCCTGTAGAGAGCACCTCGTGATTACCGAACCACCCGCTACCATTAGGTCGGTTGGGTCCTCAGGGAATACAGGGGGGCCGGGTTTACCGACACCTTATGAGGCCTACAGGGATGTCTTTTCCAAAAGGGCCGCAGATACTCTTCCTCCCCACCGGCCATATGATTGCCGAATAGACCTGAAGCCAGGCTCCGAGCCCCCTAGGGGCAGAGTGTATCCACTCTCTGCTCCAGAGATGGAGGCTATGTCCAAATATATTCAGGACAGCCTGGCAAAGGGGTTCATTCGCAAGTCTATTTCACCGGCTGGTGCAGGGTTCTTTTTTGTGCAGAAGAAGGAAGGGGATCTGCGCCCCTGTATCGATTACAGGGGATTAAATGCAATCACGATCAAGAACAAATACCCTTTGCCCCTCATTACTGAGCTATTTGATCGATTCCGTGGGGCAAAGGTCTTCACAAAGCTGGATCTACGCGGGGCGTATAATCTAGTGCGAGTCTGAAAGGGCGATGAGTGGAAGACCGCCTTTAACACCAGGGATGGTCACTACGAGTATCTAGTAATGCCCTTCGGACTCTGCAATGCCCCCGCCGTATTTCAAGACTTTGTGAATGACATTTTCCGGGATTTGTATCTTTCCGTGGTTGCATACCTGGATGACATTCTTATCTTCTCCCCCGATCTTACCACCCATCAGAGGGATGTCATCCGAGTACTTAAGAGGCTCCGCACCCATTCGCTATATGCTAAGCTGGAAAAGTGCGTTTTTGAACGGGAATCCTTGCCGTTCCTGGGGTACATCGTGTCCAGTCAGGGGTTAGCAATGGATCCGGGGAAGTTGGAGACAGTGATGAACTGGCCTGAGCCCCGCTCGCTGAAGGCGATCCAGCGATTTTTGGGGTTTATCAATTATTATCGCCAGTTCATTCCCAACTTCTCGACGGTGGCAGCACCCATCATTGCCCTTACCCGCAAGGGCGCTAATCCCAAAGCATGGACACGGGAAACGGTAGAGGCATTTCACACTCTCAAAACTCACTTCTCCCGAGCTCCCATCCTTCATCGTCCAGACATCTCCAAACCCTTCCTACTGGAGGTAGACGCCTCTTCGGTCGGTGCAGGTGCAGTCCTGTACCAAAAAAACGAACGAGGAAGGAAGCATCCGTGTGTCTTTTTCTCCAAGACCTTTTCTCCGGCCGAGAGGAACTACTCCATAGGGGATAGGGAGTTACTGGTGATGAAACTAGCATTCCAGGAATGGCGGCATCTCCTGGAGGGTGCGAAGCATCCATTTGAGGTATTTTCTGACCACAAAAACCTCACATACCTCCAGACAGCACAACGCCTGAACCCAAGGCAGGCCCGTTGGTCTTTATTCTTCTCCCGGTTTCGCTTTATTATCCGCCACCTGGCCGGTGAGAAGAACGTATGGGCCGATGCCTTGTCACGTTGTATGGTTGCGTTGGAGGAGGACGAGGAGGAGCCTCGTCTTATACTACCCCCGAACAGCTTGAGGATGGTCACTCCCACTTCTTTGGACCAGGTGCCACCTGGCAAAACCCTCGTTCCCCCTGAACTACGGAACGAGGTGCTATCGTGGGCCCATGCCTCCAAGGTCGGGGGTCAAAAGGACCAGAGACCTGGTGACCAGGCATTATTGGTGGTCGAGACTACCCCAGAACATACAGGAATATGTGGGAGCCTGTATGTCGTGTGCTCAGAATAAGCCGTCCCGGCAGAGACCGGCAGGTCTTCTTCACCCACTGCCAGTGCCGGATCGTCCCTGGGAAGTGGTAGGGATGGACTTCCTGGGAGATCTGCCCAAGTCAGCAGGGCACAGGGTCGTATATGTCATCACGGACCACTTCTCTAAAATGGTCCACTTGGTGCCTCTCCCACGACTCCCGACGTCACGTGCTCTCGCCACCTTGTTCATTCGGCATGTATTTAGGTTGCATGGCATGCCTGACAAGGTGGTGAGCGACCGGGGTCCCCAGTTCGCGTCTCGCTTCTGGAGAGAGCTCTGTAAGCTCCTGCAGATAGAGCTGAACATCTCCTCCGCATACCATCCGGAGACCAATGGACTAGTGGAGAGGACTAATCAGACCTTGGTAACTTACCTCCGCCATTTTATCTCCGCGCACCACGACAACTGGGCTAACCTCCTTCCTTGGGCCGAATTTGCCATTAACAATTCGGTCCATGAATCCTCTGGCCAGACTCCGTTCCTACTCAATAACGGACAACATCCCAGAATCCTGGTTCCGATGCCCATTACGTCACCCGATACTAGAGTGGAGGATTGGGCGACCAAGGCCCGGGAGATCTGGGATGACACCCAAGAGGCTCTTAAGAGGGCTAAAGACCGGATGGTGACAACGGCTGATGTTCGCCGCCGCCCTGCACCATCCTTCGCCCCTGGTGACCTAGTATGGCTGTCCTCTAAGAATGTTAACCTACGGGTACAGGCAGCCAAATTCGCCCCTAGGTATCTGGGTCTATTTAAAGTACTACAGCAGGTAAACCCGGTGCCATATCGACTCCAACTCCCTCCACGCTGGGCTATAGCCAACACCTTTCACGTGTCCCTCCTGAAACCCGTATGACTTAATAAATTCTCAGGGTCCCTGCCGGCTGAAAGCGACTCCCCGTCCGACGACCCTGAGGTGGCAAAACTTGTGGAGACAAAAGTCATACAGGGCAAGAGGTACTACCTCGTGGAGTGGGCCGGCCGTTGTCCGGAGCATAGATCCTGGGAGTTGGAGGATCATATCCGCGCCCCGGGTTTGATAGCGGCCTTCGAGCACGGACAGGGGGGGGGCCTAGACGGGGGGGGGGGTAATGTTACATCTCGTGGCTCTCCTGAGGCAAGGACTGAGGCAGTCTCCCATTCCTTGCCTGCCACGAGTGCTCCTGCTCAGCAGCGCCCAAGGTCTGCCAGACTGCACAGTGTGCAGGAGATACCTTCTCAGAGAGGCAGCAGAAGGGTGACACCTAGTGGTTCTCCTGTTACAAGGAGTGAAGCGGTCTCCCATTCCTGGCCTGCCGCAGACCCTCCTGCTCAGCGGCCCGAAGGTCTGCGAGGTTGCGCAATGTGCAGAGGTTTACTGCTCAGGGAAGCAGTGAGACTCCCGTTATCTCTGCACATTGTGAGACCGAGGATCCCGCCTCTATTTCCCAGAGGCAGGAGGGTGAGCATGTGCAATGCGTGGTGGGTTCTGATTCGCCCACTGACGTCACACGGCTTGATGACAAGGCTGGTGACGTGGTGAATCCTGACTAGCCAGGCTGGGACGTCGTGGACCCTGATTGGGTCAAGTCCGTCATCTCCGCCTCGCGCCCGCCCTTGGGTGGAACGACACCTCCTTAAAAGCTCCTCCTGCCATCATGGCGGCGCGCGACCGTCCTTCTATGTTTGGATGTCTGGCAGCATGCTGCCACGCCACTGCTCAGGCATTACTGTCTTCTGTGGGCTTGGCCCTTGCTGCTTAGGCAGCACCTGGTTTGCAGGCCGTGTTCCTGCCTTGCTGCTCCGGCAGTATCCCCTTCAACAGGCTGTGTTCCTGTCCCAGGTGAGCTCCTCAAGTCTCCACCGGACTCACCTGGTTATTGAAAGCACACGTGCGTGGGCACCTCTGTGCTACCCTCGTGCCATATTCTCGTGACTTCCACTGGCACACGTGCGTGGGCACCTCTGTGCTTCCCCGTGCAACAGGTACACCGAGCCGTGAGATTCGTGCCATACAACCCTCACGGGTTAGGGCAGATCGGTGTACATAGATCGTCTGTGACATTCCAGACGATCGCTAGCAGCAACCCGCTCACTGTTCACCCACCATAGCGGCGGTCCCTTACACCGCACAGTGGACCTTGACCGGCGGAAGCTGTCCATTTCCCATCTTGGCACGCTTCCCCGGGTCCCCCTCGTAACATGTACCTAGGGTTTGATTAGCTGATTTAAGCAACACCATATAGTTAGGGACCCAAAACCAAGAAGGAGGTGGATACTGCACGGGAGGGCAGGTTGTGCAATACCCTGTGATGACCTGATAGTCCAGGGGCGTCACACCTGTATGTGTACATACTGTATCTGTGTATGTGCGTGTCTGTGTGTGCATGGGGCCCACTGAGACTCTTTCACCCGTGGCCCACAAAAACCTGGAGCCGGCCGTTCAACCTCTGAGACCCTTCTTCTTAAGGCTTGTCCTCAGAAACATATAGCCTTGACCAACCCAAAGATCAACCTCTACCCCATCAATATATGGTAAAATGGGAAAATACATATACAGGGGGAACAGCCAGGTAAAAATACAACCAGAGCATGTAGAGCCGAGATCAAATACATCAGAATGAGACCGATATGAAGACTAAGACAGGCAAATGTACTACCATGTACTAAAAATGTCCAATTCCAAGATGTAGCTCGACCTCTGTTGGCCGCTAGGGCCAAAGGTCTACTTTAAATAACCTTAATTGAAAGTTTCTCTGATTTTGATGGATGTGTTTAAAGCTGCAAATGAAGACATGGGCTGAACATGACAGGATAAGCAGAGCTATAATGGGATGCAATGTGCTATTTTTCAGAAAGTTGTTCCTTCAACGCTTGTCGAATGTCAAATTTAAGAGGAAAAGTGAAATAATCCACAGGAAGCTTTCTGTTCAATGTGCTGAACCGTAAGGGTAGAAGGGTATTAAAAGTCATTGGAAAGCTTTTTACAGGATTATTATAGACTGGAGGATGGCATTGTCTGTGCCGTTAATAGAGGTCCCACTGTGATAAGATGATGAGCATTACCGCTCTGCTAAAATGATATTTCCCATCTTTTCACAGGCATTGAAAAGAAAAAAATGGCCAAGAACCGCACTACTTTCAGGACAATATCAAAGGGTATTTATAGAGGGGAGGAAAAACAAGCTCCAGAACTGATATCTCCGAAACTCCACACTCGATATATTCTTCTACTATCTAAAGTTCAGTCTCATGCAGCGCTAGATTGGTTTTACAAGAGAATATTACATACTAGAGCTACAACTGTCAAACCGTCCACTGCAGGAATGATGTAGACTATCATGGAGTACTATAAAGAACAGTAGGTAAATGGCTGCCTTTGGCCATCATCATGAAGTATCATGGAGCACAGTAGGTAAATGACCGCCTTTGGCCATCATCATGGAGTATCATGGAGAACAGTAGGTAAATGGCCGCCTTTGGCCATCATCATGGAGTATAATAGAGAACAGTAGGTAAATGTCCGCCTTTAGCCATCATCATTGAGTATCATAGAGAACGGTAGGTAAATGGCCGCCTTTGGTCATCATCCTTGGGTCTCATGGAGAATAGTAGGTAAATGGCCGCCTATGGTCATCATCATGCAGTATCATGGAGAACAGTAGGTAAATGGCCACCTTTCGCCATCATCATGGAGCTCATGGAGAACAGTAGATAAATGGCCACCTTTGGCCATCATCATGAAGTATCATGGAGAACAGTAGGTAAATGGCCGCCTTTGGCCATCATCATGGAGTATCATGGAGAACAGTAGGTAAATGGCCACCTTTGCACATCATCATGCAGTATCATGGACAACAGTAGGAAAATGACCGCCTTTGGCCATCATCATGAAGTATCATGGAGCACAATAGGTAATTGGCCACCTTTGGCCATCATCATGGAGTATCATGGAGCACAGTAGGTAATTGGCCACCTTTGGCCATCATCATGGAGTATCATGGAGAAGAATAGGTAAATGTCCGCCTTTAGCCATCATCATTGAGTATCATAGAGAACGGTAGGTAAATGGCCGCCTTTGGTCATCATCATTGGGTCTCATGGAGAATAGTAGGTAAATGGCCGCCTATGGTCATCATCATGCAGTATCATGGAGAACAGTAGGTAAATGGCCAAAGGCGGTTATCATCATGAAGTATCATGGAGAACAGTAGGTAAATGGCCGCCTTTGGCCATCATCATGGAGTATCATGGAAAACAGTAGGTAAATGGCCACCTTTGCACATCATTATGCAGTATCATGGAGAACAGTAGGTAAATGGCCGCCTTTGGCCATCATCATGAAGTATCATGGAGCACAATAGGTAATTGGCCACCTTTGGCCATCATCATAGAGTATCATGGAGAACAATATGGCCACCTTTTGCCATTATCATGGAGTATCATGGAGCACAGTAGGTAATTGGCCACCTTTGGCCATCATCATTTACTATCATTAAGAAAAGTAGGTTTATGGCCACCTTAGGCCGCACTCCTTTGATGCTTTTAGTTTTACTCATTAGATTTGAAGTCAGGTTGGAATTTGCATCCCCAAAGTAGGTGCAAAATGTGCCAGCATTATTCATGTTCCAATGCTCCACCCTATGTTGAGTCAGTATTTTAATGGTTACTGCAATACTTAGAACAGCAAATAAATGACAGTCTTTACAGTACTCACTCACGCAATCAGCAGCTTACGTCCTGCCCAACACACTCACAGAGGTTCCAACCTTGCTTTGCATCTCGGCAGTTTACACCTTGCTTAGCTCTTTACCATCACTCTGAGCAAAAGCCTCTCACTTGGAAAAGCAATTCATCCTTGACTCAGACAGTTCTAAACCACTTGACCATCGGCGTTTTACTAAAACGGCTTCTCCTGGAAAGCTGGAATGGCCATTGTGGCAGGCTTGACTGGTAGGGTACGATGCGGCAGCGACCAGTACAGAAGGCTTGGCCGGTAGGGTACGATGCAGCAGCTGCCAGTACAGAAGGCTTGGCTGGTAGGTTAAAATGCAGCAGAGGCTGGTACAGAAGGCTTGGCCGATAGGGTACAATGGGTATAGAAGGCTTGGCCGATAGGGTATGATGGAGCAGCAGCCAGTACAGGTGGCTTGGCCAGTATGATATGATGCAGTAGTGGCCAGTACAGAAGATTTGTACCAATGGGGTACGATGCAGCAGGGGTGGCCAGGATAGCAGACTTGGTCGATATGGTACGATGCAGCAGTGGCCGTGACAGAAAGCTTTAGTAGATATGATATGATGCAGTGGCTGGGAGAGCAGGTTTAGCCGATAAGGAATGATGTAGCAGCAGCAGTTGGGACTGCGAAACAGATAGGTGTAAGCAACACAGCAGCAGCACATAGGTAAGGGACTGCACTACTAGCAATGCATCTCTAGGATTAGATCACATTGTCCAGGCACCTCCCATAAGGAGAGGGTACCTTCAATAATCGATGCTTCTCAGCCATAGGCTAAGAGATACTTCCAGGTTAGGATACGCACACCCTAAGAGTGCTCCCAGGAGACCTGTTGACAGTGCGGGGTCGCCGGTAAGGCCGTTACAATTGCCAAATTGTGAATAACCCCTTTAAATAACACATGCCCTGTGCACACTTTACTCAAGAAGTTTAAATTCCGTTAAAGGGTTACTCCGGTGCCGCTCACTTCTGGATCTGGAGGTTAGCGGAACAGAGGTAAACCCAATGACAGATGCCTGCCATGACACTTGCACAGCTGGTAGGTATAATACCACCTGTCAGTGGGTTGTCACCAGCAATGCTCACCTCCCAATGTAGAAGTCATCAGCACCAAAGCTACCTGGTAAAGACGTCTATCCAAAAGACTGATTCATTAAAGTAGCATTGGATCCTCTAGTTTACACAGCCTGGGACCCAATAATGGACCCCAAAGGTGGGTCCATGTTGGAATTAGTAAGGGGCAGCCCCGCTCCACTATACACCACTGTCATGTTTTCACATGGCGATAGAGTAATCATCACAGCTCTTAAGGCCGCTTTACACGCTCAAGCGATCTCGTTGGAGTCACAGAATTTGTGACGCACATCCGGCCGCGTTAGCGATGTCGTTGCATGTGACACCTATGAGCGATTTTGAATGGTCGCAAAAATGTTCAAAATTGCTAATCGGTGACATGCCCCCCCTATTCCCAATTATCGTTGCTGTTGCGTGTACGATGTAGTTCGTCATTCCTGCGGCAGCACACATCGCTACGTGTGACAAGGAACCTCACCTTACCTGCAGCCGCCGGCAATGAGGAAGGAAGGAGGTGGGCGGGATGTTACGTCCCGCTTATCTCCGCCCCTCCGCTTCTATTGGGCGGCCGCTTAGTGACGTCACTGTGGCGCCAAACGAACCGCTCCCTTAGAAAGGAGGCGGTTTGCCGGTCACAGCGACGTCGCTAGGTAGGTAAGTATGTGCGACGGGTCTGACCGATGTTCTGCGCCCGTGTTGCACAACCGATGGGGGCGGGTACGCACGCTAGCGATATCGGTAACGATATCGCGGCGTGTAAAGTGGCCTTTAGGGAATATAGACTAACAGGAATGTAAAATGTCCGCATAGGTAAAGTAATCAAAAATTAACAAAAACTTGCAGTTTGAGCAGAGATGCCTTGGATTTTTTTTTATTTTCTTTTTATGTTATTTTGGTAGAATTAGAAGCATTATAAATTGCAGAGATTGAATACTTTTTATACTATCAATAAATAGATTAGATGGGCAAGAAATTTTTTTATTGCTTTTGGAAGCAGAAAAAAGATTAAAATTGTGGCAGAATGTCAGGTAGAATGTCACCGCTGTAAAATAATGTTCTATCTCGGAATTGGAATAATCTGAGAAAATTGAACAGATTCAGAATTGAATTGAGCTCCCTCTTCAATTTCATGGAGGTGGATACAATATGAAAGGAGCACAATTGCCTGGCCAATTGGAAAGGGTAATAAGTCCTTGAAAGTTGTCCAATTATCATCCATACTGGGTTTCTGCAACTGAGCAAAAAAATATATTAGAAAATAAAGTGTAATTTCCATCTAGGAGATGTTAAATAAAGGTAGTGAAGAATAGAGTCTGACTCACAAATAGGACTATTTATTTTCATTTATTTCTGCTTTAAAACCTAACTAACCTAGGAGCAAGTTCAAAGGAAATCTTAAGGGCTTCCCATTAATTAACAATATTTAGATACAGCGGCATACATGACATTGACAATTAAAGGGAACCTGTCACCAGTTTTTTCATAGAATGCAGCTCCTGGGCTGCATTCCATGAAGGTGAGTTAGGGGTACTTTGCACGTTGCGACATCGCTACTGCGATATCGTCGGGGTCAAATCGAAAGTGACGCACATCCGGCGCCAGTAACGACGTCGCAACAAGTAAAGTCTAGATGCGCCGATAAACAATCGCAAAAACATCGTAAATCGGCGATTTGTGTAGCGTCGGTCATTTTCATAATGTCGGACCGATAGGAGATACGATGTTGTTCCTCGTTCCTGCGGTAGCGCACATCGCTGTGTGTGAAGCCGCAGGAGCGAGGAGCATCTCCTTACCTGCCTCCACCGGCTATGCGGAAGGAAGGAGGTGGGCGGGATGTTTACGTCCCGCTCATCTCCACCCCTCCGCTTCTATTGGCCGCCTGCCGTGTGACGTCGCTGTGACGCCGCACGACCGGCCCTCTTAGGAAGGAGGCGGGTCGCCGGCCAGAGTGACGTCGCAGGGCAGGTAAGTTCGTGTGAAGCTGTCGCAGCGATAATGTTCGCTATGGCACCTATCACAAGATATCGCAACTGCAACGGGGGCGGGTACTATCGCACTCGGCATCGCTAGCATCGGCTAGCGATGTCGCAGCGTGCAAACTACCCCTTAGGGTGAACTCTTAACAAAGGTTCACTTGGTGCCTACTGCCTGACCTAATTAATGAGGATCAAGTGCATGCTTGAAAAATGACATCAGACACACACAGTCGGACGTTCATCTTTCCTCGATCAGAGGTGGCCCAAAACAGACAGATTTATTCCAAGAACATGCCCTTATAAAAACTAGGAAAAGGGGCATGGTTGGCTCTATAGTGGGCATGCCCAGATGTGTTCAGTGGTCAGTGGGTTGAACAATGTGTTAGTCCATGAGCTGATTGGTTGGCGTCATTGTAGGCAGGTCTATGACGTCATCAGAGCGGATCTGTGGTGATGCTGATGGGTGGGTCAGTGACATCATCGAGGCGGATCTGTTGTGATGCTGATTGGTGGATCTGTGACATCATCAGGGCAGAGCTGTGTGATGCTGATGGGTGGGTCTATGACGTCATCCGGGCGGATTTGTAATGATGCTGATGGGTAGGTCTATGATGTCATCTGGGCCATCTTGTATATCTCTGAAGACTGACTGGCTTATGTATAGAGAATCGATTTCTTTGAACACACTTCCCACAGTCCTCTATGTCCAGAGGTTAATTAAGTATTTGATCCAATGGCTCTCCTCAACAGGTGCACCTTGTTCTCTGACTCCCCTTGAAGACCCCAGAAAAAACTTTATAAAATCTGACCACCACGTATGCAAATGACCTGTACTGGTCAGATGGGCGTGCTCATTTTCAGCTCCTGTCCCCCCTCCTGCCGCTGTTTGCCGCCCTCCTTTGATGATTGAAGTGTCCGACGCCTACGTCATCATCCACGTAGCTGGGTTAAATCTCGCGCCTGTGCAGTTACTCCTGGCTCACGCAGAAGCACTTCTCTCTGCCCCATTGCAGACAGACCTGAAATTCTAGTTACACTTGTGCAAGCCCGTGTGCTCTCTGCACAGACATGAGATTGTGAGCGAGCTCACAGGCTTGCGCAAGCGCACTTATGTTTTCGGCTCTGCCTGCAATGGGGCAGAGTGAAGTACACCTGTGTGAGCCGGAAATGACTGCGCAGGCGCGACATTCAGCCCACCTACGTGGATGACAGAGCCATCAATCATCAAAGGAAGACTGCAAACAGCGGCAGGAGGGGGGACAGGAGCCAAAAAATAGCATGTGTCGCCCGGGGACCAGGGGTACTCAGATCCGGGCCACGAGGTCACTTCTGTGGGTATCACGGTGGCGTGACTCGGTCTGTGATCCCAGGCTCCACAGTAAAAGGGGATTTGGTAAGGGAGATAGTTTATTGTCCGTGACGCCACCCACGGTTGTGGTGATATTGGTGACACCACCGCTGCTCTGTATGGGGATCCCGGGAGTGGTGACAGGGAACAGCAAAGTTGTTAGTTCTCCCCTCCGTGGGTAGGGGGTTGGTTGTCCCGGGGCCCGATGATGGAGTAGGGATGGATGGCAGGCCGGGTGCGGGGCCTGGCGAGGTGCAGGGTCGCAAGGGAAGCGCTGTGCCGCACGGCACGGTGGTACTCACTCAGCCAGAAATCAGGACACAGTTCTTGGTAAAACACTCGGCTGGATGGACGGGTCCCACAGACGCTGCGGTGTTTTCCCCTGACCCAGTTTGGTGGTGTAAGTCCTTTCCTGCACCCTCCGTACACTCCTCTTGCGCTCCGGCTTCCAGCTGGCTCCCTGATTCAGTACCGGTGGGCCACCGCCCAGCCCCGGCTACCTACGGTTCCACCAACTGTCTCCCCGGCTCCCTGCAGACGGCCACTACCGTCTGCCTGACTCTCTGCTGCACGAGGGCCCTAGGCTCCAATCCTAGGCCCCAGTCTGCGTCTGCCTCTCTGCAGACCTCCTCTCTCTTCCTTTCCTAGGACTTGACTGGGCTTGTTTCCTGCCTCAGGCCAGCCAAACCCATGGGTGGGTGTCTCCATCTCCTGACTCCGCCCACCTGGTGTGTCAGTCTGAGCCCGAGGCAGAAAGCAGGTCACTTTGGGGATGTTTGCTGTGAACTGCTGGGGGTGGGGGTGTGTGTGTGTTGTTATCTGTGGCCCCTGGCTTGTCCAGGGTGCCACAAGCACACCCATCCGACCAGAAAAGGACATTTGCATATGTGGCGGTAAGATTTTTTAACGTTATTTCTGGGGTCTGCAAGGGGAGAAACACGTGATGGTGTCTCCGCGGTGTTGGATATTGATCTCCCTAAGGTCAACCATCCTTGCTTAAGTAAGTGAAGACCAGCTGCTATGTCTCCCATACACAGCACACACAGACATGTTCAGAAGATGGCATCAGTAGTGCTGGTATTCCTGTACTGCTCTGCCCCTCCCCAGCAGGGACACCACCTCACTCACCACTGCGCTTGGACTGCGCCCTGCCTCGCTTTGCCATGGTCCTCCACTTGTGAGTCTCCTGCCTCCTGCTTCCAGGGTCCATGTACTCCACACAGGTCCTCCGGGAATGTGCGTAGGGCCCCTGTGCACCCACCATGCTTTTAAAGTGCCATTTCTCAGAAATGCCATTCAGCCTATTGCTGAAAGGCACCAGGTACTTAAGGCATCCTCCCACTAGGGATGGTACCTGAGCAACATTGTCCATCTAGCAAGCTAGTTTTCAGGTCCCGTTGCCTATGGTCCACCCACCTGAACCTTTCACCCTGTCTCGATGGTGACCTCTGTATAAGCCTGCTCCTGCTGTCCTGTCTGCCTCAGCTGCACCTGTCAGTACTAGCGCCTCTGCTGTTCCCGGCCATATCCTCCATTCCTGTCTGCCTCACCCGTCCCAGGTACACGTGTCAGTACTAGACACTCTGCCAGTCCCGGCCATA
Source organism: Anomaloglossus baeobatrachus (assembly GCF_048569485.1). NCBI lineage: Eukaryota > Metazoa > Chordata > Amphibia > Anura > Aromobatidae > Anomaloglossus > Anomaloglossus baeobatrachus. The sequence continues at coordinate 930,906,751 of NC_134353.1, read as the reverse complement.
TCCTCCATACTTGTCTGCTTCAGCTGTCCTGACTGCACCTGTCAATACCACTCAGCCTGTCTGCTTAGCCATCCTTCCTGCCAGGCCATCCCAGCTGCACCTATCAGCACTAGAGACTCTGCTAACTTGTTCCTGAGCTTTTCTGTACCTGATCCCGCTCCTGTATTGGATATTGGGGTCAACTTCCACAGTCCCGGTCACTGCCCTGGGAGTGACACCTGGTGTCCGCTTAGGTTGGCACTTAGTCAAGTGCCTCCCAAGTCTGGGTAAGTCCGGGTCATACCTGTGGTCCAATGGATCCATTCTCACTCGCCGCCTCATCATGAGTGGTGAGCTTAATAGCATCGTACTGCAGTACTGAGTATATGTAGCTGTGAATCCAGCACTGAGGTAAAGTAAAAAGCAGTAGCAAATCTCTCTCTGCTTCTTTTACTCTGCTCTTTCCTTTTCCTCTACCCTCCCCTCCTCACGCCATGAATCTCAACAGTCAGCTGTAATCTGATTCCTCAGTGAGATGGTATTAGAAAATTTTAAGCTCATAAGTGAAGAAAGTAGCAATTTAATTCATAGGATACATAACAACATTTCTTATATTCAGGTATGCTTTTCAGTTATACTAAGTTTGCTGAAACGACAGGATCATAGTTTTTTTGGAGCCAGCATAGTTATGAGTATTGAGATTTACATCAATCTGATAACTATGGTAGACACATTTCCTGCATTGTGATGACAAGGGGAAGAACCTGCATATTTTTTCATAATTGTGAGGCCTACTAACCAGATCATTGTCCAATATAGCTACATTGCCCCTATCTTCTTAATCCTTTGAATTCTCAGAGTCCGTGGGTGGTTTATAACAACACTATAGTAATCCCATGACATTAGAATAAGTGAATGTGATTGAAAATTAGATAAGAATATCCGGGGTTTAACACAGTGAAGGGTGTAGTGCTGGATGGAAGGTAAATTTCTCCCAGCAAGTGCCTTTCACACTGGCGAGCTGCAGGGAAGGAGGTCAAACCTGGCCTGGACCTTCTCTGGTAGTCCGGGTTTTTAGGGCAACGCCCGAGTTGCACACCTGCATGATAAGGACAGTTTAAATAGACAGCCAGAACTTCTCATCGGTGTAGGTGTTAGGACTGGAAAGCTGAAGCAAGTTTTATGAGAATAACATACCTGAATGCACTAGCATATCCAGGACCTATGCTATGCTTCTTGACAAGCTGGACTTATGCTTTACATACCTGTCTGAAGTAAGACTGTGTTTTTTCTGTTTGCTACCAGTGTGAATAAAACATTGAGTTTTGGACTAAGAACCTGTGTGTGCATCTTTACTCTGTCCCTGCAATTCCCTATCAGAGCTCATTCATTCATCCATTTGGTGGAGAATGCGGGTAAACGCAGTGAAGCAGGCACTATTTTTTTTGTGTTTCTGGCTGGGTGCCAATACATGTCCTGGGTGAGGAGTCTGTCGCAAACCCAGTCTGTGTAGATGGAGAATATGGTGATAGCGCTTATGGTGCCACTCGGCAGCAGCAAGTGGCCGCTTTGCCGCAGCAAATATTTAATCAGCAGTAGTAGGAGGCCACTCAGCAGCAGTAGATCTTTATTCAGCAGCAGGAGGAGGCCACCGGGTAGCAACAGATATTTAACCAGAAACAGCAGAGGACCAACCAGCTACTGATACAGTAGGTTACAAAGTCTCAGTAAGCAGGAACTCTACAGGAGGTTCACAATACTAGGAAAGCAGTTCGTACTGTGATCCTCAAAATGGAGAACACCTAAGATTTTGAATCCTATCAGGACATGTTCGAGAGAATGGCCAATAGGGAGGGTCTACACTGAGACCAACAGATGAAAGTCATCACTCCGTTTCTGGCATCAGGACCCTAGAAGGCCTATTGTGATCTGCCAGCCGAGCAAGTGGCAGACTATGCAGTCATTAAGGGTGATATTCTTGAACAGCTAAGTGTAAATGTCTTAGTTCTGGCCCAGCGAGTACATCAGTAGGACTTAAGCCATCCAAGGCGGACAGGTCCCAATTTTATGACTTTCCCTACCTGATGCAGAAGTGGTTGCAGCCCACATAGTGGCGATAAGTTCTGGATGGTCTTAATTAAGTTAGACGAAGGGCACCACCCATTGGGATCTCCCAGTATACATATAAGCACATGAAACAAAAAGAAAAAAAGAAGTATACTCAACAGGGATCACCAATGAGTCATTATATAGAAAAATACAAAAAAACTTTATTGTGATGACATATCAAGAACACACATTTGTCTGGCTCAGAGAGCAATCAAGACACACAACAAATCAACATTAAAAACACTAAAAAAACAATCACGGTTTATGTCCCCAAACACACCGTTCCCCAACAGAATACAAGTGTGGTATATAGGACAAAAATAAGTGCCTTTTATCAATAACTCACATCATTACCCACATATAAAGGTAGTTTTTTGAACTACTAGACCATGTGTATGATATATTTATGCGAATAAGCCCAAATGGGTACGTACATACACACAACCCCCTAGTATCCGTTGCCTACTCAGTAACAGATGTTATTGTATATAGACCTGGTATCAGCTACCCATTAGAGTGGGAAAATAGGATGGTCTTACCGCACCCCTGCCAATGCTGGGTTTGATAAGCATACCCTAATAAAGTGCTCTAGAGGGTGGACCTTATAGAGCAGTATAGGGCTAATGAGGAGTTCCAGGGAGGGTCTCAAGATAGGGTGACAGTAAACTTGTATAAGACCCCACCCCTGACACCTCGAGCAGGCGATACCAGGAGCTAGATCAACTAGGAGCCGACTGCCCTAACTGGCTGAGCTCATAAACAAAAATTTTGGCTACCATCAGTATGTTAAAAGGGTCTGTGTGACTGGCATCCCGGAGGAACCCAATGGTAAACATTCATGTCATGCTGAGGCAGAGGGCACCCCTGCTGTAGTAGTACTGAACTCGGGGAGCCTCGTCACCTTGGTGCAGGAGAACCTAGTACAAGCCCCCAAGTTCACCAGCTGGAAATTCGGTGTGCTGTGCATTCACGGGGACTTAAAAGACTATCTAACCACGCTAGTGATGATAAACACACGAGCAAGGAAACAACACCATCAGGTGGGAGTCGTTATGAATCGACATTATGAACTGATAGTTGGGAGGGATTTTCCCTTATTCCCTGTGATATCTTCTACAAACTTCATGGATGTACCTCTGTAATCCAACATGACATTGTCACTGAGCTCCAGGCCAAAGTTTGATTAAAGCTCTATCAGGTGCCTGAGGCTCCACGACAAGCTATCTCGGAGGAGATGAAATCAGTGATACAGCTAGGGGTCAATGAGGAGTCCCACAGTGAGTTGGCAAACACAATACTCCTAATATGTAAGCTAAAGGGACTATTATGGTTCTGTATGACTTCCGCAAATTTAATGAAATACCAAAATTTGACGCCTACAGCATACCCCAGTTGGATGAGTTAATAGAGAGGTTAAGTTCTTTACTTTTAGACTCAGACCTCACATAGGGGTACTGGAAGGTGCCCTTGATGGAGACCACCAAGGAGCATACAGCATTTGTAACTCCCAAAGGACGGTATCAGTATATGGTATTACCTTTTGGCTTTCATGGCACATCAGTGAAATTCCAACAGTTACTGGATGTCATCCTCCATCCCCATTTCCAATATGCCTTAGCATACCTAATTGACATAGTGGTATTTAGTGCGGATTGGGAGAGTCACCTACCAAAGGTTCTGGCAGTAGTGGATGCTCGTCGACATGTGGGGCTAATGAACAACCCAAAGAAATGTACCTTAAGGGTGAAAGAAGCTCGGTACCTAGGGTATGTCAATGGGTGAGGAGTTATCAAACTCCAAGTAAACAAAGTAGAGGTGATTCAGAAGTGTCCCTGTCCCCTCACAACAAAGCAAGTAAGAGCTTTCTTGGGGTCAGTCAGATATTTGCCATATTGTCGGCTCCATTGATGGACTGTTTAAAAAGCAGGAAGTCCGCAATGGTCCACTGGAAGGATGAGGCTGAGGAGGCTTTCATGTCATTGAAGTCAATGTTGTGTGTAACACCTGTTCTGATTACGCTCAAATTAAAAAAATAGTTTGTAGCACAGACAGATACATCAAAGATGGGTCTAAAGGGGGCTTTACACGCTATGATATCGTTAATGTTTTATTTGTCGGGGTGACGTTGTTAGTGACGCACATCCGGCGTCATTAACGATATCGCAGCGTGTGACACTTACCAGCGACCTTAAGCGACCTCAAAAATGGTGAAAATCGTTCACCATGGAGAGGTGGTTCCAAAACCAAAAATCAGTAATGGTTGATTATCGATGTTGTTCGTCGCTCCTGCGGCAGCACACATCGCTGTGTGTGACACCGCAGGAGCGAGGAACGTCTCCTTACCTGCCGCCGGCCGCAATGCGGAAGGAAGAAGGTGGGCGGGATGTTACGTCCCGCTCATCTCCGCCCCTCCGCTTTGATTGGCCATCCGCTTAGTGACATCGCGGTGACGTCGCTGTGATGCCGAACATCCCTCCCCCTTGAGGGAGGGATTGTTCGGCAGTCACAGCGACACCGCCGACCAGGTAAGTGCGTGTGACGCTGCCGTAGCAATAATGTTCGCTACGGCAGCGAACACACGATATCGCACACACGAAGGGGGCGGGTGCTTATGTGGCGCCCTGGACTAGCCAGGTCGTCACAGGTACTACAACATACACCCCCACCCTGAGACAGGCACATCAGCCATACACAAAATCCTTGTTGCCTCCCTCCAGGGGCTGATGTCCACACTAGGTGGGGTGGAGCCAGGCGGTTGGCCCCACCCACTGAGGAGTTCACAGTCCTGGAGGCGGGAGAAGGAAGGCAGTTCAGTTCAGTTAGAGAAGTGGTAGGAGAGGAGCAAACTGACTGTGTCCGGGTGTGTGGCCCGGGCACTAAGAGCAAGGTTGGCAGACGGTGGTGGCCGTCTGCAGGAGAGGCAGATCAACGCGGAACCGTAGGACCGGGGACAGGTGGTGGCCCGCCGGTACCGAACCGGGGAGCGAAGTGAAGCCAGCACACACAGGCAGGGCCATCGGACCCCGACCATGCTTGGAGTCGCCATTAGAGGTCAAATCCGTCAGTGACCAGAACCCCAGGGGTTTCCTAACAGCCAAGACTCGATTGAAGGCAACCATCCAACCAACAGAAGGAAATACAGCTACCGCCACAGCTAGAGTTCCAAGGGCCAGAGCCTGTGGGCAAAAGGCCTCCTCCGGCAGATACACACGCTGGGGAGCGGGTTACCGGTAGGAATCCATCGGTACCGAACATACATAAAGGTGTAGGGAAAGGCAGCCACCACTAATCGTCCAGGAGAAGCCACAGCAGCTGGCTGCGGGACCCGTCCATCCAGCCGTTTGGTTTACCAGAGACTTTGCGTACCTTTGTGGCTGAGTGAGTACTACCGTGCCATCTGGCACCGCGCTGCGCAGTCCAAGCGACCCTGCACCCATCCAACCCTGCCTCCCCGTCATCTCACCGGGCCCCTGGACCACCAAATCCTACCCACGGAGGGGGAAAACAACATCCCAGCTGCTCCCTGCCATTGCTCCCGGGATCCCCGTCACCAGCAGCGGTGGTGCCCAACCTCACCACAATCCGTGGGTGGCGTCACGGACCAAATCCCCAAACTAAACTACCCCCTTTCACTCACGGGCGAGGAGCGCCGCTCGAGTCCCCGGATCCGGCCCACCGCTCGAGCCACCGAGCAGCCATCGCAGCAGCGCCGGACCCGAGCGTTAGCGAGTGCAGCGCAGCGGCGTCCTTCCCCGCCCGCGACAACTTAGCGTCACGAACAGGATCTTACCGTTCTGCCGACTGGTAGAAGTGCGCCTTGTGCCCCGCTGGCGGTGTCCGGACGAAAAATTTCAGAATCCGCCATCTTGGGCGCGAAGATTTTCCCGCTCGAGCGTCTTCTCGAGCAGTGGAGGCGCGAAAGCCGAAGCCCCGCCCCTGAAGATGAGGTGCCGAGAAAAGACCAAGGGGGGGCGGTAACAAGATGTCTGTGCCTGACGGAGAGAAGATGTCCGTGTCTGGCGGAGGAGCGCTGGCCGCAGGAGCGGCAGTGCTTAGCAGCCGCATGTAATTAGCGCCGCAGAAGTGCAGGAACGCCAGGACTCTGCCGGAACACGTTCCTGGACCCAGCAGCAAGACGTGCCAGGAGCTCCAGGCCGCGTTCCACTCCATGATGGCGGAGTGGACGTCGGAGAAGAAGGGCCTGGCTGCAACTGTGTGGGCATGCAAAGTGGAGGTGGTTTCCGAGGAGCCGGTAAGCGACCCACGCCCCTATGTCCCTGAGGGAACGGCCGCTGCGTCTGAGGGGCCCACCCTGCTGCCATCCACTACGCCACCTCCCTTACTGCCCATGCCCGCGGCCACTGCCCCGACCGACCTGTTACCACTGTCACCGGTAGCGGAGCCCGTAGCGTCTGTGGGAGAGGGCCCCGACCTGCGGCCCCCGGGCCTTACCTTTACCACCGCCCTGGCACCCGTCCCGGCTTCCATCCTGGCCGCAACGGAGATGATGACGGCTCCGGCAGTCCGCCCGGCCGCAACAGAAGCGATCCTCGACCCGACGCCAGCACCGCAAGCCACGCTGACCACTTCCAGACACCCGGCCTCGGATGAGGCACCGCGGGGACGAAGCTGCCAAGCGGCAGAGCAGGCCACGTCACAGCGGGGCCCCTTACTACTGGAGGTGCCGGTCGTAGCCGGCACGGAGGGACTCCGGCTGGGCCCGTCCCCCACACTGGCTGACCAGAAGCGGCGGCCATGGCAGCTGTGCCCTAAGACTACTGCTTGGAGAAAAAGGATGTGGCAGCGGTCCCTCCGTTGCACCGTTGTCCCCGTTGGGACCATCAGTACCGTTACAAGTGAATGAATGATAAGACTAATCAAACCGAAGTTTAACCTGATTGACACCGTGATTGATCCGGCTGTTGCCGGCAAGTAGTCCCCGTAGGGACCCTTTGTACCGTTGCATGAGGAACTCTTCAAGGACATGCCTGAGAACTTGCAGGGCACCCACGAACTTGTGGGATTGTAAATATGTTGGGGCATGTTTCCGTTGCCACCTCCGGAGAGGCTGATTTGGAGGATGGGCCTGGAGGAAAGAGATGGCCCCGGCCCGCCACTACAGCAACCGGTGGCAATCCTCCGGGGGTCAAGGGTCCCCCATGGACGTGGGGTCCCCTGAAGTGACAGCCGGGTGCAAGGCACCGTACCAGTTCCCGCTCGGGTAGCCTGGATCTGGACTGGGGTCAAGGGGTGCTGCCCACTTCTTAGGGGCAGCATCAGGGCTAGGTTGCTTGGGTGGGAGAGCGGAAGCCGTCCGTCCGTTATTATTAAAAATGGAAACATATGTGTTTTTGCAACATTCAAGTGACCTGCCTCCCGTAAGAGAAGATTTAAACTGCATAAACTGTTGATGTTTTATATTTTACAGTTCAAAAGAAAAATAAAACCGGTGATGGACGGGCAGCCCGTGGACGGTCTGCATTTAACCAAGAGGGAATGTGGCGCCCTGGACTAGCCAGGTCGTCACAGGTACTACAACATACACCCCCACCCTGAGACAGGCACATCAGCCATACACAAAATCCTTGTTGCCTCCCTCCAGGGGCTGATGTCCACACCAGGGGGGGTGGAGCCAGGTGGTTGGCCCCACCCACTGAGGAGTTCACAGTCCTAGAGGCGGGAGAAGGAAGGCAGTTCAGTTCAGTTAGGGAAGTGGTAGGAGAGGAGCAAACTGACCGTGTCCGGGTGTGTGGCCCGGACACTAAGAGCAAGGTTGGCAGACGGTGGTAGTCGTCTGCAGGAGAGGCAGATCAACGCAGAACCGTAGGACCGGGGACGGGCGGTGGCCCGCCGGTACCGAACCGGGGAGCGAAGTGAAGCCAGCACACACAGGCAGGACCTACGAACCCCGACCAGGCTTGGAGTCGCCATTAGAGGTCAAATCCGTCAGTGACCGGAACCCCAGGGGTTTCCTAACAGCCAAGACTCGATTGAAGGCAACCGTCCAACCAACACAAGGAAATACAGCTACCGCCACAGCTAGAGTTCCAAGGGCCAGAGCCTGTGGGCAAAAGGGCTCTTCCGGCACATACACACGCTGGGGAGCAGGTTACCGGTGGGAATCCATCGGGACCGAACATACAAAAAGGTGCAGGGAAAGGCAGCCACCACTAACCGCCCAGGAGAAGCCACAGCAGCCGGCTGCGGGACCCGTCCATCCAGCCGTTTGGTTTACCAGAGACTTTGTGTACCTTTGTGGATGAGTAAGTACTACCATGCCGTCTGGCACTGCGCTGCGCAGTCCAAGCGATCCTGCACCCATCCAACCCTGCCTCCCCGTCATCTCACCGGGCCCCGGGACCACCAACCCCTACCCATGGAGGGGGAAAACAACATCCCAGCTGCTCCCTGCCATCGCTCCCGGGATCCCCGTCACCAGCAGCGGTGGTGCCCAACCTCACCACAACCCGTGGGTGGCGTCACGGACCAAATCCCCAAACCAAACTACCCCCTTTCACTCACGGGCGAGGAGCGCCGCTCGAGTCCCCGGATCCGGCCCACCGATCGAGCCACCGAGCAGCCATCGCAGCAGCGCCGGACCCGAGCGCTAGCGAGCGCAGCGCAACGGCGTCCTTCCCCGCCCGCGACACTTACACGCTCGATATCGCTAGCAATTGCTAGCGATGTCGTAGCGTGTAAAGCCCGCTTAAGGGCAGTGGTGTCTCAGGAGATTAATGGGGAAGAGCATCCTGTCATTTTGCTGTGCTGAGAGCTTACGCAAACCAAAACCAGGTACACTATAGTGGAGAGGGAGTGCCTCACTATTAAGCTGGCACTTGAGTCTCCGCTACTACGTGCTGGGAAGGACATTGGTGACTAATCATTTCCCCCTTACGTGGATGTGTCGAACCAAGGAGATGACTGCTCAGTTTACCATTTGGTTTCTATCCCTGTAATTTTTCAAATTAACAATGGCACTTCAGGCACGCACTTTACAGGTGTGTCGCCCCAGGGACATTGATCCAGCTTCATGGACGCCACAGGACCTTCTTCTGTATACAGCAACAGGTATGTCAGTTTTAATTTATATGTGTATTGTCGTGATGCCACTCACGGCTTGCGGTCAGGGATTTGGATGACTGCCACTGCAGGTTTAATGAGCGTCTGGGGCTGATGGAGTCTGCAGTCGGATGGTGTGGCCTCCCGTGAGTGAGGCAGGCCCCAGGGGTTCGGGTGTGAAGAACAACGGGTCCCAGAATAACTCAGGCAGAGTCCAGAAAGTCTTTCATCTCGTTTTTATTCACTTTATCTGTTTATGTGAGGTAGCCCGAGCGATGCTGTGATAAACCAGGTGAAAACCAGGAGCTCCTTCAGGCCGGTCTGAGGGTAACCATTAACGCGCCTTCCTAGCACTTCTTTGTTCGGATAACCCCTGACTTGAAGTACCGTGGGGGTCTATCCAGGGAGTCGCTACTGCCTTTTCTCCCTTTTTGGACCGTTTGCCGGCAGCGTGGACCAGGTGAGATGGCTTCAAGCTCCGTCTCCTTATGGGTCCCTGCGTTGCTGCGGAGGCTTGGACTCTGTATGGTTGGTGAGGGACTTGTAGTTCCCCTCACTGGCATGTTTAGCAGATCACTAAATTGAAGTCTACTCAAGGGACCTGTACCCCGTGCGTGCCTAGTCACCGGCAGTTTCCGTACTCGACTGACTCTCTCTCTGTCTTTCTGACTGACTGGTAACCATTCTCCCCCGCTGTCACTAAACCACGCAGGGTCTGACTAGTGTGAGCGCGCGTCTGCGTCTCCTAGCAACCGCCGCTCACCACTACCAGACTGGCTCGCTACACTCCTTTCCTTTCAGCCTCTGCACTTTAGCTCCCAGCCCCTCCACTACACCCCTTGACAAGAATTGAAGGCCAGACCCCTCTAGGGACTGCCCACGGGTCCCATCTAATGGTGCTGGAGACCTGATTGCTATGTGTCTGTGCGTACACACCTCACTCTGGCCTTTAGAACTACCTGGAAGCACTGTCCCAGCATGGGTACAGTACTCAGTGGGGCCTGACCAGGTACCAGATTCAAGTTAGTCTGCAGTTAGACGTTAGCTATTAGATATTCATTCATCTATGCTGCACCAACTGTTTTAAAACAAACTGATCATAAATAATTTTTATTTTGATCAAGGTGCCCTGGACCCCAAGTGCTCAAAATGAATGTCTCAAGGTTTCTATATGAATTTGAAATTCTAAGATCTATAATACTATATACACGCGTAATCAAACGTACTCAATCGTCCATATGTTTAATTTCAAAAGAGGTACCCTGGACCACAAGTCCTCAAAATGAACATCTCAATGTCCTGAATAATATTTGCTAAAATAATTATCAAGTTTATGTGTAGTTCAGAAGTTATTAAAGCAAATCTATGTTATATAATGCTATACACGCGTAATCAAACATACTCAATCGTTCATACGATTAATTTGAAAAGAGGTACCCTGGACTACAAGTACTCAAAATGAACATGTCAATGTCCTAAATAATATTAGCTAAAAAAATTACCAAGTCTATGTGTAGTTCAGAAGTTATTCACGTAAATCTATGTTATATAATGCTATAAACGTGTAATCAAACGCAATCAATTGTCCATACGTTTAATTTGAAAAGAGGTACCCTGGACCACAAGTACTCAAAATGAACATCTCAATGTCCTGAATAATATTTGCTAAAAAAATTACCAAGTCTATGTGTAGTTCAGAAGTTATTCATGTAAATCTGTGTCACATAACGCTATACACGCGTATTCAAACGTACTCAATCGTCCATACAATTAATTTGAAAAGAGGTACCCTGGACCACAAGTACTCAAAATGAACATCTCAATGTCATGAATAATATTTGACCGAAAATTTATCAAGCCTATGTGTAGTTCAGAAGTTATTCACGTAAATCTGTGTTACATAACGCTATACGCGCATAATCAAACGATGCTGAAGTTGGTTTCTTATTCGTCAGTTTCTTATTTGGCAATTTAGTTTTTTCAGTTTTTTATGCATTTATCAACAAAAATAACACATCACAATAATAAAATACAATGCACTGATGTGCCCTAATATACATACACTCAAACTCAGCTGTGAAAAATATAAAACTGGCAAAAAAATGGACATCAAAGTGGGCACCAAAGTATGTTAGTGAAAGGGTTAAATTGCTTTGGGCCACTGATCTAACACCACAAGTGCATATATAGTGATGCCCCTAATCAAACTCAAGTGACTCCAGCCTGGCCCAAAGGGGTTCTGGACATCAAAACTGGCATCAAACTGGGCACAAAACCAATTTTCACAGATTTGAATAAGTAACTGGTGTTTTTGAGGGGTTAAATGGCTTTGGGCCACTAATCTCACACCACACTTACATACCTAGTGATGCCACACATCAATATCAGATCACTCCAGCCTGGCCCAAACAGGTTCTGGGCATCAGAACTGGCATCAAAGTGGGCACACAGCCAGTTTTCACAGATTTGAATAAGTAACTGGTGTTTTTGAGGGGTTAAATTGCTTTGGGCCACTGATCTCACACCACATTTACATACCTAGTGATGCCACACATCAATTTCAGATCACGCCAGCCTGGCCCAAACAGGTTCTGGGCATCAGAACTGGCATTAAAGTGGGCAAATGGCCAATTTTCACAGATTTGAATAAGTAACTGGTGTTTTTGAGGGGTTAAATTGCTTTGGGCCACTGATCTCACACCACATTTACATACCATGTGATGCCACACATCAATATCAGATCAGTCCAGCCTGGCCCAAACAGACTGGAGTGATCTGAATTTGATGTGTGGCATCACTAGGTATGTAAATGTGTTATGAGATCAGTGGCCCAAAGCCATTTAACCCCTCAAAAACACCAGTTACTTATTCAAATCTGTGAAAACTGGCCATTTGCCCACTTTGATGCCAGTTCTGATGCCCAGAACCTGTTTGGGCCAGGCTGGAGTGATCTGAATTTGATGTGGGACATCACTAGGTATGTAAATGTGGTGTGAGATCAGTGGCCCAAAGCAATTTAACCCCTCAAAAACACCAGTTACTTATTCAAATCTGTGAAAACTGGCCATTTGCCCACTTTGATGCCAGTTCTGATGCCCAGAACCTGTTTGGGCCAGACTGGAGTGATCTGAATTTGATGTGTGGCATCACTAGGTATGTAAACTTGTTGTGAGGTCAGTGGCCCAAAGCCATTTAACCCCTCAAAAACATCAGTTACTTATTCAAATCTGTGAAAACTGGCCATTTGCCCACTTTGATGCCAGTTATGATGCCCAGACCCTGTTTGGGCCAGGCTGGAGTGATCTGAATTTGATGTATGGCATCACATGGTATGTAAATGTGGTGTGAGATCCGTGGCCCAAAGCCATTTAACCCCTCAAAAACATCAGTTACTTATTCAAATCTGTGAAAACTGGCCATTTGCCCACTTTGATGCCAGTTCTGATGCCCAGAACCTGTTTGGGCCAGGCTGGAGGGATCTAATATTGATGTGTGCCATCACTAGGTGTGTGAATGTGTTGTGAGATCAGTGGCCCAAAGCCATTTAACCCTTCAAAAACACCAGTTACTTATTCAAATCTGTGAAAATTGGCTGTGTGCTTAATTTGATGCCAGTTCTGATGCCCAGAACCTGTTTGGGCCAGGCTGGAGGGATCTGAATTTGATGTGTGGTATCACTAGGTATGTAAGTGTGGTGTGAGATCAGTGGCCCAAAGCCATTTAACCCCTCTAAAACATCAGTTACTTATTCAAATCTGTGAAAACTGGCCATTTGCCCACTTTGATACCAGTTCTGATGCCCAGAATCTGTTTGGGCCAGGCTGGACTGATCTGATATTGATGTGTGGCATCACTAGGTATGTAAATATGGTGTGAGATCAGTGGCCCAAAGCCATTTAACCCCTCAAAAACACCAGTTACTTATTCAAATCTGTGAAAATTGGCCGTGTGCCCACTTTGATGCCAGTTCTGATGCCCAGAACCTGTTTGGGCCAGACTGGAGTGATCTGAATTTGATGTGTGGCATCACTAGGTATGTAACTGTGGTGTGATATCAGTGGCCCAAAGCCATTTAACCCCTCAATAACACCAGTTACTTATTCAAATCTGTGAAAATTGGCCATTTGCCCACTTTAATGCCAGTTCTGATGCCCAGAACCTGTTTGGGCCAGGCTGGAGTGATCTGAATTTGATGTGTGGCATCACTAGGTATGTAAGTGTGGTGTGAGATTAGTGGCCCAAAGCCATTTAACCCCACAAAAACACCAGTTACTTATTCAAATCTGTGAAAATTGGTTGTGTGACCAGTTTGATGCCAGTTTTGATGCCCAGAACCCCTTTGGGCCAGGCTGGAGTCACTTGAGTTTGATTAGGGGCATCACTATATATGCACTTGTGGTGTTAGATCAGTGGCCCAAAGCAATTTAACCCTTTCACTAACATACTTTGGTGCCCACTTTGATGTCCATTTTTTTGCCAGTTTTATATTTTTCACAGCTGAGTTTGAGTGTATGTATATTAGGGTGTAAGGGGTAGTCGGACCCCTGGTAGTGAAGGAGTGTTTTTTCCCCCCCTGAAGACGCCACAGTAGTATGGTGGCAAATTGTAAATGTTGATGGTAAAATGTTACCTGTCATAAACTGTTTCCCCACTAGGTGCCAGTGTAGAGCAGTGGTTCCCCTGGTAACTGTGGCAGGGAAGGAAGGAGGAGCAGCCTAGGTGGGGAAGGAAGGGTTCTGAATGCAGAGTCCAGTGCGCAGTGAGATGTGAGAGGCGAGCAAGCTCGGTCTGAGGTGACGGGGCAGAGTGTGGGAGTGAGACGAGGCAGTCAGCCTGAGTGAGTACTCTTGGCTAGAAAGCAGAGGAAACCCATGAGAAACGGTGGAAGAGTTGGGACTAGTCCGGAGCCGGTGGTGTGTACTAGAGTGGAGTGCAGCTATCAGGGGGATAACAAGTGGCCCCTGCAGGCGAAGGTTAGTGCCCTGACAAAGAAGTGGAGAGGTGAGAACTTATCCAGAGCCGGTAGTGTGTGCTGGATCTGCCCTACAGTAAATCCGGGTTAGAGCGCAGCTACTAGGGGGTTAACGTATGTCCCCTGCAGGCAAAGGAAAGTGCCCGTAGAGAAAAAGGAAACCGTTTTTGTAGAAAAGGACCTGTAACTTGTAACGTACTAAAGTAAACCTCCTGCAAACAGAAAGATGGAAGCTTTGTTTAATAAATCGGTGTTTGGTTTATCTGCTGCCTGCAATTGTCTCTTTCCTGAAAGTGAAGAAGGAGCTGGAAAGCACAGAAAGAACGCTGTCATGAATGGGCCCCATGCATCCACACTCTGCCCCAACAACACACCTGTTTTGCAAGTAACGGCCGGGCCGGGGTTCAGCCTGCGGCCCACAAGGCGAGGGGACTCGACTACACCCCCTGAGGCGCCCCCTGCCCCCGTTACAAATTGGCGTAGTCGGCAGGATCAAGCCTGCATGCAAGAAACCCTGACCAGAGACTGTGAGGAAGATCAAGTGGTGCCTGACATGCTGAACGGGCCACAAGATGGCGGCAAGATGGCGGCCGTCCTCATGGACTCAGTGGAGGCGCGAAAAGTTGGCGCCAAACGAAAAGCGCTGGGCTGGCCTGGGAGGAAGAAGCCCGGAGTGCGCCGCCCAAAGAGGGGAGGTACTTGTCCCAAGAAGCTGCAGAGGTCTAAAGACGTGGGCGGCGCCGCAAGAAAGAAGAGGCGTCGCCAACGCTATGCAGACCTGGTGGGTGAAGCCGGGGGCGGAGTGTGTGCTAAAGCGGGAAAAGAAGAACCGCCTCCACCTTCCCCGGCGCCATTGCAATCCCAGCAGCAGAAGCAACAGTTCCAGTTACCTGTGCTACACAAAATGGAGGCCAGGACAGACAAGCAAGCCGTAGCGGGCGCGCTGGTGCCTGTAGGACGCAGAAGAGGACGTCCGATGGAGAGCTCGGTGGGAGAGTTACCCACCATCACGTTGCCGGCAAGCATGATACCGGCCGTGACTGGAGTCTCGGAGAAACCAGCGAAGGTCACGTTTTTTTTACCTCATGGGATGCCGTTACCGGGGAAACGACGACGGAAGTCCGGGCCACCTACAAGTCCCGGCTGACTCTGGGGAGCGGGCCACCAGGAGCATCCGTACAGATTCCGGAGGTGCCCGCATCTGTTAAGGTAGGCCCTCTGCCCCCCTCAGGAGTTAAGGCCCCGTACTGGCAAGATATCCCAGAACCAGAGGTAATCGTCTGGAAGAGAGTGATTTGTTTGCCGTTGAAAACCGGTACTGTTGAAAGCCGGTGAATGTTTCCAGTTACAGTAACGTTAAAAGTACTGAACCCGGGAGGAGCTTAATGCAGAACTGTGCGTGGACTCCTTCCGTGACTGTTAAGAAGGAATCTTGTTGTCCTGTTGTTTTCTGCCCACCCAAAGACCGGGAGCGCTTGGAAATAGCCTCCGGGCAGATGTGCGACTAAGACCGGGAGCGCCTGAGGAGGGCCTCCGGGCAGAAGGTCAGCTAAGACCGGGAGCTTCCCTGGAGGGACTCCGGGCACCAAACTTGTGTGCCAGTCTGTGTGTTTTAAGTATTGTGTTTTCCTACATGTGTTGTTTTGCAGGTACGAACCTCGCCAGGAGGCTGAGGTTAAAGAGGGGAGGAATGTAAGGGGTAGTCGGACCCCTGGTAGTGAAGGAGTGTTTTTTCCCCCCCTGAAGACGCCACAGTAGTATGGTGGCAAATTGTAAATGTTGATAGTAAAATGTTACCTGTCATAAACTGTTTCCCCACTAGGTGCCAGTATAGAGCAGTGGTTCCCCTGGTAACTGTGGCAGGGAAGGAAGGAGGAGCAGCCTAGGTGGGGAAGGAAGGGTTCTGAATGCAGAGTCCAGTGTGCAGTGAGATGTGAGAGACGAGCAAGCTCGGTCTGAGTTGACGGGGCAGAGTGTGGGAGTGAGACGAGGCAGTCAGCCTGAGTGAGTACTCTTGGCTAGAAAGCAGAGGAAACCCATGAGAAACGGTGGAAGAGTTGGGACTAGTCCGGAGCCGGTGGTGTGTACTAGAGTGGAGTGCAGCTATCAGGGGGATAACAAGTGGCCCCTGCAGGCGAAGGTTAGTGCCCTGACAAAGAAGTGGAGAGGTGAGAACTTATCCAGAGCCGGTAGTGTGTGCTGGATCTGCCCTACAGTAAATCCGGGTTAGAGCGCAGCTACTAGGGGGTTAACGTATGTCCCCTGCAGGCAAAGGAAAGTGCCCGTAGAGAAAAAGGAAACCATTTTTGTAGAAAAGGACCTGTAACTTGTAACGTACTAAAGTAAACCTGCTGCAAACAGAAAGATGGAAGCTTTGTTTAATAAATCGGTGTTTGGTTTATCTGCTGCCTGCAATTGTCTCTTTCCTGAAAGTGAAGAAGGAGCTGGAGAGCACAGAAAGAACGCTGTCATGAATGGGCCCCATGCATCCACACTCTGCCCCAACAACACACCTGTTTTGCAAGTAACGGCCGGGCCGGGGTTCAGCCTGCGGCCCACAAGGCGAGGGGACTCGACTACACCCCCTGAGGCGCCCCCTGCCCCCGTTACAAGGGCACATCAGTGCATTGTATTTTATTATTGTGATGTGTTATTTTTGTTGATAAATGCATAAAAAACTGAAAAAAACTAAATTGCCGAATAAGAAACTGACGAATAAGAAACCAACTTCAGCATCGTTTCATTATGCGCGTATAGCGTTATGTAACACAGATTTACGTGAATAACTTCTAAACTACACATAGACTTGATAATTTTTTTAGCAAATATTATTCAGGACATTAAGATGTTCATTTTGAGTACTTGTGGTCCAGGGTACCTCTTTTCAAATTAATCGTATGGACGATTGAGTACGTTTGATTACACGTGTATAGCGTTATATAACACAGATTTACGTGAATAACTTCTAAACTACACATACACTTGATAATTTTTTTAGCAAATATTATTCAGGACATTGAGATGTTCATTTTGAGCACTTGGGGACCAGGCACCTTGATCAAAATAAAAATTATGTATGATCAGTTGGTTTTAAAACAGTTGGGGCACCATAGATGAATGAATATCTAATAGCTAACGTCTAACTGCAGACTAACTTGAATCTGGTGACCAGGTCAGGGGCGCCACACAGGCAATGCAGATGCCCTGTCCCGAGTATACGGGTCGGCTTGTGTCCACCCACTCAGGGTTGAGCAAGGGGGAGATTGTAAGACAGTGAAGGGTATGGTGCTGGGCTGGATTGACAGTACATTTCTCCCAGCAAGTGCCTGTCACACTGGTGAGCCACAGGCCATTGACCTTCTCTGCTAGTCCAGGTATTGGGGGCAACTACGAAGCTGCACAGCTGCAGTATTAGGACAGCATAAGTAGAGAGCTAGAAGTTCTCACTAGTGTGGGTTGGAAAGTGGGAATAACATACTGGAAGGGACTGGTATATCCAGTTCCTAGGTTATGCTGTTTGAGAAGCTGGACTTTTGCTTTACATACCTGTCTGAAGTAAGACTGTTTTTTTCTGTTTGCTGACAGTGTCAATAAAACACTGAGTTTTGGACTGAGAACCTGTGTATTCCTCTTTTCTGCGTCCCTGCCGTTGCCTACCAGAGCTGATTCCCTACAGGGGATAATGATGTATGCAATATCTAATTCAGCTGGAAACCTATGAGCTCTGCTACATGCAATAAGTTTGTTCACAGGAAACTTTGTGCCTGAGAGAACTCCCATAGTCTTGTACTTCTGATAACTCTGGCAGCGTCTCATGTACCTGTCTTGTATCATTTGTTAAATTGTATCTCATACAATTCAATAAAAGCTTCTGCAACTGAAGCAGAAAAATCACAAAGTTTTTAACAGCATCCGTTCATTGTTACATTTTTTTTTTTTATTTTGGATATTGCATTTTTATTTCAGTCAAATTATTTTTTCAATCTATAGTAAGAATTAAAATGATTGACTTCAAACAAAAATAGTAAATTATACATATACAGTAAATATCACATAAAGTAGGGCAGAAATCAACATTTTTCATCAGCGTAGTGGCTGTTTGTGTTGCAGATCAGTAGCCACAGTATTACTAGTTGTACGGAGACACAGAGTCCGAGGAATTTCCCCTAATCTTTACTCTTAATGCCGCTTTACACGCAGCGACATCGCTAGCGATAGCACTCGCCCCGTCGTTCATGCGTAACGGGCAAATCACTTCCCGCGGTGAACAATATCGCAGGTACGCGTCACACCAACATACCTTTCTAACGATGTCGCTCTGGCCGCCGAACAACCTCTTTTTTAAGGGGGCGGTTCGTGCGGCGTCACAGCAACGTCACACAGCAGGACACCAATAGAAGCGGAGGGGCGGAGAGCAGCCGCATGAACGTCACTCCCACCTCGTTGCCGGAGGACGTAGGAACGCTGTTGTTCATCGTTCCTGGGGTGTCACACGTAGCGATGTGTGCTGCCTCAGGAACGACAAACAACCTGCGTCCAAAATGAGCAACGATATTTGGGAAATGAACGATGTGTCAACAATCAACGATGTGGTGAGTATTTGTGATTGTTACCGGTCGCTCGTAAGTGTCACACGCAACGACGCCGCTAACGAGAACGGATGTGAGTCACAAATTCCGTGACCCCAGCGATATCTCGTTTGATATGTCGTTGCGTGTAACGGGGCCTTTAGACCCTGTAGTTGATTGCAAATGTGTTTGATGGGGTTGAGTTCCACCAACTCCTCCAACCACCAACCATGTCTTTGTGGACCTTGCTTTGTGCACTAGGAGATGTAAGCAATTGTCCAAAATGTCTTGCATGCATAAAAATTTATATTTCTCTACATTTGAACAAAAAGGCGACCCCTACAAAATGAGCTCATAACATAATCCCTCCTCCAACAAACTTTACAGACAAAAAGGTGATGTTCTTCTGACATTAACCAAACCCAAACTCATGCATCAGATGCAGATAGGGCAGTGCAATCTGTCACTGCATAGAACACGTCTTCTCTATAGTCTACTGATGATGGATTTCCACAGCTCCATCCGATGCTCTGCATTGTGCTTGGTGATGTACGGCTGAAGCTGCTCGGCCATGAAGTTCCCAGTAGACGCAGTGTCTGTGCTAATGTTACCAAAGGTGATTTGGACTCTGCAGTTATGGTGTCAACAGAGTGATAGTGACTTTTCTGCTTCTCAGCACTCAACCCCCTCCTCTGTAATGTTAGCGGGTCTGAGTTGCTGCAGTTCCTTCCACTTTTCATATCCCTCATAGGTGATAGGGAAGATTTAGAAGGAAGAAATGTCATGAAAAGGCTTTTTACCCCGGTGGCTCCTATTACAGGACTGCGATTTATGTTTGTGTGTTTACACATCAATAAACTGATCTGGAGAGTGCGGAGGACTTTCTACTTAAATGCCTCTTGGAACAACATCTCACTCCTTGAACACCTCCTCTTACGAATTGAGTGCAGACCAATACGCCTGGAGTAACTCTGCTGCCTCATTATAGTGAACGGATCCCTTGATGGTTTCATCTGAATCATGTTATTGGGAGATGTAGAGGGAAACCCCTATGTAAGTGCTCAGTGTTGGGCACAGAATAAATGTGATCCAAACTTTTATGGAAAATGTTCCCACTTTTTTGACACTTCCTATTACGGATTGAGTGCAGACCAATACACCCGAAGTAACTCTGTTGCCTCATTATAGTGAAGGATCCCTCGGGGGTTTCATATGAATCATGTTATTGGGAGATGTAGCGGGAAACCCCAATGTAAGTGTTCAGCGTTGAGTACAGGATAAACGTGATCCAAAATTTTATGGAAAATGTTCCCAATAAACCTTCAATTGAAAACACAAAATAAAACAAGTCTACACTCTGGTCTGTCATCTGTTACTGCAATTTTAGGAGGTTTCCACAATACTGGTAACACAAAGGCTTTAGAAAAGTGTGAAGCCCCGCTAGTATGTGTCGGTGCATTACCTTCAGGGACTCCACGTGGATGGAACAGTCTGGTCACAGGTAGGGAACCTTCTTTTAGGATTGTCGTGACGCCACTCTCAGTATTGCGGTCAGCGGGGACCGCCACTGCAGATTAAGGGATGCCTGGGGCTGATGGTGGGTGCAGTCAGTATATTAGCCCCCTGAGAGTAAGGCAAGCCCCAGGTCCCTGTGTATGTGTGTGGGACCACAGGTCGCAGAATGACTCAAACACAGTCCAAGAAGTCTTTCAACGTGTTTACTCACTGTTTGGAGGTCACGGTGAGATGCCCGGGCGACACTGTGATAACCAGGTGGAACCAGGAATTCCAGGAGGCCGTTCTGAGGGTAGCTGTCCACTCGCCTTCCTTGCACTCTTTCTGTTTTAGGAGGATCCTTTGCTTGAAGCGTGGTAGGACCCCTCCAGGGAAGCTGTTACCACCCTGCTCCCCTCTCTCTGGCTCGTCTGCCGGCAGCGTGGCCTTGGTGGGATGGCTTCTGGCCCTGTCCCCTTATGGGCCTGGTGATTGCTGCTTGGCTCAAGCTCTGTGTAGTCGTGGTGAGGGCATGAAGTACCCCCCCCCACCTGTAGGTTAAGCAGCTCTGGATGATCTGCTGCCTGTACTGGGGATCTAGTTCCCCTTGTGTGCTCGGATACCGGGATCTCCGTACTCAGCCACCCTTCTCTCTGGGTGATTTTCAGGCCGACCCACGGTACTCCTTTCTCCCCCGCTTTCAGCTACTGCACTCCTCAGGACCTGTCTGACACGAGAGCCCCTCTGCTCCCTTCCACACACTTCAACTTCTTCCTCCAGACTCTCCTCTTCCTCTCTCTCTCTGCCCTGCTTCCTAGCAACCAGCCCCTGAACACACCCCCAGCTGGGAATTGAAAGTTAACCCCTTCTGGCTACCCAAGGGTCCCCTCTGGTAATGTGGGAGGCCTGGTCACTATATGTTTGTGTGTGCACCTCCTCCTGGCCTTTGGAGATTACCTGGAAGCATTGCTCCCGCATGGGTGCAATACTCTGTGGTGCCTGACCAGGTCAGGGGCGCCACAAAAGCAAAACGGCTACTCACCCCCCCACCTCCAAAAACCCCCCAGAAAATTCTGTGCTCCCAAGTGCAAATAGCCTATACAATATGAGCCCCTCAATGTGCCTAAACCACATTTAGCATCCATGTTTGGAATTTTTGTAGTGAGGAGAGGCTGCTTAATTGTGTGCGTGTCTACAGTAAGACGAGCTGGTCACATTGTATGAGCATTACAACTGAAAAGGTGAGGAAATCCGCAGGTTCCTAAAGAAAAGGGGATAAACCCCAGGAAGGGAAAAAGGGAAAGTCAGAGAGCAGCTTTTGTAGCAAACGCTGCGACCTTCTACAGCCGTAAACTACAGGACTGTATGTCATGTGTGTATATGTAGGATTGTGGGACCCTTTTATGCCATGCTAGGTAGCTCTGACATGTTTTCCTTACTGGTATGTGCTTTTTCATCCTTCTTGCACTTGATCCCATTATGCTTTATTACATAGTTGTGCAGATTCAGACATGTTTCCAGAAAGTAATATTTCCGAAAGTCCTCAAGGAATTTCGACAAGAGAATTTAGAAGACGTGACCTCAACCATTTTCATATTAATATTAAGAAGATCTCTCTACATATTGTATTCCTTCCGCTCTCGTTGTATGTGGCCTCTATAGGATTGCCAGGCAATTTTCTTTCTGTCTTTCCCGGAGAGCGTTCAATATATTTGTGCGTCCGGTTGCATCCTCTAAAGCTATTTCCAGAACTTAATATGCAAGAGAGTGGATGCGGCTTTCCACAGCTATTTATCTTTGCACACAATGCAGCACAATATAAGACGGCGACAAACTTTCCTGAGTTATATTGTGGATGAAGATGTGACAAACTCATTTCAGAGACCGTAGATCACATCTTCCATGTCTTCCCTCAACTTCCATACCAAAAAAAATGTGTATTTTACCATAAAAGGAACATAAAATTAGAATTATCTAGAATATTATTCCAAATTCATGTAGAGAAGAAACATCCAACCAACAACACAGGACTGCAAGGGTAAAATTGGTAGGGCATTCTGTGTACTCGAAGGAAAGCTGTGAAAATTTAGACTTTATTTTCAAGAAACTTGACATTGAGGATCAAGCATGGTCAACATGTGGTGATCTGAAAGTTCTCTGTTTGCTCCTTGGGCAGCGAGGAGGACACACAAAGTACCTATCATGGTTCCGATGTGCGGAGCATCTTGTGCTCTCTTATGTTCTGCCATGTTCTCCTATAGAGTCGGTACTTACCTGTTCTGTCGCGCAGAGCATTTTGCAGGTTGCGGTGCTCTGCTGTTTGTCTTGAGCTCCTGTGGATGAGTTGTTTCAGAGCACTTGGTCCTACGTTGGTGCTGGGAGGGACTTACTCAGATGCTCCTCATTTCGGGTGATTGCTCTACTTCATTAGGGAGCATGCTCACCGGAACGTCGCAAGCCATTTGTCCTGGTTCCACAGTAAGTGCTCTTGGCTCCCATTTGTGTACAGTTATCTGTTCTTGGCTTCTTGACCCTGGACTGTTCTGCCCGCCCCCCTGACTTTGTCGATACCTCCTGGCTTCTGACCTTGGACCTTCTCCTAACCACGTCTCCTCCTGCTCCCTGTATCCTATAGTACTCTCCTGGTATCCTGACCTTCGGCCTGTATCTTGACCTCATCTCTGCCTGCTCCCTGTGTCCTGTCGTGTCCTCCTGGTTCCTGATCCCGACTTGTCTGACTACCTCTCCGTTCACAATGCACACAAGTAGTACCTAGAGCCACCTAGTGACTAGCATCACACTACGCCACATAGTGTCGAGCATCGTCAAGTACTCATGCTTTTTGTATAAAAGCAACAAACGGGATAGGACTCATCACTGGAGTAAAAAGAGTTGGCCAACAAGACCATCTTTATAGCCTAGACTCAATAACATTGATGTGGAAAGTTTAGCTGATCCCACTATAGTTCTCCTGCCACCACTCCACATTATGCTTGGACTGATGAAGCAGTTTGTGAAAGTTCTACCGAAAAAAGGAGAGACCTTTAAGTACCAAGTTTCAGGGACTGTCTGAAGGAAGGCATTTTTGTTGGTCTGGATATTTGGAAACTCATGAAGGATGATGTGTTTGAAACAAAAATGAAAGTTGTTGAGAAAAATGCTTGGGATTCTTTTAAAGAAGTCATGAAGAAACGTCCACGTAGCAAAGATCCAAAAGTCCATCATGGAGAACTTGCTCAAACGTTTAAAAACCTTGGGTTGTCTGATGAATCTGAAGTTACATTATTTACATTCCCATTTGGACGACTTTCCTGAAAACCTCGGTGTTGTTAGTGAAGAGCGAGGAGAAAGATTTAATCAGGATATTGAGGAGATGGAACGACGATACCAAGATAGATGGAATGTGAACATGATGGGGGGTGACTGCTGGAAGCTTTACAGAGAAGCTCCGCAACCGTCTACAAGAGAAAAGGAAAAGGAGCAACAATTAATTTACAATAAATTTGCAGAACGTTCAATAAATTTATACATAATATTGTACACATTTTGGCTACAATAAAGATTTTTCTTGTACATCCTGCTTGTATGTAATTTCACCCACATTTTGTGCAAAATCCATATGTGACGATTAAAAATAGAAGTGTTTTTTTTGTAAATTAGGGCATAAGAAAATACAAGAATCGGTCATTGGATTTGAAACAATTTTCATAAACCCAAATTTTGCATACCTGTGTAGTCACCGCCAACAATGAAGTTTTCTCGGTATTTGATACTTTTGCTGTAGGGACCTCATCTATTGTTGTCAACTAAAAATGTGATTCCCTTTTGAAATTCAAATTCGCCAACTTTACCAAATTCTTCCCCCTCCCCCCAAAGAAAAAAAAAATTGATTTGCCACAGATCGAAAACACTCCAAATTCTACAATCAGCCTGAAAAGATGTGGATGACTCTGAAGTTCCTTTTAACGAGAAATGAACAGAATTGGCAAAATTAAAATTTTCCAAATCAAGAATAGGTGGCGCTGTGCTAGAGTTTGTCTCCTTTACTGGAGAGACAATTTGAATATTTCCCAGAGGGGCATTGCAGCTATAAGTCCCCTTACCTGGCAGCCAGACTGGCTTGCAAAGTCTCCTTAAGGAGAGTAGTGTTCCCCCGTGGTCCCCACATAGCTTACTCATGAGCCAGATCAGACACCCCCATACTTTGCACTGACGAGGGGCAAGCACCCCGAAACACCGTGTCTGCAAATTGGGATTCTGATCTGGCTTATATATCCTGAGTCATATTGCAAAGGATTGTTGAAAATCCACTTGTGACTTTTAGGATCGCTACTTCCAATAGGTGGCGCTGCGCTAGAGTTTGTCTCCTTTACTGGAGAGACAATCCAAATCAAGAAGGAATTTATGGTAAGATATGCTCCCTATCCCTCATTATGCTCTGTAAAAAACTACAATAAATCCTTAGGCTATGTGTCCACGGTAGAATGTACCTGCGGATTTTTCTGCATGAAAATCCGCGACTTTCGCGGCAAATCCGCACCCGCGGATTTGCCGCGGATTTTGATGCGGATTTCTTTTTTTTTTTTTTCCCCATTCTATACCCAAAATCCGCACCAAAATCCGCAATAAATAATTGACATGCTGCAGATTTTTCCGCATCAAAATCCGCGGCAAATCCGCAGCGGAAAAATCCGCAGCATGGACACAGCATTTCCAAAATGCCATTGAAATGGCTTGGAAGTGCCGCTGCTGCAGATTTTCGGTAAATCCGCAGTAAATCCGCGGCAAAATCCGCGGTAAATCCGCAGCGTGGGCACATAGCCTAAAGCGTCCTTTACACGCTGCGACATCGCTAATGCGGAGTCGTTGGGGTCACGGATTTTGTGACGCACATCCGGCCGCATTAGCGATGCCGTTGCGTGTGACACCAATAAGCGATTTTGCATCGTTGCAAAAACGTGCAAAATCGCTAATCGGCGACATGGGGGTCCATTCTTAAAAATCGTTACTGCAGCAGTAACGAAGTTGTTCCTCGTTCCTGCGGCAGCACACATCGCTGCGTGTGACGCCGCAGGAACGAGGAAGCTCCCCTTACCTGCCTCCCGGCCGCTATGCGGAAGGAAGGAGGTGGGCGGGATGTTACGTCCCGCTCATCTCCGCCCCTCCACTGCTATTGGGCAGCGGTTCAGTGACGTTTCAGTGACGTCGCTGTGACGCCGCACGGACCGCCCCCTTAGAAAGGAGGCGGTTCGCCGGTCACAGCGACGTCGCCGGACAGGTAAGTATGTGTGATGGCTCTGGGCGATGTTGTGCGGCACGGGCAGCGATGTGCCCGTGTCGCGCAACAGATGGGGGCGGCTACCCACACTAGCGATATCGGTACCGATATCGCAGTGTGTAAAGTAGCCTTAAGAGTGTGTGCCCACGATCAGTGTTTGCAGTGTTTTGGATGTAGAGTGTTTTTGCTGCGTCCAAAATGCTGCGTTGTACAGTACAATCAACCAAAGAAAAAAAGAGGCAAACAACTTTCCACGTTATCAATTTTTTATTTTTTATTATTCAAATAGAGAAGGTAATATGGTGCAAGGATAAAAATAGTGGTGAAAACGAGCCACAACCCACCAAATACATATCAATGTGAAAAATAGCTACAACCCAGAGTTAGCAATGATAATCAACATTACAAATATATTATCTCAGATATTTCAAAAAATATATATATCTTACGCTGGGGTGAAGCAAAACTTGCATATCTAATAAGCATAATTTAACCTCATGCCGCCAGCAATAATCGTAACACCAGAAGGTATCTGATTATCCACCAGTCAAATTAACTAGGGAATGTCAAAACAGCAGCTATTAAATGTAGCTATTATCAGATTCAATAATAATATTAATCATTAGCCTATAAGCCATAGTAAAAATGGTGTAAAATAAACAACACCGATCTAAAAAACAACCTAAAAAGATGGCTCAATTAGGGTAATAATCACCTGTGTGGACAGCTGGGAGGCACAAGGAGTTGGCAGGGAGGCAAGACAGCAGCCTGACGGCCGTTTCGGAGACCTTCGTCAGGGAACCCCCTGATGCCGAAGGTCTCTGAAACGGCCGATTGATTGAATAATCCTAGGGGCACTTTGCACACTATGATATCGCAGGTGCGATGTCGGTGGGGTCAAATTGAAAATGACGTACTTCCGGCATTGCATGCGACATCTTAGTGTGTAAAGGCTCGATGATACGATTAACGAGCGCAAAAGCGTCGTAATGGTATCATCGGTGCAGCGTCGGCGAAATCCATAATTACGCTGACGCAACGGTCCGATGTTGTTCCTCGCTCCTGCGGCAGCACACATCACTGTGTGTGAAGTCGCAGGAGCGAGGAACATCTCCTACCGGCGTCACCGCGGCTTCCGTAGGATATGCGGAAGGAAGGAGGTGGGCGGAATGTTTACATCCCGCTCCTCTCCGCCCCTCCTATTGGCCGCCTGCCGTGTGACGTCGCAGTGACGCCGCACGACCCGCCCCCTTAATAAGGAGGCGGGTCGCCGGCCAGAGCGACGGTCGCAGGACAGGTGAGTCCATGTGAAGCTGCCGTAGCGATAATGTTCGCTATGGCAGCTATCACAAGGATATCGCAGCAGCGACGGGGGCGGGGACTATCGCGCTCGCCATTGCAGTATCGGCTTGCGATGTCGCAGTGTGCAAAGCCCGCCCTAGGGTGTCAATCTCCACGGTTAGGCAGGAACAAATCAGAGTCAAATTTAGGACTTCTCCTAGTCTGAATTGGGACCTGTGGACTGCAAGTTTTACATCCCTCTGTCACACAGAGTTTTGCACAAACTTCGCCGACTGTCATGGCAGAGTTGAGCTCTGTTCAGATGTGCAGATCCTGACACTCTGCCCGATAGTTTTTCTAGTGTCTGGGATCAACACAAGCAAACTCGGATGTCGACTTGCTAAGTGTTGATTCATAGGCAGAATTAATCTCTACTGGTCTGCTTGCTCCTTTGGTCACATGTTGTGGGGAGACCTATCACATCTGCTTCCCTCCTATTTATGCTGGTTGACACGCTCCACCCATGCTATCTATAGTTTATTCTATGTTGGTCCAAGACTTACTGGTGAAAGTTGTGCTGAGTGCTTGGTACGGTTGTGGAGTTTATCCCTTTTGTTTAGGAGTCACCTTCCTGCTCTTGTTTTTCCTCCTGAACTTCTTAGTGTCTTTACCTTTGTGGTTTCATACAGTATGACAGAGTTTTGGTTTTCTCTTGTCAGTCTTTATCTGTTAGGTTTTGTTCCACTCCTGTCCTGTCCCTCCCTGGAGGGAGGGGGAATCAGATCAGGACTGGTCAGGCACAGGGCCAGGAAGGAGACTCAGACCTCTTCACCATTAGGAGTATCCCTGTGGATAGGGATAGCTTAGGGCCCCCTAGCTTCAGGGTCAGCTTAGGAGCCTCGGTTCCCCGCTATCCAATAGTCATCATGGTGCTCTCCTGGTTTCTCCATCCCCATGTGGGTTTTTGGGCTCAGTCAAAACATCAATCTGTCTGGATCCCATGAATACATGGAAAGAATTGCAGCAGAAACCGCATACAGAGAAGATCTGTGGATACTTCTCCAAGATTGTTGTGTTACGGTTGCCCAGGGTCGGCAAATATCCGAGTGTGGACCCACCAGGCCGTACAATGGACTCCCCTGGAGGAGCTAACCTTGAGCTAACCCCTATATAGGGATTGTCTGGCGCAGCCCGAGGGGGCCTAAATGCACAGCAGCCAATACTAGTGGTGTTGACTCAGACAGACTATAGAATCTCTGAAGTACGGTATGGATGTGCTCAGATGTGGCATCATGAATGTGGTGACTCCAACGTGGCAGCAAGGATGTGGAAACTCAGACGTGACAGCACAGAGGTGGTAGTAGTAACATGCTCTGAAAAGAGACACAGATTAGCCAGTAGTTAATAGTAGTTATATTCTTGTACATAGGGGCAGTATTATAGTAGTTATATTCTCATACATACAGTTAGGTCCAGAAATATTTGGACAGTGACACAATTTTGGCGAGTTGGGCTCTGCATGCCACCACATTGGATTTGAAATTAAACCTCTACAACAGAATTCAAGTGCAGATTGTAACGTTTAATTTGAAGGTTTGAACAAAAATATTTGATAGAAATTGTAGGAATTGTCACATTTCTTTACAAACACTCCACATTTTAGGAGGTCAAAAGTAATTGGACAAATAAACCAAACCCAAACAAAATATTTTTATTTTCAATATTTTGTTGCGAATCCTTTGGAGGCAATCACTGCCTTAAGTCTGGAACCCATGGACATCACCAAACGCTGGGTTTCCTCCTTCTTAATGCTTTTCCAGGCCTTTACAGCCACAGCCTTCAGGTCTTGCTTGTTTGTGGGTCTTTCTGTCTTAAGTCTGGATTTGAGCAAGTGAAATGCATGCTCAATTGGGTTAAGATCTGGTGATTGACTTGGCCATTGCAGAATGTTCCACTTTTTGCACTCATGAACTCCTGGGTAGCTTTGGCTGTATGCTTGGGGTCATTGTCCATCTGTACTATGAAGCGCCGTCCGATCAACTTTGCGGCATTTGGCTGAATCTGGGCTGAAAATATATCCCGGTACACTTCAGAATTCATCCGGCTACTCTTGTCTGCTGTTATGTCATCAATAAACACAAGTGACCCAGTGCCATTGAAAGCCATGCATGCCCATGCCATCACGTTGCCTCCACCATGTTTTACAGAGGATGTGGTGTGCCTTGGATCATGTGCCGTTCCCTTTCTTCTCCAAACTTTTTTCTTCCAATCATTCTGGTACAGGTTGATCTTTGTCTCATCTGTCCATAGAATACTTTTCCAGAACTGAGCTGGCTTCATGAGGTGTTTTTCAGCAAATTTAACTCTGGCCTGTCTATTTTTGGAATTGATGAATGGTTTGCATCTAGATGTGAACCCTTTGTATTTACTTTCATGGAGTCTTCTCTTTACTGTTGACTTAGAGACAGATACACCTACTTCACTGAGAGTGTTCTGGACTTCAGTTGATGTTGTGAACGGGTTCTTCTTCACCAAAGAAAGTATGCGGCGATCATCCACCGCTGTTGTCATCCGTGGACGCCCAGGCCTTTTTGAGTTCCCAAGCTCACCAGTCAATTCCTTATTTCTCAGAATGTACCCGACTGTTGATTTTGCTACTCCAAGCATGTCTGCTATCTCTCTGATGGATTTTTTCTTTCTTTTCAGCCTCAGGATGTTCTGCTTCACCTCAATTGAGAGTTCCTTAGACCACATGTTGTCTGGTCACAGCAACAGCTTCCAAATGCAAAACCACACACCTGTAATCAACCCCAGACCTTTTAACTACTTCATTGATTACAGGTTAACGAGGGAGACGCCTTCAGAGTTAATTGCAGCCCTTAGAGTCCCTTGTCCAATTACTTTTGGTCCCTTGAAAAAGAGGAGGCTATGCATTACAGAGCTATGATTCCTAAACCCTTTCTCCGATTTGGATGTGAAAACTCTCATATTGCAGCTGGGAGTGTGCACTTTCAGCCCATATTATATATATAATTGTATTTCTGAACATGTTTTTGTAAACAGCTAAAATAACAAAACTTGTGTCACTGTCCAAATATTTCTGGACCTAACTGTAACTCATACTAGAACACGAGAATGCAGGGCTAGACACAGCAACGGGTATGGAACTTGAGAACTAGCAATGCACTACGGATAGGCAATGTTGCTCAGGCATCTCCCCTAAGGAGAGAATGCCTTAAATACATATAGGGAGATTGCTGACCTCAGAGGTCACTTCTGAGTAATAGGACGCCAGCCATTTAACAAAGGGGGCATGGCCGCATGTGCATTCTTCGGGCACTCACAGAAAGCCTGCATATGGCCTGGAAGCAAGAGGAGGCTGTGGCAGGCCCTGGGGCAGGAAAGGGATGCCTGAGACTGCCTGACTGGTGAGGAATATGGCACCTCCACTGAGGCATGAGAGAGGAACATGCAGGGGTGCCGCGCCAGGACCAGGCACTACAGGTTGGAACAGAATCCCTTTCAAGTTCCTTCAAAAACAGTGTGCAAGTGTATTTAGGAGAACTGATGAAAGAAAAGGGTAGCCACCAAATATTGATGTGATTTAGGTTTGTCTTTTTGTCATACACTTTATATTTTGTTTTTATATATATATATATATATATACTCTTAACACTTCTAGTTTTGAAAATAAAAAATTAATTTCCATAATTTTTTCATACCAGTCGAAAACTTTTGCATAGGGCTATATGACAACCCTTGTGAATGCAAGTATAATTATAACGGTTGTCACCTATCATCCCCTATGCAGAAGTCAAACAATATTCACAGTAACATTGTATATATTACATAATAATCTTTAAAAAATGAACAGATGCAGCAGAGCTGAGATCGCAGAGTTTGTCCTTTGATATATTGCACCAATATTATTTTATGCATTTTTTTTTGTAGGACTGGAGGTAAACCGTGTGATTCCAGTAATGGCAAATTCAGTTCTGCTGCAATATCATCAGTACGGGAGCACAGTACTGTATTATAAGCTTACTTTTATCTCCCATTTTTCCTCGACCTCGTGATCACCGGCCACGTAACTTCTTCCCATTGTCCTCCACTTTTCCTCTGTCTAATAGCGAGGTTTCAGTTGATGGCGCACCTTAGCAAGAAGCTGTTATAATAATCACGGAAACTGCCCATAAGTAGCCCATTATCATCAAACCAAATTACCTTCTCATCTTCCCACCAAAATCCCCAAATGATCTGACACACACATAAAATACCCATCTCTTCCCTTCTGATTAGAAATCCTCGCATACTATCACAGCCGTCCGCACTTTGCCGCTGTTTGTTTATTATGGCCGGTAATATCTATAGAAGATAATAGTAATGCCGCTTGTGCCACCTCCGCGGCTGGTTAATATTGCAGGAGGCTCTCCGGTAAATTATAACTTCAGGGTATAGCTGAGCCGTGTTAGTATTTTATCCTCTCGATTCAGCGATCTCAAAATAAAGACTAATTGACCGTGAATTCCGGACGTTTCGCCAAATGTTACATTTGTTTGGATAATGTCAAAATACACTAAAGGTTAAAATCCGACACGGTATATAATGTCAAGGGTTGTCAGCCGGGTACGGCCCCGAAGCAAAGCGGTTTATATTGTGTATTTACCAGGCACAAATAAACTTATGGATTTCGAGAAATGAAATATCAAATGTCCTAGCACTATGGAAATATGTAACTACGATAATTACATGATGAGCAGGGTGTGAGATATGGGCAACATATGACTAAAATACCAATAATTTAAGCACAGTTCTGAAAGGGTAAAATTGTTTGAAAAGTAAGAGGTGATTTTTATCTACTTTCGATTGCTGAACTCCATCAAGGCCAGACGGAAAGCCAACGGGTTGATGACGGCAGTAATTTTGAACCAACCGATGCAGCGAAGTCCGAACTTAAATGATGGTACTCTAAAGGTGGCTTTACACGTTACGATATTGCTAGCAATTTCTAGCGATATCGAGCGTGTAAGTACCCGCCCCCGTCACCCATGTGATATCGTGTGATCGCTGCCGCTGCGAACATTATCGCTACGGCAGCGTCACACGCACTTACCTGGTCGGCGGCGTCGCTGTGACTGCCGAAGAATCCCTCCCTCAAGGGGGAGGGACGTTCGGCGTCATTGTGACGTCACTAAGCGGCAGGCCAAAGTGGAGGAGCGGAGATGAGCGTGACGTAACATCCCGCCCACCTTCTTCCTTCCGCATTGCGGCCGGCGGCAGGTAAGGAGACGTTCCTCGCTCCTGCGGTGTCACACATAGCGATGTGTGCTGCCGCATGAGCGATGAACAACATGGATAAACAACCCTTACCGATTTTTGAGTTTGGGACGACCTCTCCATGGTGAACGATTTTCACCATTTTTGAGGTCGCTTAAGGTCGCTGGTAAGTGTCACACGCTGCAATATCGTTAATGACGCCGGATGTGCGTCACTAACAACGTGACCCCGACGACAAAACATTAACGATATCGTAGCGAGTAAAGCCCCCTTTAGCTCATTGTTTTTAGTGGATAACCACACCAAATCACCCACACATAGGTCCGGACAAGGCACACGTCTACAGTCACTGTAACAAGGTGTTTGGTGTTAAACTCGCCAAGTATGACACTGTTCACACTACAGAGTCTCACACTCCTCACTATGCCTCTTTTCGTGCTTCTGTGTTACACAGACAGCCTCGAGCATCGACCAGCTGTGTTCTCATTAGTGATCTAAATTGCAGGGATTAATTTCTGCTAGGTTGCTGGTTACCTTTTGGATCACATGCTGTGGGAGACCTATCACAGTTACTACCTTTTGAAGTTGGAGGTGCCTGTCTTCCCATGCCAACTATAGTGTTAGCTACACTGGTCCGTGTGCTGTTATATCCCAGTCCTGCTAGTGAATGCATTGTTTTGTGCATGTGTAGCACCCCCACTTCAGCAGCCGGGGCTGCTCGGATCCGGACCCGCGGTGGCTCAAGGGGCGTCCAGACCCGGGTGTCATGCGGCCACTGGAATAATAGGGGGGTATTTACAGGGCATGGTGTATTTAGAGTTCGTGATGCCACCTGTGGTGTGTGGTAAGGTGGAGTACCACCGCTGCAGCTGGGAGTACCCGGTGGCTATGTAGTAGGCAGCCAGGTGTTTAACCCCTCCACGGGTAGGGGAGATGCCCCGGGACTCTGTGATGGTGGCGGGACGTGCCGTTGGGGAGGTAGGGGTCACTTGAATACTCACTCAGTCCATAAAGCTGACACCGACAACTTAGTAAACCAAAGTTCTGGACATCGCTGCCGCTGAGGGGGAGCAAGTTTGGGTCCCGTTTCTGCTGGTGTTGTCTGATGATCTGTGACCTTGGCACCTTGTTCTCTTCTAGTTGGTTCCTATAGCTTGAAACTAATCAGGTCCCACTCCCCTGTGTGGCTAACTGAGGGATCTTCCTCTCAGTGGTTCACACTTGGGATTTCCTGGACCGTTTTAGTGATAAGTCCTATCCCCCTCATTGCGCTAGTACCCCGATTTTGGAGCAGGTGGAGAACAGACCTTGAAGGCTCCATTCTCGTCATGTGAATTGTCAGGTTGCCTGAAGCTACTCCCTGACCTAGGGTCCGCGTACCCCATCGTGCCCTGGTCCCTGCCTGGTGATGGTACAAGGCCCCCGGCTGTCCTCTACGACAATACTGTGCCCCTTGTCACATCCCTTGCGACTGGGGGTCCAGCTCCTACCAGGCCCAGACCACTGTCTGCTACCTAGTACTTCCAAGGAGCCCGGCTCCTGACCTCCTCTCTCCTTCCCTTCCAACACTACACTGGCCTTCTCCTGACACTCCTGACCTCCCCTTACCAACGCCCCAAGTAGGCGACCCTATTCCACTCAGGCCGTCCACTGGTGTGTCTGGTGGGTGTGGTGCAGAGTGTTCCTAGGATTTTGATTAGCTGGTTTTGGCAACTCCATTGTTAGGGACCCCCAACCAAGGAGGAGATGGATATTGCACAGAAGGGCAGATTGCACAATACCCTGTAACGACCTGATAGGCTAGGGCGTCAATGGAGTTGTTGTGGAGTTCTCTTGTCATTTTGTTTCTTCCCTGCTCTTATGTTCCTCCTTAACACTTGTTGTCTAATACCTCTGTGTGAGCATGCTGTGTGATCGAGTTTTGGTTTCCCCTGTTTGTCCTTGTCTGTGGGTTCTACCACTTCTGTCTCGACCCTCCTGTGGGTGAGGGATAAGGTGTATTAGATCAAGGCTGTTCAGGATCAGGGCAAGAAAGGCAGCCTAAATATCATTACCATCAGATGCATCTCTGGGCTCAGGAACAGCTAGGGCCCCCCTAACCTGAGGGACAGTTTAGGAGTCACAGTACCCGGTTATCCCATCACACCACGTGATAGCCACACACTTAAACCTAGAGCCCATGTCATGCAAGGGTTGCTGAACTTTTTCTGAAGTAGACAATGCTGAAACCAATTGGTCCTCCTCGGATACCCTGGACAAGTGCCATATAAGAAAAGTACTGAACTGGGGATGGGACCATAGACAGCAAAAAAACTAGATATACCAGAGGACTCATGGCGGCGATTATTGACAGCAAATTCTGTCAGAGGAAGGAATGAGGACCACCCCTCCTGATTATCTGAGACAAAATAGTGCAAATACTGCTCCAAGTTCTGCTTCATGTGCTCTGTTTGTCCACTAGACTGCGGAGAGAACACTGACAAGCGAGACAGTTTAAACCTTAAGTTAGAGCGGAAAGCCCTCCAGAAATTGGCAATAAATTGAGTATCTCTATCCAAAACAATATCAGATGGAATTCCAACGTGTCTGATGAGTTCATGTATAAATACCTCAGCTAAAGTTTTAGCATTGGGTAAAAATGGTAAGGCGATAAAATGTTCAATTTTGGAAAACCTATCCACCACAACCAAAATGACCATATTACCAGCAGAGGAAGATCCATGAAAATGTCCGTCCAAGGTTTGCTAAGGACACTCAATGAACCTATAGTAGGGAAAGAAAGGCGCAATAGGGTCTTACCCGATATTTGGGTTTGAAGGGTAGAGGGAATGGATGCACTCACCTGGTCAGGTTGTGCCAGTCACAACCCCTGTGCAGACGTATATGAGTGCTAGGATGGTTCAGCAGCGGCCCCGTCAAAGGAAATGGTTACTGTATAAATTGGGAAAGTAGAAGACGGGTTTCATGCCGTGCTATAAACCACAAAGCTGGAGTATTGAAAGGGTATTCTTTTATTGAGCCATTCCAACACGTTTCAAAGGCATGTCCGCCTTCTTCTTCAGGGAAAAAGAAACATACCAATTTTTTTTTTCTGTATTGGTATGTTTCTTTTTCCCTGAAGAAGAAGGCGGACATGCCTTTGAAATGCGTTGGAATGGCTCAATAAAAGAATACCCTATCAATACTCCAGCTTTGTGGTTTATAGCGCGGCATGGAACCCGCCTTCTACTTTCCAAATTTATACAGTAAGGACACCCAATGGCAGCAGACAACCTGACGGACACATAGGACACCACATCACTCTGGATTTTGGGCCACCAAAAATGACACAATAAGATATGCAGTGTACCATTCACCCCAGGGGGACCAGCCAGGGCAGAATTATGTTTCCCCAGAACCAGAACCCTAAGGCATAGACTCAGAGAAACAACTGACTTGTTAGCCAGGACCGTAGAGGGTGCCTCATTTTGGGCCTCTGTAATCTCAAACTCAATCTCCGTACTGAGCGCCGACACTACCACTCCCTTTTTCAGGCTTGGCACAGTTTCCTCACAAGGTCCCTCCCCCCCCGGATTACTCCTGGACAATGCATCAGACTATGTGTTTTTAGACCCTGGACGATAAACCTATTAAAAAATACGAGCTTGTTTCATTGTAATATGTTTTGCCGACTCGAGGTAAAGAAGATTTTTATGGTCCATAATTACGGTGACTGGGTGACCGGCCCCCTCCAAAAAGTGTTGCCAGTCCTCAAACATTAATTTGATAGTGAGTAGCTCCCTATTACCAATGTCGTAATTACCTTCGGCCAGAGATAGCTCCTTGGAAATGAAGGCACATGGACAAAGTTTACCAACAGATGAGCCTTGAGACAATACAGTTCCCACCTCCACCTGTGATGCATCAACTACTACTGTGAAGGGAAATGACACATCAGGCTGAACTAATTCAGGTGCTGACAAAAACCATTTTTTAGACAGTCAAATGCTTTAGGAGACACACCAAAAGATCTGCCATATATCCGCTGTAGCACCGACTTCCCTAGTGCACCGATGCTCTGCGGTGTCCTAGCACCATGTCCCTACTCCCTCCTCTTTCCTGCCATCCTCATGCTGCATGGTCCTATGATTACCTTCACGGCCATCCATGTGTAGCGTGGACCTCTGCAATCCCACATGGCCATCCTCATGCTGCATGGTCCCCAGCTTGTCACCCTCACAGATGCCCATGTGTCTGTCAGTCCTCCACTCTTGCCTAGGTCCCAGGCTCTGCACATACTGTGTGGGATTTTCTAGTCTCAAGCCTAGGGGGTGCGCAAGCATGCTTCCTGTCCCCTTAAGAGGAAGTACTGTATGTGATTGCAAAGGTGTCCCCAGCCTATCACTGGGAGGCACCAGGTATTTAAGGCTCCCTCCTTTGTTGGGAAGGGCCAGAGCATTGCATTAGGATTTGATCCAAGTTATGTGTTGGTCCTCCTTGTCTGCTCTGGTCTTCAAGCCTCCAGCACAAGTCCTGCATGCAATTAGATCTGCTCTGCTGTGTCTGTCCTGTCTGTTCCATGGACCTATCCTGTCTGTTCCCTGAAACCGGCCTGTAACCTGCACCTGTGTCTGATGTCCTGCTGATGTCCCATGCATGGTGATCCATGCCTCATGACCTATACCCTGAATACCGGAATTCCGTACCTGATGACTTGTAGCCTGCCTACCAGAGTTGATGACCTGGACCCTGATGACCAGAGTTCCTCCAGAGGTCCTGTCCCGGCTGCACCAGTTTCCAATGTCCAATGCCAGATGTCCATTGACTGGTGACCTGAGCCTGATTAACCATGCTGGAAGTTACCTGCCTCTGCCCGTCCAGCTGTTCCCCATCCAGACTGTTCCTCTTGTCCTGTTCTGTTGTGTCTTTTCTACCTGACCCCGGTCCTGCTGTCTTACTGCTCCACTCAGCTGAAAAAGTTCCAGTTACTGCCCTGGGGGTGTCACTTGGCATACTGTCTTGCGCCGGGTGCTTAGTCAAGCCCCTACCACTAAAGGGTAAGCCTGGGTCACTCCTGTGGCCCAGTGGGTCCACTCCCACTCACCAGCTTGCACCCGGAACACCTTAGAAGTTATGTACTCAGAATATTCCAAAAGATCTTTCATACACCAGATACATCCCACAGGGCTTGATGTTTTGAAGATATTCTGACCTTCTCATCTACCATCCCAATTGGGCACGGTTAGTTTCTCAGATCCTTACGCGAGCCAATTTTTTCTGTTTCCAACACGCCAACTGGAAGAACTGACATTTCCCTTGCTGCCTCACATATCCCATCAATTTCAGGTGCCATTATCATCATATAATCAATTTTATCCACTGAACCTAGTCTTAGCGTCATGGCTGATAAGTGTATATTTTCCATAAAACCATGTCTTACCAAATATAAAGTCAAGAAATCTCCTTCCAAGATGTCAACTCCTGACCTGCAGTCTCATGTTCTTTCTGCCCCCGATTCTTCCTCTTCGTTCCCATCCTCAGTAATGTTTCATGTAATTGAAGAGAAGCCAGGAATTGCTTTGTACTTT
This sequence comes from Anomaloglossus baeobatrachus, assembly GCF_048569485.1. Classification (NCBI taxonomy): domain Eukaryota; kingdom Metazoa; phylum Chordata; class Amphibia; order Anura; family Aromobatidae; genus Anomaloglossus; species Anomaloglossus baeobatrachus. The sequence continues at coordinate 930,869,167 of NC_134353.1, read as the reverse complement.
ACGGTTCAGTCCTGAAGACAATGCCGCCAACTATCCATGCAATCTCTTGTGTCGTGTTCTTGAGATACGGCGGTGTAAATCTCTGGCTGTTTAACTCATTTTCCATCCCGAGTTCTTATTTCATGGCCGGGAATCTTCCTGAAGCAGCAGAGTTTTATGTTTCATTTGATAGAAGTTAAGGTTGTAACTACTGTAGTATATCTGCGGCAAGTGGCTTCTTCAGAGGTTAGCATAACACATTGCCAAGTAATTGGCCTCAAGCTTCGTTAAGCACATGACTATATTCTTCCATGAAGGTTTATATTGTATCTTACACTTAATAACACACACAGTTAAGATTATCTCCACAGAAGTTGTTAATCACATTGCTGAAAATGAGCAAAGTGTTATTTTCTGGACTATGAAGCGAAATGGCAATTGTTCTCATTTTTAGAACCTATTAAGTCTGCAAAAATGGAGTTTTCCCCTATGTTTAATGCAAATGAAAATCTCAGGAACCGAAAACTGAGCAAAGAACAGGATATCCATGGTACTGCAGCTAAAAGTCTTCTACTTGGAGCCGAGCTGCAAACTAAGTCACAATCCAGGCATGGTGCCGTTTTTGGAAGATAATAGCTATGGTTTTTTTCTTGGACAAGCACGCCCATCAAAATGTGTTTCCTCTGAATATATTGCAGTCATCATATTATATAGCATTGTTTACCAACAATTGTTCATTTTGCCTTTCTACCCAGTTAATGCTTTTCTTTTCCATTAGATTTATGACATCACATGATTAAAAACAGACTAGCTGAATCCTTCTAAGCTCTATTTAGAAACAGAATCTCTCTTTTCCCTGCATGCATCATCACTGCAAAAGTCATTGGTGGGGAGGATAGAGCAGCTGGGTCTGAAGTTGACGATTTGGATGACTCACTCAAGAAAAATTGACTTCTTTTACTTGGAGCCGAGCTGTAATATAAGTCACAATCCAGACATAGTGCCGTTTTTGGAAGATAGTAGCTATGTTTTTTTTCTTGGATAAGCACTCCCATCAAAATGTTTTTCCTCTTAATATATAGCAGTTATCATATTTTATAGAATTGTTTACGAACAATTGTTCATATTACCATTCTACCCAGTTAATCCTTTTGTGTTCCATTAGGTCTATGACATCACGTGATTAAAAACAGACTAGCTGAATCCTTCTAAGCTCTATTTAGAAACAGAGTCTCTCTTTTCTCTGCATGAATCATCACTGCAAAAGTCAATAGCAGAGGGAGGATAGAGCAACTGGATCTGAAGTTGACGATTTGCATGACTTACTCAAGAAAAATTGACTTCTTTTACTTGGAGCCGAGCTGTAATATAAGTCACAATCCAGGCATGGTGCCGTTTTTGGAAGATAGTAGCTATGGCTTTTTTTCTTTGACAAGCACACCATCAAAATGTTTTTCCTCTTACTATATTGCAGTCATCATATTGTATAGCATTGTTCATTTTGCCTTTCTACCCATTTAATTCTTCTCTTTTTCATTACGTCTATAATATCATGTGATTACAAAGAATCCTTCTAAGGCTAGGTTCGCACACTGCGTCTTTTTGACGCTGCGTTTTTGTGCGTTTTTGGCCGCTAAAAACGCACAAAAACGCACCTGCGTCGAAAAAACGCGTCAAAAAACGCATGCGTTTTTACCGCGATTTGGTGCGTTTTTGGCTGCGTTTTGCTGCGTTTTTGATCTTTGCGTTTTGCTGCGTTTTTCCAATGCATTGCATGGGGGGAAAACGCAGGGAAGAATTGACATGTCCATTTTTTTTTTCAAGCTCAAAAACGCAGCTTAAAAAAACAGTTGTGTGCGGACAGCAAAATTGAAAACTCATAGACTTTGCTGTTTGCAGTTTTGAGGCCAGAAACGCACCCGAAAAACGTGCAAAACCGCCGCGAAAAACGCACTGTGCGCACATAGCCTAAGCTCTGTGTAGAAAAGGAAGTCTCTTTTCCCTGCATGAGTCATCACTGCAAAAGTCAATGGTGGGGGGAAGGAGGGAGCAGCTGGGTCAGAAGTTGATGATTTGGAGGACTCAAGAAAAAAAATACTTCCTGTTTTTACATGGAGCAGAGAAAATAGAAGAATTAAATGATTAAAGACCAAAATAAGCAATTGTAAGTACAAAGTGCTATACAATATGATGATTGCAATATATTAAAGGGAACCAACCAGCAGAATTTTCATATATAAAGTAAAGCCAGTGCTATACTGGTGCTAGGATGCTGGATGTAAGCATACGTTTTGATCAAAGTTTGGATGTTTTATTTCAGAAATATGTGCAAGTAAAGTTCCAGCAATGCACTGCTATTTGATTGACAGCTGCAACAGGAAGGGAATATGTGGGTCAGGTCTTGCTATATATTCCCACCCCTGTGTGCCTGCCTGCACTGGAATTAATGTCTATGATGGCAACAGTGGGACGAAGGTAGGCCAGGCAGGCAGTCAGGGGCAAGAATAGATAGCAAGACCCAACAAACGTATTACCTTCCTGTTGCACCTTTTCCCTTTAAGAGTATATAAAGTTTGTTGGTAGTGCTTCTTTAAATGTGTCCTCCAAGAATGTGATAAAATGTCCCTCGTCACTTAATTCAAACGGCAACCAGGCCTAGTCAAACGTAATAACAAGCTCTAGACTGAATAAATATATCTCCTGAGACCTGAGTTTCAACTGACAAAAGCCACCATTACTGATGGGTCATCATCAAAGTTGTGGGCCTCCTGAAAGCCCCTTTCGCGGCCACTTTGGTCCTCCCGCGAAGCTCAGCTACATAGGAGATTTTGATTTCTACTGCAATACTGTGATAAGTGTATAGTATAAGCGATCATATGATTGAAAGTTCAAGTCCGCATAAAAGATGAAAAAATAGATAAAAATACAAAAATTCAAGTCACCCATAACCCATAATAAAAATAAAGAAAATAAAAAATACAGATAAAATCCATAAAAGTCTGGTCTTTCAAACTATGAAATTACTTAACCATATGGTAAACACAGCAAGACAAAAAATCAAAATGACAGAATTGTGGTTTTTCAGTCAACACGTCCTTGAAAAAATCCCAATACCAAGTGTCGCGGGCGGCGGGGCGCTGCGCTCGCTAATGCTCGGGTCCGGAGCTGCTGCTGCTGCTGCTCGGTGGCTCGAGCGGTGGGCCGGATCCGGGGACTCGAGTGGCGCTCCTCGCCCGTGAGTAAAAAGGGGGTTTGTTTTGTTTTGGGGATTTAGTCCGTGACGCCACCCACGGGTTGTGGTGAAGATGGGCACCACCGCTGCTGGTGACGGGGATCCCGGGAGCGATGGTAGGGAGCAGCTGGGATGTTGTTTTCCCTCTCCGTGGGTAGGGGTTCGTGGTCCCGGGGCCCGGTGGTGTGACGGGAAGGCAGGGTAGGTGAGGTGCAGGGTTGCAGAGACGGCGCGGTGCCGGACGGCACGGGTGTACTCACTCAGCAAGAGATGCACAAAGTCTCCGGTAAACCAAACGGCTGGATAGATGGGTCCCGCAGCCGGCTGCAGTGTCTCTCCCCGGACAGGTGATGGCGGCTTTCTTTCCCTGCACCTTTGTGTACTGTCTTGACTACGATGGGTCCCCAACGGTAGTCCGCTTCCTCGGTGTATGGATGCCGGAGGAGCCCGTTTGCCCGCAGGCGCTGGCCCTTGGGTCTCTAGCCTTTGGCGGTAGCTGTATACCCTCACGGTGTGGACGGTTGCCTTCTAACGGGTCTTTGGTTGTTAGGAAACCCCGGGGGTTCCTGTCACACTTGGATTTGACTGTTGACGGCGGCTCCAAGCCTAGTCGGGGTCCGATGGCCCTGCCTGTGTGTGCTGGCTTCACTTCGCTCCCCGGTAGGTACCGGTGGGCCACCGACCGACCCCGGTCCTACGGTTCCGCGTCGATCCACCACTCCTGCAGACGGCCACCACCGTCTGCCAACCTTGTTGTCAGTGCCTGAGCCACAAACCCAGACACTCTCCACTTTACTCCTCTCACTTCAACCTCCTCAACTGTTCTAAACTCATCTATCTGTTCCCGCCTCCAGGCCTGCCAACTCGGTGGGTGGGGCCAACCGATTGGCTCCGCCCACCTGGTGTGGACATCAGACCCTGGAGGGAGGCAACAAGGGTTTTGTGTTTGGCTAATGTAACTGTCTAGTGGGGGTGGGGGTTTGTGTGTTACCTGTGACGATCTGGCTAGTCCAGGGCGCCACACCAAGCAATGAATACATCGTACTTGCCCCAAATTGGTATCAATAACACCATCAGCTCATTGTGCAACTTTTTCCACTGCTGGAGGGCTGCTCTGAGCAGTGAAAGAAGAATTGCAGCAGTAACTTCTTCCAGCCATAAGAAAAGCTCAGTAGCTTGGGATTAACTGTTGTCACTGCAGTGTTGAGAGAACAGCAGAGAAATCATTCCACTTCTGTATTGTGAATAGTCACTTAGCTCTGCTCAGTGTAACCCCTCATTCAGATGCCTGTGTGTGCAGGGAGGGTCGTCTATTTACTGCTGCATCTGTGACTCCTCTGACTCTATCAGGGTGTCACAGGGAACTGCACCCCTTTCTCTTAGTGCAGAACCCACCCTCCATGGTTCTAGCTTCCTACACACTGGTATTGCTCCCATCAGCACTCAAGTTCTAACCACACCTCACACCACACCCTGTCAGACACACCAGTGGGTGGTCTAGCTGGAAAAGGGCTACCCGCCAAGGGGTCAGACAGACTGGTGGGAGGGATTTAGTCAGTTGAGTAGTAGCCATCAAAGAGTGAGGAGCTAAGTTGTAGCTCCCTGTGTGGCCTTGGTTGGGTTGCAGACGGTGGTCTAGGACCACAGGAGTTATAGACCCGGTTGCAGGGTATTGGAAACAGTGTACCAACTTAGTTTTGGAGAACGGTCGGCACCGGAACGTCCTGTAACCGGACCGGTACAGAGCACGGCAGGGTACAGGACCCTAGATCGGGGAGTAGCTTCACGCAACCTGAAAAGTAACCTGTGGAGGATAGTCTCTTTATGAACTTTCCCCAAGAGCTCAGAGATCGTATGCATTAACACAACGAGGGGGATAGGGTTTTCCAGCTTATGCAACCAACTGAAATCCCAAGTGTCAGCCATCAAGAGCACAGCTCCACTATAGAAATATAGGGAGCGGGACCCTGACAGCTTCAGGCCGATGGGTCACTTAGGAACTTCTACACCTGTGCAAGGAGGCAGGCTCCGGACCACTAAGCAATACCAGTGGGGACGGACACTTGGACGGGCTCCCCAAAGCAACAGCGGTACCCAGAGACTTGGTTTACTCCTGTGTCAGAATCTGCTTTATGATTGCACTACCATCTTCACAGCCTGAGTGAGTACACTGCCCTCCCTGAGTCCTGCCTGCCCACATAGCCTGCACAACACCATCCGCCATCTTCCTCCAGAGTCCCGGGGCCTCCCCTACCCGTGGAGGTATCACCATCTGGCTGCCCTACTTCATCTCCCCCGGGTACTCCAATTGTCAGCGGCGGTACTCAACTTACTGCAAACCACGGGTGGTGTCACAAACTATCTCTTGTAAATAACTTCCCCCTCCTTTTTAAATCGAGAGACCGCTGAGCCCTGGGTCCGGGGACCCTTAAGCCACAGCCAACCCCGGATCTGAGCAGTTCAGCAGTAAAGCCTCATTCAGATGTCCGTGCACATAGACATCTGAATGAGGCATTACATTTCATGAGTATGCATATAATACCACCATGTGTGACTCGGTCTGCTGGGCCATGTATCTAATACCAACATGTGTGACATAGTCTGCTGGGCCGTGCATCTAACCCCATCCTGTGTGGTACACTTTGTGCATCTAACCTCATTCAATGTGATACACACTGTGTATCTGTAACACTGGAGTGTACGGGAGCGCAGCATGCAGCACATCACAAAGGTAACGGGAATGATATAGAAGGCCCTGGCAATGTGGAAAGGGGACACCTCCTGCAATGCAACTGAGTCTGTACTCTGCACTCCCTAATGTCATTCTACAGGTCCTTTTCCCCATCGCCATCAAGTGCATAGGACCTTGCTTACCCTGAACTCACCCTGGCTAGTGAGAAGGCCGTTGAGAATACTAGTCTCATAACTGCAATTGTAGCGCCCCTGAGCCTTCAGAAGCTACAAGGAACTGCATCCTGTCAAAGATGAAGGGTCTACCCCAGGGACCTAGAAGACCAGTGCCGGTAACACCAAAACATTCATTTTAATCCCTGTTTTCCTTCCCCCGCAGAAACTGGTGATGGCTAGGGTTGGACCCAATGGTTGGCCACTTAGGGGTGGAACCGATCCAGTCCACTAGATGACAACCAGGGAGGCGGAGTCAGACAGGCATGTGGTTGCCGAAGGAGTATGGTGGAGTACTCTCGGAACCATAGCACCGATGGGGTACAGAGCCCTAGGTCACAAAAACGCTCTAGGCAGACCTGAATAAATCTGCATGGTGAGGGGACCATCCAGGCCCACACCGACTGTAAAGTCCGGGACACAGTAATGACGGGAGAACTGAGGAACGGGAACGGAGATCCACCCCAGCAGGGTTCAAGTTACCTGCCATACGGACCAAGACTGAAAGACGACCAGGAGGGGACCCGCAGACGCTCCAAGCCACAGGGACCCACCAACCAGAGACAGGTGCAGAAGAAGGAAGCCACCAGGTCACCACACTGGCACTGGAACTAAGGGGACCAGTGGTGAAGACCAGCCTCCATCGGGTTGCAAGCAACATCTCAGTGAGTAAAGAACCAGTTACACTGCAATCCCTTGTGTGGCCTACCTTCTTTCCACGTCCCAGCATTATTAATGGACATAACCAACAATGATCATCATCTATCCCCTGGAGCCTAGCCCTACTTGCAGAGGGCCGCAACATCCAGGCTGCCATTAACATCAGCCCCAGCGGTGAGAGACTGTGCAGCGGTGGCTCTATCTCTGTAGCTGCAACCCGCAAGTGTCGTCACTAAAACAACTTTATTAAAACATCCCCTGTAAATAACCCCTTTTGAAAAGCCACCCCCAGGGTTATGGAACTGAGCCCCGGCCATCACACCTGTGACACTTCCCAAGCTAGACCAGGCCCGGGACCGACTACCCCATAGCCCTGGGGTGTGAAACAATAATACATCATGAGGTAAGGGAGATAAACATTGGGAAGATAGACACAAAAAGAAAAACACGCCAACGCAGCTAAACACCACAGCCACAATAGTCACGACTCCTCAGCTTCTTCCAGAGACAGGCTCCTTCCAAAGTGGACAGCATAGAATGAGAATTTATAATTGGCTTTGGATGGTAAGACATGTGACTATTTATAGTGAGGGGGAGTGATCACAAAACAGCTGCACCTGGGATTAAGGTTGCAAAGAACAGCCACATAGGAAAAAGACCTTAACCTTTACAGCACAAAAACAAAGTACATTCACAGCTCACATCACCCCCATTTGTTTTACCCTATTTGCCACTGCATCAAGCAATAGGAAGAGCTGATGTGAAGCACCAGGATTGGCACATCTAATGGGGAGGGTCCAATAACCATGGGCCTCCCCAGCCTGAGAATACCAGACCACAGCTGTCCACTTTACCTTGGCTAGTGATCCAATTTGGGGGGGAACCCACGATTTTGCTTTAAATTATTTAATTTTAAATAATTTAAAAAAACAGTATGAGGTGTCCTCTGTTTTGGATTACCAGCCAAGATAGAGCTGCCAGCTGCAGTCTGCAGGCTTCCGCTGTCTGCTTCACCTTAGTTGGCTACCAAAAATAAGGGGGACCCCATGTTGGTTTTTGGGGGAAAATAATGAATTTGGGGCTAAAAAAAGAAGGCTAAACGCTATTCAGTGCCATATGAAAGGCATTAATGGGTGCAAGCTTACAATATGCAGTGGGGTGGGACATTATCTATGTGTTTTACATCTATCTCTGTAACTACCTATCTATCTAGCTTTTGACAGTACTGTATGTAAAACTCCATATTAAAAACGCATGTCACACGGACGGCACCCGCGAGACACGGATGTCACACAGAAGACACACACGAACAACACATGGATGACACATGGAGACTAGGCGAGGGGGAAAAATGCACTCGAATAGCACTTGCATGTCACTTTCATCTCATTTCAAGACACTTCAGGAGCAACAGCGGAGCTATATTTTCCACGCAGATGTGCCTCAACCCTTATACTATAAATGGATAATCTTGCTCACTGTCAAGTAGAGGGGTGCTCAGAGAAAAAGAGACGATACTGAAAAGCATAGCTCTGGCACACCCAAACGAGAAAGAAACAGATATGGTGGTCCAAAAATTATTTTCATTATTATTATAATTCTTCACTCATTTGCAAAATATCGAGTTGTAACCTTCATTCATTTCATGAACGTTTTCGGCATTAAATAGCCTTTATCAAAAAATTAGGTCTGCATAAACAAAATAACAGAATTAACAATCAGTATATATGTATTTTTTAAGATCCATATATAACATCATTTTAATTTACAATAACAGTCGCCACTGGATCATAATAATATAATAGAACAAACAAGTATAAGTGCATCATGAAAAAGGGAAAAAGGACTGTAAGCGCCCATGTACCTAAGTTTACTGGGTCACAGAGTGTGGGCACCCATAGAGGTCTGTATAACCGGTAAAGGGGGCTTTACACGCTGCGACATCGCTAATGCTGAGTCGTTGGGGTCACGGATTTTGTGACGCACATCCGGCCGCATTAGCGATGCCGTTGCGTGTGACACCGATAAGCGATTTTGCATCGTTGCAAAAACGTGCAAAATCGCTAATCGGTGACATGGGGGTCCATTCTTAAAAATCGTTACTGCAGCAGCACACATCGCTCCATGTGACACCGCAGGAACGAGGAACCTCTCCTTACCTGCCTCCCGGCTGCTATGCGGAAGGAAGGAGGTGGGCGGGATGTAACGTCCCGCTCATCTCCGCCCCTCCGCTGCTATTGGGCAGCGGTTCAGTGACGCTTCAGTGACGTCGCTGTGACGCCGCAGGGACCGCCCCCTTAGAAAGGAGGCGGTTCGCTGGTCACAGCGACGTCGCCGGACAGGTAAGTATGTGTGACGGCTCTGGGCGATGTTGTGCGGCACGGGCAGTGATTTGCCCGTGTCGCGCAACAGATGGGGGCGGGTACCCACGCTAGCGATATCGGGACCGATATCGCAGTGTGTAAAGTAGCCTTTAGGCTGTAAAACAAAAGAAAAAAAACATGTGACAGGCCGATTGGGAATGTAAAGAAGGAAGAAAAAAAAAAAAAGGGGGGGAAAAAGAGAAAAATAAGTAGATAAAATGATAAAAAAAAAAGAAACAGAAAGACAACAATAAATGTTAGAAAGGCTAAGATTGAATAGAATAGATACAAAAGTAAATCATTGAGAACAAGAGAGAGAGACATGAAGACACAGGAAAAAGCAGGTGTGCAGGAGCCAGATAAAACACTGGTGTAATCTAACAGGTAAAACCATATGAACAAATACCTGGTAAAACTGGGAATCGGCATATAGAGGCAAAACACCTATACAAAGAATAAGGGAGTTAGCACCACGTGTCACAAATAGAAACATAAGATCTAAGGACCTATAAACCATACCTTATGTGATACAAGAAATACAAGCAGGGCCGTGCTCCAGTGTGGTACAGTTATTGTTGTCTTTCTGTTTCTTTTTTTTTTTTATCATTTTATCTTCTTATTTTTCTCTCTCCCCCCCCCTTTTTTTTTTTTTTCTTCCTTCTTTACATTCCCAATCGGCCTGTCACATGTTTTTTTTTCTTTTGTTTTACAGCCTTACCGGTTATACAGACCTCTATGGGTGCCCACACTCTGTGACCCAGTAAACTTAGGTAAATGGGCGCTTACAGTCCTTTTTCCCTTTTTCATGATACACTTGTACTTGTTTGTTCTATTATATTATTATGATCCAGTGGCGACTGTTATTGTAAATTAAAATGATGTTATATATGGATCTTAAAAAATACATATATACTGATTGTTAATTCTGTTATTTTGTTTATGCAGACCTAATTTTTTGATAAAGGCTATTTAATGCCGAAAACGTTCATGAAATGAATGAAGGTTACAACTCGATATTTTGCAAATGAGTGAAGAATTATAATAATAATAAAAATATAAAAATAATTTTTGGACCACCATATCTGTTTCTTTCTCGTTTGGGTGTGCCAGAGCTACGCTTTCCAGTATCAACCCTTATACTGACATGTCTGGTCACAACCTGATTCATTTTTTATTATTTTAATCTTACTTATATTTTTAGGGTATATTTCCTTTAGACTCACCCTATTTTTTAGTGAAGGTCCCTTTGCTCGGATCCCTCCATACTGACTTCCAGAGATGGTTAAATCCTGCTTCGGCTGTGTTAACACTGTCATGTTTAATGTAGAAATATACTGATCCAGCGTGCGTGGACCAAACTGCATGAAAAACAGCTCGAAATGTTACAAAATAATCTATAAATGTATTAATTATTCGTTTTTCACTATCTCATTTACATAAATTAACATACAACTCGTGTCCCTGGCTTTTTTTTTTGTGATTTATCAAGCTTTCATTACATTTCATTGAAATGCTAAGTGAATTCGCAGAGCTGTAACATTGTTTTCAATTTCTGTCGTTCTCTAATTTCGCACATCCATCATACCACTGATCTCTTGGACAATTTTATTTGTGCAATGGAAAGGAAGGAAAAAGACATCAATGATATACCGTCCTAAAATTTAATGAGGACCCATCACTTGCCAAAAATATACAGTACAGACCAAAAGTTTGGACACACCTTCTCATTCAAAGAGTTTTCTTTATTTTCATGACACTGAAAATTGTAGATTCACATTGAAGGCATCAAAACTATGAATTACCACATGTTGAATGAAATACTTAAAAAAGTGTGAAACAACTGAAAATATGTCTTATATTCTAGGTTCTTCAAAGTAGCCACCTTTTGCTTTGATTACTGCTTTGCTCACTCTTGGCATTCTCTTGATGAGCTTCAAGAGGTAGTCACTGGAAATGGTCTTCCTACAGTCTTGAAGGAGCTCCCAGAGATGCTTAGCACTTGTTAGCCCTTTTGCCTTCACTCTGCGGTCCAGCTCACCCCAAACCATCTCGATTGGGTTCAGGTCTGGTGACTGTGGAGACCAGGTCATCTGGCGTAGCACCCCATCACTCTCCTTCTTAGTCAAATAGCCCCTACACAGCCTGGAGGTGTGTTTGGGGTCATTGTCTTGTTGAAAAATAAATGATGGTCCAACTAAACGCAAACCGGATGGAATAGCACGCCGCTGCAAGATGCTGTGGTAGCCATGCTGGTTCTGTATGCCTTCAATTTTGAATAAATCCCCAACAGTGTCACCAGCAAAGCACCCCCACACCATCACACCTCCTCCTCCATGCTTCATGGTGGGAACCAGCCATGTAGAGTCCATCCGTTCACCTTTTTTACAAAGACACGGTGGTTGGATCCAAAGATCTCAAATTTGGACTCTTCAGACCAAAGCACAGATTTCCACTGGTCTAATGTCCATTCCTTGTGTTCTTTAGCCCAAACAAGTCTCTTCTGCTTGTTGCCTGTCCTTAGCAGTGGTCTCCTAGCAGCTATTTTACCATGAAGGCCTGCTGCACAAAGTCTCCTCTTAACAGTTGTTCTAGAGATGAGAAGGTGTGTCCAACCTTTTGGTCTGTACTGTATGATTTTATTTATTTTTTTGCTGGGTATAAATGCTGTTTTTTTGAGTTTTGCGTTGTTTTTTGGTCAATGTTCCTTTGGCTCTCCTTTATTGAAAGTAAAGTGGGCTTTACACGCTACGATATCGTTAATGAATTATCGTCGGGGTCACGTTGTTTGTGACGCACATCCAGCATCATTAACGCTATCGTAGCGTGTAACAGTTATGTGCGACCTAAAACGATCGCAAAAGCGGCAAAAATCGTTTGCCGCGGAGAGGTCGTCCTAAAACAAAAAATCGTTTTCTTCTAATTAGCGATGTTGTTCCTCGTTCCTGTGGCAGCACACTGTGTGACACCGCGGGAGCGACGAACATCTCCTTACCTGCATCCACCGGCAATGCGGAAGGAAGGAGGTGGGCGGGATGTTTATGTCCCGCTCATCTCCGCCCCTCCGCTTCTATTGGACGGCTGCCGTGTGACGTCGCTGTGACGCTGCGCGACCCGCCCCCTTAGAAAGGACGTCGCAGGACAGGTAAGTCCGTAGGACGAGGGTAAGCGAGGTTGTGCGCGACGGGCAGCGATTTGCCCGTGTCGCACAACCGACGGGGGCGAGTACAATCGCTCGCGATCTCGCTAGCGAGATCGCAGCGTGTAAAGCCCGCTTAAATCTTGCCTTTTTTTTTTTTTACAAAAGTGGGTATGGTCCTCAAGAAGACATCCACAGAGAATATTGTGCCGGCTTGGAATTTTCTGCGAGGAGAAAGCATCCCCTTTAGACAACCAGTCAGAGGTTTTTCATCTCCTGCTTTGCACTGAGGAGGGGCATCACCCCAAAATATGTGCCTGTTTTGGCTTTTCTTCCTATGTCACATGGCAAGGCTCGTTAATGGGTTGATATTGACTTTTAGGATTGTTGCATCCTACAGGTGACACCAAAGGTTAAGTCCTCTGCCTTCCGAAGATGTTATTTGCATATTTTTAGCAAGTGAAAGGTTCTCTTTAAAGACCATCAACAAATAGTGAACGTTGATTATATACAAATTGTCTCTTTAGAGAGGAAGGAGACAAACTCCAGTGCCACCTGCACTGCACACAGCTTCAGCCCGCACTCCTCTCCAACTTGAACTTCAACTAGCAACTAACTGTTTACTTTCCCTCCCCCGGCTGTCTAAACCCCTGGGTGGGCGTGCACCAACCGCCTGGCCACGCCCACTGGTGTGTCTGTCTGGCCCTAAGGGGGGTGACTAGGGTTTTGTAGTTGGCTGCTGTTACCTTATGGGGGAACGGTGTTGTGCAGGGGCCTATTTGTGACTACCTGGCCCGGCCAGGGCGTCACACTCCCCCTTGGTTAAACACAGACCATCCACGGGCTGTCCGACCACCACCGGTTTATTTTGTAACTGCAAAAAGATAAAAGGGGTAAACATTTTACAAAAATATTAACATATTTACATTCATGAATATTTGGTTTTCTTCCCTTAACGGGAAGCAGTTTACTTAAACGTTGCATAAAAACTCATATATATTAACCGGGATGGGACTGGGTCCTTTTCAGCTCACCCCACCCAAACAAACCTCGCCTTGATGCTGCCTCTAACAAACCAGGTCAGCACCCCTTTTCCCCAGTCCAGGAAACAGGTTCGGGTCCGGGTGGTGCCCACATGGGCCGGGTAATAAGTTCCTTACCCAGCAGTCTCTCTTTCAAGGGCCCCATATTTAGGGGACCCCTGACCCGGAGGGTAGTCACCGGTCTCTCTAGTGACAGGACCTCGGCCTACACTATCGCAGCCCCTTCCTCCAACCAGCCTCTCCGGAGACTTCGGCATGTTGAAAAGGGTGGTCCGGGGTTATTTACAAGGCCTAGAAAGTTTTGGGTTGGCCTGCAAGATCTCGGCTGTGTCTTTTTTTTTCTTTTTTTTAAAACATTTTAAACGGGATCAACAATGGGTGGTCCCAACGGGGACTTTGCAGGGAAGGTAGCCATGAACCGTTACCTCTTCAATACTCAGGGTAATCGGGACTGGAGGGAGGCGGAGAGTGGTGGCTGCACTGCGGGGTACCTCTGGCTACCATTTCCCGGACATCCAGGGCAAACCACCTCCTCTCGCCACAGTGACGGGTGTAGGTCACTAGCTTCCCGGGCTCCAGGTCCCGGTCGGGATGGTCGACGGGCAGGTGTGGGCACACATCTCTCCGGGAGACGAATATTTCAGCCTCCATGCCCGGCTCAAAGATGAAACCCCATCCTCTTCGAGGATCAAAGTGCCGGACTTGGCCTTCAAAGGTCGGGCCCCTCACCCGGAAGGTGGCGTTCCGGAGGTTGTCCTTCTCGGTGTAGGTCCGGGATAGGACCTCTGCCCTCCTCTTCTCCTGGGCGGCAATGTCCTTTCCCAGCTAACACCGCTGACGCTCCCACTATGGAGCATCTGCTACCTGCTCCGGGGTGACCTGCGCGGGGGCCGAGCCCAGCCGGAGTCCCTCCGTGCCGGCTACGACCGCACCTTCTGCAGTGGAGGGCCCCACTGTGACGTGGCTCGTACAGCTGCCCCGCAGGCACATTTCCACTGCGCCTCAGCCGAGGCCGGGAGTCTGGGAGTGGCCAGCGTTTCTTGTCGCTTCCGGTCGGGGACCGCCTCTGCCTTGGCCAGGCGGACTGCCGGGGCCGTTGTCATCTCTGGCGCTGCATCCTCCGAGACCGGGATTGGTGTCGGGTTCTGGCATGGTGTGGGTGCCGGCGCCTGGGTGGTGACGGGCTTGCTGATGGTGGCTTCCTCGGGCTGGTCCTCACGGGCTGGTGGGACGGATTCCGCTGCCGGTGGTAGTGGCAGTGGACCGAGCGGGGTGTCAGCGGCAACGGGTACGGGCGGCGAGGAAGGCAATATGGCGGGCAGGGGCAGACCCGGTCCCTCAGCCTGATCGGCCGGTCTCTGGGGGACATAGGGGCATGGGTCGCTTACCCGCTCCTCCAAGGTTGCCTCCACTTCATGAGCCCGCACGGCTGCAGCCAGCTCCTCAATCTCAGCCATCCACCTGGATCCGGCGACACAATCACTCCATCTGGGCTTCTACCCAGACCGCTGTTTCAGGCACGGGCTCCTGCACTTCGGGCTTGCCAGATGGGTCGGCCATGTTGCTCTGATGGGGTCCAGGAACAAAAAGGGTGGCAGGGTCCTGGAGTCCCTGCCCTTCATCTGCTCGGTCACATGTCGCGGAATCTTCACACCCCCCCATCCTTGGTCTTTTGATGGCACTCTTCTTTCAGGCCTGTAAGTTTCGTTTTTCGACTTCCGGCCTTGCTTTCCGGCCTTGTTCCCAGGGGGCGGGGCTTTAGTTTTTCGCACCCTTTTCTCAGGGAAGAGACGCTGGGCTGTAGTTTTCGCACCCAAAATGGCGGCAAGATGGCGACTTCTGAAATTTTTGCAACGGATCACCGCTGACTGTCCAATGCAAGGCGCACTTCCACAAGGTAAGTGGATGGGTAAGTATCCTGTTCGTGACGCCAAGTTTCGCCCGGCCAGGGCGTCACACTAGGATTTATGCCAGATTAGAATCTTAATTTGCAGACACGGTGTTTCGGGATGATTGTCCCTCGTCAGTGCAAAGTATGGGATCTGATCTGGCTGAATGAGAAGCTGTACTGGGGTCTAAGGGGAAAACCTTTCTCCTTGCGGAGACTGATTGGTAAACCTTGTTAAAGGATGTGGACTTACACAAGGTCCCTGGGTTGAATCCTTGGAGTAGTTGCTGACCGACGAAGAGGGCTTGCAGAAATGGTCAAACCACCGGGTCAGATCCAGGAAGGTAAACAAGGAACAAAATGGAAACAGAAAAATAGTAAGGAAACTTTCAGGTTAGAACAGAAATAAACAGGAGATGAGACTTGACCCAGTCCTAGTAAATCTATATCTGGTCACTCCCAGCAGTAAGTTGAAAGTTTTAGTAGGGAATATAGTTGTTCCATTGGCCAAGCAGGGAGCTGATTACTCTAGCTGTACAATACACACACCCATACTTCCAGACTGGATGGCACTACAAGTCCCAGCCACCCTATTCTCAGTTTTTTGGACAGAACCTGGACCATCCAGAGCTTCTGGTCCCAATGTTACCTCCATCACCAGTGATGTTCACAAGAAGATAACAGCTGCTCCTGGTGACAGAAGCAGACATCACAGGAACAGGTCCTGATGGAGATGTGACAAACTTTAATATCATATAAAATCTATAATTTGGTTATATACAGTGAGAAAAATAAGTATTTGATCCTCTGTCGATTTTGCAAGTTTTCCCACCTACAAAGAATGGAGAGGTCTGTAATTTTTATTAAGGGAACAGTTCAACTGTGACAGACAGAATCCCCCCTAAAAAATCCAGAAAATCACATTGCATAAAGTATTTGATCACCTACCAACCAGCAAGAATTCTGGCTCTCATCAGCTGGGATGAACTACAGGACAATAGGCAAGCAGCTTGGTGACAAGGCAACAACTGTTGGCACAATTATTAAAAAATGGAAGAAACACAATATGACTGTCAATCTTACTCGGTTAATCAATCAAGCAAAAGACTACAAAGAATGGAGAGGACTGTAATTTTTATCGTAGGTACACTTCAACAGTGACAGACAGAGTCCCTACAAAAGAATCCAGAAAATCACATTGTATGAAATAAGTATTTGATCACCTACCCACCAGCAAGAATTCTGGCTCTCATCAGCTGGGATGAGTTACAGCACAATAGGCAAGCAGCTTGGTGACAAGGCAACAACTGTTGGCACAATTATCCAAAAATGGAAGAAACACAAGATGACAGTCAACCTATCTCAGTTAATCAATCAATCAAAAGATGTTGGGTGCACATACGCTTGTTGATCAATTTCTATGCAGCACCACCAATGGAGAAAAGATATATTACACCATGCCCATTAACATCAATAGATTATCTGTGCAATGCTAGACATTGCAGGTCCTCCAAAGAGAGAGACGCTCTTTACAAGCGCTCTGGTCAAAAGATTATTATTATTATTTTTATTATTATTATTTATTTATAGAGCACCATTAATTCCATGGTGCTGTACATGAGAAGGGGGTTACATACAAAATACGTATACAAGTTACAGTAGACAGACTAGTACAGAGGGAAGAGGGCCCTACCCTTGCGGGCTTACATTCTATAGGATTATGGGGAGGAGACAATAGGTGGGGTGTAGGTCAGGCGGCAGCTCCGCACGGTGGTCGGGCGGCAGCTCCGCACGGTGGTCGGGCGGCAGCTCCGCACGGTGGTCGGGCGGCAGCTCCGCACGGTGGTCGGGCGGCAGCTGCGCACGGTGGTCGGGCGGCAGCTGCGCACGGTGGTCGGGCGGCAGCTGCGCACGGTGGTCGGGCGGCAGCGAGTTCATTGTAGATTGTAGGCATTTCTGAACAGGTGCGTTTTCAGGTTCCGTTTCAAGTTTGCAAGAGTAGGGGATAGTCTGACGTGTTGAGGCAGCGAGTTCCAGGAGACTGGGGATGCTCGGGAGAAGTCTTGGAGTCGGTTGTGTGGGGAGCGAATGAGAGAGGAGGAGAGGAGGAGATCTTGGGAGGACCGGAGGTGACGTGTTGGAGTGTAGTGGGAGAGTAGTTCGGAGATGTACGGAGGGGAAAGATTATGCACAGCTTTGTAGGTCAGTGTTAGAAGTTTGAATTGGATACGGTGGAAGATTGGAAGCCAGTGGAGGGACATGCAGAGAGGAGAAGCGGGGTGGTATTGAGGAGAGAGGTGGATAAGTCGGGCAGCAGAGTTAAGGATGGACTGGAGAGGGGCAAGCGTGTTGGCAGGGAGGCCACAGAGGAGGATGTTACAGTAGTCGAGGCGGGAGATTATGAGGGCATGCACTAGCATTTTAGTAGATTGCAAATTGAGGAAAGGGCGGATTCTGGAAATATTTTTGAGTTGAAGACGGCAGGAGGTGGTGAGGGATTGGATGTGTGGTATGAAGGATAAGGCAGAGTCAAAGGTCACTCCGAGGCAGCGAACTTTGGGTACTGGCGAGAGCGTGGTGTTATTTATTGTAATAGATAGATCAGGTGGAGAGTGTAGGTGAGACGGAGGAAAGATGATTAGTTCAGTTTTGGCCACATTGAGCTTTAGGAAGCGAGAGGAGAAGAAGGAGGATATAGCAGATAGACATTTCGGGATTTTGGACAGCAGAGATGTGGCATCTGGGCCAGAGAGGTAGATCTGGGTGTCGTCGGCATATAGGTGGTATTGGAAGCCATGGGACTTTATGAGTTGTCCCAGGCCAAATGTGTAGATAGAGAAAAGTAGGGGTCCTAGGACAGAGCCTTGAGGGACGCCAACAGAGAGATGGTGGGATGAAGAGGTTGTGTGGGAGTGGGAGACACTAAAAGTGCGATTTGAGAGGTATGAAGAGATCCAAGAGAGGGCGAGGTCTCTGACACCAAGGGAAGAGAGGATCTGTAGTAGGAGATGAAGATTCTTAACACAAGACCCCCTCCACTTAGGTCACAATTCCCTAATAGGGGCTGATAGTGACCAGGACAGTGACTCCAGACCGGAGCGTTACTTCATACCAGTCTGAACCTGACTCTACAGATGTTATGACTCCATGAACATAATGCAGCGGATGCGGCTCTACTAATTAACACGTGGTAATTAGGAATTCCACATACGTGGTGATTTCCATGTAATAATATCAGATTTTCATATCACCTTTGTAATTAATTATTATTTGCTATCATATTAACATTTCCCTGTTCAGAGCTGCACTCCTGGCGCTGCCGAGCTGTCACTGGTGAATATTCTTCTATTTCCATACTCGCTCGTACTTAATTACATTTTTTTCACCCCTGATGATATCAGGTGGATATTTTTAGTTTGTATACAAGTGTCTATCATAGGATTGCGGATGCGATTTTAACTCCTTAGTTCCCACACTGCGCCGAACCAGCTAGACGTGTACTGCACAGGCAGGCGGCAGCAGCTTGCTCTCCCTATTGGGGGCAGCAGCTTGCTCTCCCTACAGGTGGCAGCAGCTTGGTCTCTATACTGGCGGCAGCAGCTTGCTTTCCCCACTGGCAGCAGCAACTTTCTCTCCCTACTGGCAGCAGCAGCTTGCTTTCGCTACTGGGGGCAGCAGCTTGCTCTCCCTACTGGGGGCAGCAGCTTGCTCTCACTACAGGTGGAAGCAGCTTGGTTTCCATACTGGCGGCAGCAGCTTGCTTTCCCAACTGGCAGCAGCAGCTTGCTCTCTCTACTGGCAGCAGCAGCTTGTTCTCCCTACTGGGGGCACCAGCTTGCTCTCCCTACTGGGGGCAGTAGCAGCTTGCTCTCTCTACTGGTGGCAGCAGCTTGCTCTCCATACTGGTGGCAGCAGCTTGCTCTCCCTACTGGTGGCAGCAGCTTGCTCTCCCTACTGGTGGCAGCAGCTTGCTCTCCCTACTGGTGGCAGCAGCTTGCTCTCTCTACTGGTGGCAGCAGCTTGCTCTCTATACTGGGGGCAGCAGCTTGCTCTCTATACTGGTGGCAGCAGCTTGCTCTCCCTACTGGTGGCAGCAGCAGCTTACTCTTCCTATTGCCTAATGAAGTATGCGCCTACCTGAAATGGATAATTAAAATACTAGGCTTGGAAATATTAACGCTCATTAATGGGCTTTTCCAGGATAGGTACAGTATGTTCAGGATAGCTCATCAATATCAGATCGGAGGGGGTACGACACCTGAAAGCCCCCTAATCAGCTGGTACCTGGATTCAACCAAAGTCTGCAACTCGTGTCTATTGTGCACTACAAGTTCCAGCATGTCCTGATGGCTACAATCCATTACACTTTGCATTGTACAATGATGAAGCTTCATCTACATACAGCCGGTAGTGTATGACTATAACATATGGAAATCTGCAGAGATGAAATGCCACTGTGAACTTTCCTCATTGCTGGTTGTAATGAGGACAGTGAATTTATGGCCGACGTCCTGTCCTTGAACTTGGGGTCTATGCAAAACTCTGACAATAATATTGTGCTATGGAATAGATCATGTTTACAGCGTGGTGACATCCCGCTGTGCCAGGAGGGAGAATCCCATCAATAATCTGGGGATCGGTGAGGTAATGCAGCGCAGACTAAGGGAGCAGACGTACCTCAGATTATTCATAGCCATGTGCGCTCTATGCTTTGCGACAATGTTTTCTTATCTCCCTGCTATCACCTCCCAGGAGTTTTGAAGTTTTGGGTATGTGGCGCCCTGGACAAGCCAGGGGCCACAGAGCACAACACCCACACACCCCACACTCCCGGTCAGGCACACCGAAGTCAAACACAAAACCCTTGTTGCCTTCCTCCAGGGGCTGATGTCCACACCAGGGGGTGGGCCACGCGGTTGGCCCCGCCCACCAAGGAGTTCACAGTCCTGGAGGCGGGAAAAGCAAACAGTTCAGTTTGGAGGTGAAAGTGGAAGGAAGGAGAGTGGTAGTGGAGCAACTAACTGACAGCGTCTGGGTGTGTGGCCCGGGCGGTACAGCAAAGTTGGCAGACGGTGGTGACCGTCTGCAGGAGTGACCGATTGGAGTCCACCGTAAGGACCGTGGATGGGCGGTGGCCCGGCGGTACCGGACCGGTACACAAAGAGAAGTCAGCACCATCTGGCAGGGGTTTACGGACCCTGACAAGCTAGGAGTCGCCGTGAATTTGTCGAATCCATCAGCGAAGGAAACCTCCTGGGTTCCCCAGCAGCCAAGTCCCGACAAAAGGCAACCGCCCAACCATGAGAGGGAGACACCGCCACCGCCAAGGCAACCGTTTTCCAGGGCCAGAGCCTGCGGGCAAAAAGGGGCTCCTCCAGCCCATATCCAAGCTGGGGAGCGAGTTACCGGTGGGAACCCATCGTAACCATCTACCGTACATAGGTGCAGGGAAAGGCAGTCATCATCAACCTGCCGGGAGCAGAAACCACCGCAGCCATCTGTGGGACCCGTCCATCCAGCCGTGTGTTTTACCGAGAACTGTGTCCTCATCATTGGCTGAGTGAGTACCACCGTGCCGTGCGGCACAGCGCTGCCCCTGCAACCCTGCACCTCACCAGGCCCCGTAACCCGCCTGCCATCCATCCCTTTCCCCATCACTGGGCCCCGGGACAACCAACCCCCTACCCACGGAGGGGAGAACTAACAACAAAGCTGCTCCCTGTCACCGCTCCCGGGATCCCCGTGCAGAGCAGCGGTGGTGTCACCAATATCACCACAACCATGGGTGGCGTCACGGACAATACTCAAATCCACCATCCAATCAATCCCTACACCTTTTCACTCACAGGCGAGGAACGCCGCTCGAGTCCCCGGGATCCGGCCCACCGCTCGAGCCACCGCCGAGCAGCAGCAGCCGGACCCGAGAAGTGGGAGAGCGCAGCGTCCCCTCCTCCGCCCGCGACAACTTGGCGTCACAAACAGGATCTTACCGCTCTGCCGTCTGGTAGAGGTGCGCCTTGTTACCGCCGGAGGTGTCCGGCCGGAAAATTTGTGAAGCCGCCATCTTGGGCGCGAAGAATTCCCGCTCGAGCGTCTCCTCGAGTAGTGGAGGCGCAAAGGCCAAAACCCCGCCCCTGTAGAGGAGGAGCCGGAAAAAGACTAAGGGGGACGAAATGGTGACTGGTCGCATGTGAGCGCGGCTATAAAAGCAGAGACGCCAGGACTCTGCAGCGATACTGGGTTCCTGGAAGACTTTATTGCCAAAATGCATAGTCCGACCACCAATGAGGACGCCCCCGCGCCCGGCACGGCGATGTGGCTGAGAGACCGGACCGCCCCGCTGAACAACCGTCTGCAAGCCCACACGCAGCTCCTCCTGGAGGAGTGGGAGACCGACATGGCGGACGTGGTGGCGGCTATGCGGAGACGTGAGGTGGAAGAGGATTTGGAAGGGAGGGTGAGTGACCTACGCCCCTGTACCCCTAGCGGGTCGGTCATCGCGGCCAAGAGACCCGGTCCATCCCCGCTCGCCCTGCCTCCTCCCCCACTACCCGTGCTAGCTGCTGCCGCCCCGCCACTAGGCACGCTACCTATTCAACCGGTAGCGATACCCTGCCAATCCGCCTCGGCGGACCGACTGGCTGCAGACACACAGAGCCGGCCTGAATCACCCCTGTGGGAACCGCCAGGATCGCAGCCCCTTAGTGAAGGCGTATCGGAGGCCCCGGCCAGGATGGCACCAGGCGCTGTGCCCAAGCCTGGGACCGTGGAGTGGATGAAGGCCAGAATAATTGCGTTTAACCAACGCCAGCAGAACCAGATATGCCTTATGATGGAGCAGTGGACCAATGAGGTGGAGATGCTGATTGCGACTGCCCCGATGTACGGGATGGGAATAAATGTGACGGAGCCAACAGGTGACCCACGTCCGTATGTCCTAACAGGACCGGTCACTGCGGCTGAGGGGCCCGGCCCAGTCTCGACTCACGCGTCGCCCTTACCATTACTTATGGGGCGCCTCAACGGGAACCCACCTGACCTACTGCCCCACACTACCGCAGAGGCTGCGGCAGCTGGCGGCAACCCGCCTGACGCAGAGACAAGTGAGAGTGACTCCAGTGACTCCAGCTCCGGTGCTGAGCCCACCCTTGAAAGTGAGGAGACAAGTGAACGTTTATTACACGGCGCGCAATGGTGGGAACGGATACCGGGCACTCCTTTCACAGCAGGCATGTCACTGCATGTTTGATATGCTGGTGGTGGAGGATGGTGCCGCCTCATCAGAAGAGTCGGAGTGATGGCAGCGGAGTACAGTTGCAATTGTCCCCCGTTGGGACCACAAAAGTACTGTTTAAAGTTAAAATGGATAATAAGCAAATGATTTACCGAAAAGTCACCTGATTTGCTGCTTGATTGAAACCGGTCGTTGCCGGCACCGTTGTCCCTGTGGGGACTGTCTACAAGAGTTGCATAAGGGACTCCTTTTGAACAGGCCCGAGAACTAGCAGGGCAACCACAAACTTGTGGCATGTAAATAATGTTGTTGTGGCTCTTACCGTGACCGCTTCCGGAGAGGCAGATTGGAGGAAGGGCCCGCAGTGGAGCAGGCTGGCGCCCAGCCACCACCGCAATCCTCTGGGGGTTTCAGGGGTTCCCCATGGACGTGGGTCCCCTGAAAAGGGCAGAACCCGCTCGGGCAACTTGTGCTGGACTGGGGTCAAGGGGTGCTGCCTGTTGCTTAGGGGCAGCATCAGGGCCGGGTTGCTTGGGTGGGAGAGCGCAGAAGCCGTAACCGTAACGTTTAAGTAAGAGTACCTCCCGATGTGGGAAGATGTTAATATAATTGTAATGTGTTACCGTTTTACCTTTTCTATTTTTCAGCTGTGAAAATAAAACTGGTGATGGACGGGCAGCCCGCGGACGGTCTGCATTTAACTAAGGGGGAATGTGGAACCCTGGACAAGCCAGGGGCCACAGAGCACAACACCTACACACCCCACACTCCCGGTCAGGCACACCGAAGTCAAACACAAAACCCTTGTTGCCTTCCTCCAGGGGCTGATGTCCACACCAGGGGGTGGGCCAGGCGGTTGGCCCCGCCCACCGAGGAGTTCACAGTCCTGGAGGCGGGAAAAGCAAACAGTTCAGTTTGGAGGTGAAAGTGGAAGGAAGGAGAGTGGTAGTGGAGCAACGAACTGACAGCGTCCGGGTGTGTGGCCCGGGTGGTACAGCAAGGTTGGCAGACGGTGGTGACCGTCTGCAGGAGTGACCGATTGGAGTCTACCGTAAGGACCGTGGACGGGCGGTGGCCCGGCGGTACCGGACCGGTACACAAAGAGAAGTCAGCACCATCTGGCAGGGGTTTACGGACCCTGACAAGGCTAGGAGTCGCCGTGAATTTGTCGAATCCGTCAGCGAAGGAAACCTCCTGGGTTCCCCAGCAGCCAAGTCCCGACAAAAGGCAACCGCCCAACCATGAGTGGGAGACACCGCCACCGCCAAGGCAACCGTTTTCCAGGGCCAGAGCCTGCGGGCAAAAAGGGGCTCCTCCAACCCATATCCAAGCTGGGGAGCGGGTTACCGGTGGGAACCCATCGTAACCATCTACCGTACATAGGTGCAGGGAAAGGCAGTCACCATCAACCTGCCGGGAGCAGAAACCACAGCAGCCGTCTGTGGGACCCGTCCATCCAGCCGTGTGTTTTACCGAGAACTGTGTCCTCATCATTGGCTGAGTGAGTACCACCATGCCGTGCGGCAGAGCGCTGCCCCTGCGACCCTGCATCTCACCAGGCCCCGTAACCCGCCTGCCATCCATCCCTTTCCCCATCACGGGCCCCGGGACAACCAACCCCCTACCCACGGAGGGGAGAACTAACAACAAAGCTGCTCCCTGTCACCGCTCCCGGGATCCCCGTCCAGAGCAGCGGTGGTGTCACCAATATCACCACAACCGTGGATGGCGTCACGGACAATACTCAAATCCACCATCCAATCAATCCCTACCCCTTTTCACTCACGGGCGAGGAACGCCGCTCGAGTCCCCGGGATCCGGCCCACCGCTCGAGCCACCGCCGAGCAGCAGCAGCAGCAGCCGGACCCGAGCAGTGGGAGAGCGCAGCGTCCCCTCCTCCGCCCGCGACAGGTACACCTGGATTCTGCTCGTCACTGATACAGTGCCACCCCAGCAGCGGATCAAACTGCTCGGATCCGGGGGTAAGGTCTATTTGTGGCTCGAGGGTCTCCGGACCAGGGGGCTTAGGGGCCACACTCTAAAGTAAAAGGGGGATATTTACAGGTGAGTTATAGTTTGTGATGCCACCCGTGGTGTGTGGTAACTGGGAGTACCGCCGCTGACGTTGGGAGTCCCTGGGTTGATGGAGTGGGGCAGCAAAGTGTTGTTGCCCTCCACAGGTAGGGGTAGGCCCCGGGACTCTTGATGGTTCTAATGGGTGCCGTGAAGGGGAAATCACTCAGGTACTCACTCAGCCAATAAGCAGACGCTGACAACCGTGTAAACCAAGTCTCTGGGTGCCGCTGGCTCTCAAAGGGGAGCTCGTCCGGGTCCCGTCCCCTGCAATGCTGCCTGGTGATCTGTGACCTGCCTCCTGGCACAAAGTTTAAATTCACCGTAGTGGCCCAGTAGTCTGGAACTTGCTGGGGCCTGCTCCCCACTATGGCTAAGTGTGGGAGCTTTTCTCTCAGGGCTCACGCTTGGGATTTTAATGGGCCATTTTTATGGAAAGCCCTATCCCCCTCGTTGCGCTAGTGCCCTAATTCTGAAGCTAGTGGGAACAGTCCATAAAGGCTCTGTTCTCCGCAGGTTAATTGCTGGGTTGCCTGAAGCTTCTCCCCGACCTAGGGTCCGTGTACCCCGCCGTGTCTTCGGTCCCGGACCGGTGATAGGACCAGGCTGCTGACCGTCCTCTTTGACAGGTCCCAGGCACCTAGCCTCAATGAAGAAGGAAATTCAGCTCACCTGCCAGCCAGACTGCTCAGATCTCCAGGGTGCATGGATCCGCTGGTAGGTCCAAACCAGCCTAATGTAAACGGTAACAGTGAAGGAGAAGAGGGGATCCAGCACAAATTCCTTTGGTTAAAATAATTTCTTCCTTTATTAATATATTAAGAACATTTTGAGACCGAAGATGAAGACATGTTATAACGCATAGGTTCTCTTTATGCGTTTCGGACTTATAAATTAAAACCAACAAAGTCCTTAGTCATAAGTGACCTATGCCAGAAAGGAAGCTGTTCATATAGAGGAGGTAAAAACAGCCCAAAAACAGGAAATGAACAAAAAAGGCACCTAGCCTCAATCCCCTGCGACCGGGGGTCCGACTCCTCTAGGCCAAGACCACCATCTGCAACCTAGTCAGCTTCTCCTGGGAGTCACTACTCCCAACCTCCTCCACTTCACTACTCCACTTCACCTTTTTCTCTTCACTTCTCACCTTCCCTTCCTGAATCCTAGGTGCGCGACCCTATTCTGCTCAAGCCGCCCACTGGTGTGTCTGGTGGGTGTGGTGCAGGGTGTATCTAGGATTTGATTTGCTGTTGGAGGCAACACTGTAAGATGGGGACCCAGAACCATGAGTGATTTGAATACTGCACCAAAGAGAAAGAGCGTGCAGTACTCTGTAACGACCTGATAGTCCAGGGGCATCACAATACGACAATATAAGACATTGCGGCTATGAATAACCTGAAGTACATCTGCTCCCTGAGTCTGCGCTGCGAAAAAATGGAAGCGTATGCCCCACGTACTCTAAAATCACCTAAGGCACCTCAGTCCCCCTTTATCATTGTGCAAAGTTAATAAAAGTAGTATCACCCTGAATACAGTTAGGTCCAGAAATATTTGGACAGTGACACAATTTTCGCGAGTTGGGCTCTGCATGCCACCACATTGGATTTGAAATGAAACCTCTACAACAGAATTCAAGTGCAGATTGTAACGTTTAATTTGAAGGTTTGAACAAAAATATCTGATAGAAATTGTAGGAATTGTCACATTTCTTTACAAACACTCCACATTTTAGGAGGTCAAAAGTAATTGGACAAATAAACCAAACCCAAACAAAATATTTTTATTTTCAATATTTTGTTGCGAATCCTTTGGAGGCAATCACTGCCTTAAGTCTGGAACCCATGGACATCACCAAACGCTGGGTTCCCTCCTTCTTAATGCTTTGCCAGGCCTTTACAGCCGCAGCCTTTAGGTCTTGCTTGTTTGTGGGTCTTTCCGTCTTAAGTCTAGATTTGAGCAAGTGAAATGCATGCTCAATTGGGTTAAGATCTGGTGATTGACTTGGCCATTGCAGAATGTTCCACTTTTTTGCACTCATGAACTCCTGGGTAGCTTTGGCTGTATGCTTGGGGTCATTGTCCATCTGTACTTTGAAGCGCCGTCCGATCAACTTTGCGGCATTTGGCTGAATCTGGGCTGAAAGTATATCCCGGTACACTTCAGAATTCATCCGGCTACTCTTGTCTGCTGTTATGTCATCAATAAACACAAGTGACCCAGTGCCATTGAAAGCCATGCATGCCCATGCCATCACGTTGCCTCCACCATGTTTTACAGAGGATGTGGTGTGCCTTGGATCATGTGCCGTTCCCTTTCTTCTCCAAACTTTTTTCTTCCCATCATTCTGGTACAGGTTGATCTTTGTCTCATCTGTCCATAGAATACTTTTCCAGAACTGAGCTGGCTTCATGAGGTGTTTTTCAGCAAATTTAACTCTGGCCTGTCTATTTTTGGAATTGATGAATGGTTTGCATCTAGATGTGAACCCTTTGTATTTACTTTCATGGAGTCTTCTCTTTACTGTTGACTTAGAGACAGATACACCTACTTCACTGAGAGTGTTCTGGACTTCAGTTGATGTTGTGAACGGGTTCTTCTTCACCAAAGAAAGTATGCGGCGATCATCCACCACTGTTGTCATCCGTGGACGCCCAGGCCTTTTTGAGTTCCCAAGGTCACCAGTCAATTCCTTTTTTCTCAGAATGTGCCCGACTGTTGATTTTGCTACTCTAAGTATGTCTGCTATCTCTCTGATGGATGTTTTCTTTTTTTTCAGCCTCAGGATGTTCTGCTTCACCTCAATTGAGAGTTCCTTAGACCGCATGTTGTCTGGTCACAGCAACAGCTTCCAAATGCAAAACCACACACCTGTAATCAACCCCAGACCTTTTAACTACTTCATTGATTACAGGTTAATGAGGGAGACACCTTCAGAGTTAATTGCAGCCCTTAGAGTCCCTTGTCCAATTACTTTTGGTCCCTTTAAAAAGAGGAGGCTATACATTACAGAGCTATGATTCCTAAACCCTTTCTCCGATTTGGATGTGAAAACTCTCATATTGCAGCTGGGAGTGTGCACTTTCAGCCCATATTATATATATAATTGTATTTCTGAACATGTTTTTGTAAACAGCTAAAATAACAAAACTTGTGTCACTGTCCAAATATTTCTGGACCTAACTGTATATACAGTATATATAAACATTACATGTTACAGTCGCCGAGTGGTGGCGAGCATCCGGGTGTAGACCTAATGGGATGTACACCGGACTCCCCTGAAGGAGCTAACCAGTAGCAAACCCCTGTACAGGTATTGTCTGGCGCAGCCACAGGGGGCCTAAATGTACGACTGCCAGGAACCAGTGGAGGTCGGTTCTTATGGACTAGTAAAGTCTCATCATCTTGTGCTGGTGTGCTCGGATGTGTTGGTAACTCGGACTTGGCAACATGGAGGTGGAGACTCAGATGTGGCGGCACGGAGATGGTGGCTCAGATGTGGCAGCACGGAGATGGTGGCTCAGACATGGTAGCATGGAGGTGGAGACTCGGATATGGTGGCACGGAGATTGTGGCTCAGACGTGGCAGCATGGAGATGGTGCTAGAGAGCAGGCTCTAGGACTAGACACAGGTTAGCAACATGGAACTGGAACTAGGACAAGGCAAGAAGTAATAAACACAAGATGGATACAGCTGCACACTAAAATGCTAACAATCTATAAGGGAACTCTGGTACTGCATTTCTGCTATATGAAAAAATGAGATTTTTAGTTTATGAATTGGCCAAAGCGTGTAAACCTGGACACCAACGGCAAGGTAATCTCAATAATCCGGGTACCTAACTTAAATGCTACTATCTAGGTTATAACCTTAACCTTTATAGCAGGAGTCCTAGCTGCCCAAACATGGAGGTTAGTCCAAATAGGGGCATTTCAAGTTAGGTACCCGGATTATTGAGATTACCTTGCCGTTGGTCACCGGGCTTACATGCATTGGCCAATTCATAAACTAAAAGTACTAGACACAGTTGCGTAATGGGACCTGAGAACTAGCAATACACTAATAGGCAATGTTGCTCAGGTGCATCCTGTAAGGGGAGGCAGTCTTAAATACCTTAAGGTAATACGTGATTTTCTGGGATCACTTCTGGAAAATGGGACTCTAGCCCTTTAAGAAAGGGGGTGTGCACAGTACAGGCGCTTACAGAAGGGCTGCACGTGGCCTGGAAGCAGGAGGAGGCTGATGCAGACCCTGGGACAGGAGAGGAGAGTGTGGAACCACTGGGCACGTGAGAGCCAAGACCAGGGAGCAGGGGCATGTGGAGGTGACGCACTGGATCCAGTGCCGGGAGCTACAATATATATAGGATGATGGCCACCAGACAAGCCATGGAGGGGAGGTATGTATCACAAAGGTGGTTGTCCTCTGTTATGTAATCCAGAAGCAAGCTCCAGCACACATAGTAGGTAGTTTAGCAAGAGTCGGATTTATGAGCTGTCAGAGAGATAGATGGGACTGGCTTCTCACATATCCGCACACTGTGGCATGGTATGGTGGAAATAAGAAAAGTCCAGTTGTATCATTAGGAGTCTGTGTATGGAGGTAAGAAGTTCTCCTGTGTGAAGGATCCATACCGGGAGATGATAACAAGGCTTAGATGTGATTAGCAGCAGCGAGGACGTCGTCCATCAGACCAGCACACCCTAATTTACCTACAGCGTGGGAGAATATCAAATGGTATTTTTGGGGAGTATACAAGGGAAGTCAGGAGCTAATAGACACATTTGTGAAAGCAAAGGAACAGTTGAAGGCACTTGTTCATAGGCTCAAAAACTAGTGACAAGTTCCCTCTAAAAGTCTCTCCTTCTTTGGGTAGAGCTTTCACAAACTGTTTCATCAGTCCACGATTAATGTGGAATGGTGGCAGCAGAACTTTAATGAGATCAACTAAACTTTCCACAACTAGATTCTTGAGTCCAGGTTGCAAAGATGTTCTCGTTGGCCAACTTTTTGGCTCCAGTCAAGAGTACTATCCCGGCTGTCCCACTCATACAAAAAGCATGGATACTTTGTATATCCTCCTGGCTGCCCAAGAAGCAAAGAAAGAACTTTTAGATCACCACATATTGACCTTCCTTGATCCTCCCTCATAGGCAGGTGGTTACTTAAGAGTAAAATCTAGATTTTCCTGTCGTTCTTTCCAGTGCACAGAATGCCCTCCAGGCACTGCGCATATTCGCTGCCATTGTGCAATAGCGACTTTCAGACTTTTTGGGATGAATTAATAAAGTCTCCACTCACATTGTTCTCAATGTTAGATTTTTCCATCAGCCGAGGAGAAACATCACTGCATTACACTAGAGGAACGCCTCGACATAAGTACGGAAGGTCTTCCTTCTGGATCACAATGGATTTCTATTCCTATGGAAGCCTATTGAGTGAGTGTTTGTGAAAAAACTGTACGTGATGGAATTTTTTCAATATTTTCAGCGCTCCAAAGTATCTAAAAATCACCTCTTATTTTTCAAACAATTATACCCTTGCAGACCTGTGATATTAATCAGAAATTTCATATAGTTATATCCCGTCCCACACACCGCTTTATTCTTTTCTGATTGTGTGACACCCTGGCAAAACCAGGTAGTCACACAGAGAGGCCCCCGCACAACACCTTTCCCACACAGGGTCACATACAGCCGACCTGAAATCCTAGTCACCTCCCCCAGGGAAGGAACGGCACGCCAGGGGGCGGAACCAAGCAGATGGGGAATGCCCACCTAGGAGTCTAGAGAGCCCGGGGCTGGAAAACAGTCAGTTCGAGTGCAAGTTCACGTCAGGCAATGAGTTAGGCTGAGTGTCAAGTTGAGATCAGAAGTAAAAGTCTAAGGTTCACGTTGGCAGGCGTCGGGGTTGGAGCCCTGGCGTGCTGACTAGGTGTGCAGACGGTGGTCCATATTTGCAGGAGATGGGAAAACGGCTGCTGGAGATCCGAACCAACCCAGAAACCGTGCACTGAGGGGGTACTTGGACCCTGAAGCCAGTACCGGAACCAACGGCCTAGCTAATTAACCAATTGTGGGCAGGATTATAGGTCCCAACCAAAGTCCCAAAAGCAGAAAACAGCCCACCGCGGGGGATAAAGGGCATCCGCTAGGGCCCGGTAGATCCCACGGGCCTGCGTCAGCGGGCACGGCTCCCAACCAAAGGACCAGGAGCGGACTTTCATGTTTCACACCGGGAAGTCCACCACACAAAAACACTGAGTGCAGAGGAAGTGATACAGACCACCAGCCCGGGTGTGGGACCAGATACACCCATCTGCGGCCGCCGGCCACCAACACCTTGGTTTACCAAAAGGACTTTGTGTTTATTGACTCCACACATCAGTGCAACCTCATCCAGCACCGGGACAACCGAACTATAAGTGTGCTTATCTTTGCAACCCTGCACAACACTGGGCCCCGGGGCATCTATCCCTACCCACGGAGGGGTTAATATCCAGCTGCCATCCCATCGCCCCTATAATAGCATCGGTGGTGCCACATCTCACCACACACCGTGGGTGGCGTCACAGACAGTTTACGGCAAATCCCGTACACATACGGCCCCTTTTATTTGAAGTGTCCGCGCGACCCCCGGGTCCGGTAGAATCCCTTGAGCTACACACCGCGGATCCGGATCCAAGCAGCCCGGCTGCTGGCACGGGGTCGGCACAATTATGTCAAAGTGGGTCAGTTATTGGATCCATGAACCAGGAGGCTCAGGATGCATAATTGCATACCTCCCAACTCATGAGGATAAGAAAAATGGCCAGAATAGCTAATCCAAACTACTAACAGTCTTTTTGTGCCCCAAAATAATAATAATAACCCTTGTGTAACACCTCCGTGTCTTAACACAATTTAATACCTATTTTATGGCTTTCACGTAGTATGATGTTTCATTGCACCTCCACACAGTATTTTGCCCCTGCCAGGGTGTGGACAAACACAGAACACTTAGAACCAGGAACACACACACACACAGCTGAGGCTACTTTCACACATCCGGTTTGAGCACTGCGGCTCAATCCGGCTGTGAAAACTATGCAACGGATGCGGCGAAAACACCGCATCCTTTGCATAAGTTTTTACATGCGGCTCGTCCGTTTTTTTCCGGTTGCGGCATGCTACTGAGCATGCGCAGTGGAAAAAACCGCATGCGGCGACCGGATGCGTTTTTTTCCGCATCGCACCGCATCCGGCCTCCATAGGTATGCATTGAAAAATGCGCCGCAGCGGCCGGATGCGGCGCGATGCGGGTTTTTTTGCCGGAGCAAAAAACGTTGCAGGGAACGTTCGATCCGGCCGCGGCACCGGCTAAATCTGCCACATGCGGCAAAAACCGGACCGAACGCAAGCCCCTGCGGCACAATACGGCACTAATGTAAGTCTATGCAAAAAAACCCGCAACCGGCGTTACAAAAGCCGGTTGCGGTTTTTCTGCAGAGTGCCGTATTGTGCCGCAGAGCAAAAATCCGGATGTGTGAAAGTAGCCTTAGAGGGGACCCCTAGGTGGACCCAGGGAGGGGGCGTAGCCCTCGCATCCCAGCTAGTGGTGGGTGGTGTTGCTGGAGACAAAGGAGTTGTGCAGAGGCAGTGAGAGGAGAAGGAAGTGGAGGAGCAAGCCAGTCTGAAGTGCAGAGGAGATCAGGGCACTGTCAGACCCTGCACCGTTAGAGGCTACTGACGGGGGAGTACGGCTACCCTGTGGTGCCGCCTGAAAACCACCTAGGCAGTAGCAAGAGGTGGCTGAGTAAGGGGACCGCCGGTAGACCGAGCCCGCACGGGGAAACAGGTCCCCAGAGCAGGAACCCATCTATTCGGCCTGCTAAACCTGATGGTGAAGGTGCTATTTGTGCCTCACCAAACCACACAGAGTCCGCAGCTTCAGCAGCAACGAGGGGGCCCATAAGGAGGATTGAGCTTAGAGCCATCTTTACCTTGAGTCACCTCAAAACAAGAAGGGCTAGGAAGGCGAGTCAGCAGTCACCCCTACATCAGCTGAAGGGATATCTGGTTCCACCTGGTTCATCATAGCATCGCCCGGGTTGACTCACAGCTACCATCTGAAAGTGAGTAAAAACCCTGAAAGACATTGCTGGACTGTGTGTGAGTTCTTCTGTGACCTGTGGTACTAGACACTTACATTGAGCCCTGGGGCCAGCCTCACTCTCGGGAGGCCACACCATCTAACTGCATCTACCATCCGCCCCAGGCGCTCCCTAAACTTCAGTGGCGGTCACCCCCTGACCGCAATTACCGAGAGTGAAGTCACGATCCCTATTGAAGTCAGCCTGACACACCTAAGGCCAGAAGATTGTCCTTACGTGAAGTCCCTGAAGACTCTGAGGCGATCTGAAGGTAATGGGGCTTCACATCACCATCCAATGATATGATGCTCCAACCATCCCTTCACACAGTATGATGCTTTCACAGTCACCCATACACACAGTATATTGCCTCCCCGCCACCACAATTTGATTTTTCCCACAGTGCCTTCACATAGTATCCATGCCCCCACACACATAGTACAATTCCCCATCACAGTATGAAGTCCCACTTTATCAATTTCTCTCTAGAATAATGTTTTTCCACTAATATTCCACCGCGTTCCCATTTCTGTGCGGTGCAATTCCAGGTGCCGTAGTGTCATCATACCTAGTGCCTCCTGCTTCATGTATTAGATAGCCCAAGCAGATAGTGGAGCAGGGAGCACACGCTCCCTCCTTCATCATCAAATTCAAATGTATCTACATTAAGAAGGAACAGATACAGTTGAAAGTGGGACATTCCGTAAACCTCCTGTTGCAGCAAGTCAGCCCCCAAAACCAAAAATGTCCCACTGGATACAGGATAATGGGGAAGCATGCAATTTTTAGATCTCTCTCAAACAAGCCAATTCTGCAGCGCATGGATCCAGGAAGGTGATGGCACAGTGCACGGCCTGGGGACAGATGCTGTACGCAATAGTCTCACCTTGAGTGACCTTCATCGATCTTATGATTTATCTCTGAGGGTCTCTGCCTGGATTAACCCTTTGATGTGTTGTACTCTGAGTACACAGTCTCCTATGTTGAGCATATGGAACAAACTGAAAAAGTGATGGAATCAGCAGTGCGTCCCCTCCCTGAAGGGCAGTATACCATAGCACCCATGTAAATAAGTAATACAGCATTAAATAATGAACGCCGCAGACTCCGGACACATGGAAATAACTCAAATCTTCCCTTTCTCCACTTTTTTGCTATTTCTCTCCAATGAATTGAAAACGTGAATAATTTTTCAAGTGTGCCGAAAGAGAAAAAACCTGTCCAAGCGATGAGTGGTATTACATTTTGGAAGAGAACCAAAAAAAGAAAATATCAAATCTCCCCATAATGGAGTTAGTTCTCTTAGTGAATTGTAAATGATGGATTTTTCTATTACAACTTCATTACTGTTTTACATTATTTTTAGTTAATTTTTAATAAGACGTGGAAAAGATAGATAAATATTTAGATGTTTGGAATCCCCGCACTTACATCCTCAGCTGCTAACAGCGAGGTCGTTATCAGGGGCTAGGTATCGATTTTTGGCCTGGTGGGCGAGTACAAAGCACTGGCCCATTAGTGGCGTGGCCCGCTTTTTAGGATTAGGTGTCATGTAGCTCTCAGAAATGAATCACACATGGTTTACTTATTGTTAATGGCTGTACAACTTCAACAAATTATGCACCCACTAAACATACGCAATTTGCACTTTAACTCTAATTTTACATACTTAAGGCCACTTTACACACTGCGATATCGGTACCGATATCGCTAGCGTGGGTACCCGCCCCCATCTGTTGTGCGACACGGGCAAATCGCTGCCCGTGTCGCACAACATCGCCCGGACTCGTCACAAGGACTTACCTTCCCTGCGACGACGCTGTGACCGGCGAACCGCCTCCTTTCTAAGGGGGCGGTTCGTTCAGCGTCACTGCAACGTCACTTAACCGCCGCCCAATAGAAACGGAGGGGCGGAGATGAGATTGCCAGAACTGCTGCAGACGGGATACTGGACTCAAGGGACCTCCGGACCGTCTCCTTCCTCCGTACCAAGAGACTGTAAGCTAGTCCTCTGTTGAGAGGGCTGAAGATCTTCCACTTCTTTCCCTTGGAGTCGCCGCCGGTTACCCGGAGTCCAGGCCTGCTACGTAGGGGCCCTTCCTCCTTGTGTTTTGGACTGGTAATATAACCTATAGGGCAAGTCAGGGACAGAATTCTTGTTTATCATTGCTGTTTTGTTTGTGTTCTGCGCCGTGTGTCTGAAGTTAAAGACCCGGATAGCAAACCCTGGTTATGTGTGCTGCTAAGCCAGCTGCGTGTGTCATTGAGATGTTTACCAGTAAAGAAATGTACCCTTGCATAAAATCTGAACTTCAACCGCTCACAGCAATAAAGGACTATGACCACCAGTAAGTTTGGATCACACTACCTTTTAGACCAGCATAGACTAGCTGTAGTTGGCATTAATTAAATTGTCCAGCCGGCATATATAGGAGGAGAGCAGATGTGATTGGCTTCCCTGTAGCATATGAACAAAGGAGATTAACAAGCAGACCAGCAGAGATTAACTTTTGCTAGCCTGCCTATGAATTATTCACAGCAACAAAAGGGTAACAGTATTTACCTGTCCAGGGGAAAACACGCAAGCTCTCAGACGCTTAGGGAGAATCCGATCAGATAAGCCAACTTCAGTCAAAAGTCAGTTAGGATAAACCCATATTCTTGATGGCTAATCGGCTTGGCCGCTAGAGTCCTGTCCTCCAGCTCCTATAGTCTGGGGCCTTTAAGTTCTAGAATCAATCTCTTGTTTCAATGGTGGTCACAGTCAACTCTCAAGGTTCACAAAATCTCCTCTCCAGTCACCTTTCTTCTCGTTGCTGCCACAGACCACCCACTGTAGGTGGCCTTCTTGACCTTCAGACTATCCGTAACTGTCGCTCACCAGATCTCCACTTCCTAAACTAAACTGACTCTTCTGGAATGAACCGTGTCTTACCCTGGCAGCTGATCCCTCCCATTGTGGACTAGTCCCAACACAACTATTGCTTACCCTATGGTCTGTTAATTTTGTATATACAGTTGTACATCCTTAACAATATATGTATATTGGGACAACCCAAAAAAACATAGAAAAAAGGGCTAGTTGGACATAATATCACACAAAACTTCAAAAATGGGCCTGAAAAAGTTGTTGGCAACCTCAGGTTATTATTTGATTGCACACCCTTTGGAATATTTAACTGCAATCAATCGCTTCCTGTAACCATTAACAAGCTTCTTACACTCCTCAACTGGAATTTTGGACCATTCCTTTTGCAAATACTTCCAGGTCTCTCATATTTGAAGGCGTCTTCTCTTCTCCCAACAGCAATTTTAAGATCTCTCCACAGATGTTTAATGGGATTTAGATCCGGAATCATTGCTACCACTTCAGAACTCTCCAGTGCTTTGTTTCCATCCACTTCTGGGGGAATCTTAACATTTGTTTGGGGTCACTGTCTTGCTGGGAGACTCGTGACCTAGGACGCAGACTCAGCTTTCTGACAATGTGCACTACATTGTCTTTTGGTAGTCTTCAGATGTCATGATGCTATGCACACTGTGAAGGCCCCCAGAAACAGCAAAACTGCCCCAAAACATTTTTGAACCTCCACCATGTTTAACTGTAGGTACTATGTTATTTTCTTTATAGGCCTCATTCCGTTTTCAGTAAACAGTAGATTGATGTGCTCTATCGTGCTCTGATCTGTCTAAAAGACACTTTTCCAGAAGGACTTTGGTTACTTATGTACATATTGGCAAACTGCAGTCTATCTTTTTTATGTCTCTGTGTCACCAGTGGGACTCTCCGGGAGCTCCTCCATAGCGTTTCATTTCATTCAGATGTTGATGGATAGTTTGCGCTGACATTGATGCCCCCTGATCCTGCAGGACAGCTTGAATTTCTTTGAAACTTGATTGAGGCTTATACGCTGCCCGGACTATCCTGCGTGGCAAACTTTCATCAGTTTTCCTCTGCTGTCCACATCCAGGAAGATTAGCTACAGTGCCATGGATTGTAAACATCTTCCTTATGTTACATACTATGAACAAAGGAAGATCAAGATCTCTGGAGATGGACTTGTAAACTTGATGTTGTTGATATTTTTCAACAATTTTAGTTCTCAAGTCCTCAGACTGTTCTCTTTTCTTCTCTATGTTCTCCATGCTTTGTGTGGCACAAATAGACACACAATTCAAAGATTAAGACAACTTCTCCCTTTTTTATCTGTTTTCAAGTGTGATTTTCATATTGCCCACACCTATTGAGGCATGTCCTCAGGCGTGTGTAGAATGCCTTTGCGTGCGCATGTACAACTTTTTCTTGTGTGACCAGAAATGTAAAGATACAGCACTACTGAGACATGTTCTGGGCCTCTGAGTGCCTCAGAGGTGGTGTACCATGCATGAAATCACCTGTGATCACATCACAATAGTACCTTACAAATTATAATGAATCTGCATGTGATTTAATGCACGATATAGTGCCGATCACGCACCCGGTAGCCAGGAGCAGTTAATAAGAGACTGACCCAGGGCATTTACACCTCTGACGTCTGGTGAAGCCAGACCCTGGTTATTAATGGTCATCTAAGGAATGTTCTGCCACGCTGAATGCATTTGAGCAAATCATCAAGATCCTCTGCTGGCAGCTCCCTTTGCAATTGCCGACTAATGACATCCCAGATAAGCTTGATGGGAGACAAGTCTGGAGATGCTGCAGGATATTTGACACATTGAGGCCATGCAGGCTGCTCACAGTAGCAAGGACAACATATGTCCTGGTTTTTCCAAAGACAGGTGGCCACCAAGTATGAAAGAGTGACAGGAATTCAATAAGTGAGTTTTTTTTCTATTGTATCACTGCCAAAGACCCACTTCTAAAAAGATTTAAAACTAGTGTATAACCCTTTTATTACGCTAGTAGATGTAGACCCAATGTGCCCACAGCATAGGCTCACCCTAACTACTACCTCGTCTTCACTAGAGCCTCTGATGATGAGGATAGGCTAGTGCTAGAAGGTTGCCATCAGGTGCTACTCCAGGGGATCTCTCGGCACTGTGGCAGCTGACCCCAGGGGTCGAGGATGCAGGGACGGGCTCAGATGCAGACTGGATGGACGGCTGTTGCAGTTGGGACAGTTGGTTCAGGCTGGTACAGCCGGTACTGACAGGTATGAAAAGTACTAGAACACAGGTATGGGTTACCAGGCACAGGTGATGGACACAAGATACAGGGAACAGGAAATGGGACCTGACAACTAGCAGTGTGTCTCTGGCAGTAAGACAACATTGCTCAGGCACCTTGCAAATGGGGAGGATGCCTTAAGTACCTTGTGCCTTTAAGCCATAGGCAGAGAAGCACTTAAGTGTTAGGGCATGCAGGCCCTTTAAAGGGAACCTGTCACTGGATGTCCATAATACTTACCTAACGGTTGATGCATAGCAGACTGGGTGGATGGACATCTCCGTTCTCCAGGTCCCGCGCCTCCTCTTTCGGCCATATTTGTCCTCCTTCTGAATCTAGTGGGGATGACGCATTCTACGTCATCTACACTAGCCAATCAAAGTGTGCCTGCGCAGGTCCTCACTATCAGCTAGTGTACATGACGTAGAATGCGTCGCGCACACTAGCTTCAGAAGGAGGAAAAAGATGGCCGAAAGAGGAAGCGCGGGACCCGGAGAAAGGAGACGCCCATCTGACCAGTCTGCTCCGCACCGACCCTTAGGTAAGTATTATGGACATCCAGTGACAGGTTCCCCTTAAGAGCAGAGAGGCACGCGCACCTTAAGTGCACTCCCAGGGAACCTGTGCGGTGTGCACAGGCCCTGGGAGCCAGCAGCAGGGACAGGCGCAGATGCCACCGCTGGGTAGCCAGGAGGGGTAGTGCAACGGCTTCCCTGCTGATAGGGACAGTGTGAGGATGCTGGCGCAGGCATGACACCCTTTTATTTTTAATGCCACTACTTTAAGTAGGGGGCAGTGAGCCTTTGCAAAATCAGCTTGTGCGCCCCTGTTTTGACCCTGCCCCTTCCAATGTGAGAGTATTTTTTGCATACGTCTGTAGAATTTATTTTACACTACTTGGCAGTATTATGTATACCGAAATTACAAGAAAATTTACCAAAAACCACGTTTTCTATCAAATAGGCACTGAATTTGGAATACTTCACCAGTGGTGGCGTTTTACAGAAATTTAGCCCCAGCTGCTGCCCCCCCACTGACTACAGATGGGTACTGGGGACACTTCTGAGAAGAGATTGTCCAATTCATAAACCCCTGAAATCCCCTGTACCCGGCTTCATGTCAGAGCTCCTAAATGCGCACACTGACAGACACATTTTATGGGATTGCATATGAAGGTTGTAAATGTTATGGCCGCCCATGAAATAAATGCAGATTGAAGATGGCTGTTGTGATATTGACCAGATGTTTCAGAGTCGTATCCTAAACTGTAAACAACGAGAGGCTGCAGCGAACAGCGAGCGTGCACGAGGCGAGCACTACACGAATGCAGAAAAATAACCATTGTATAAAACCAACAATCCAAGTGGCATTACACTGTCCGCCCCTCTGTGCACACAAATGAGTAATACCGACCGCAGAGCGCCAATGTGATCAACAACTGACTCACCATCACCAAATACCACCAAAGACCAGAAATATCAGGGGAATATCCTCCTTCAGCACATTGGAGAATATGTGTAAAGTTACAGCAGTATTATAGCAGTTATATTCTTGTTCATAGGGGCAGTATTATAGTAGTTATATTCTTGTACATAGGAGCAGTATTATAGTAGTTATATTCTTTTACATAGGGGGCAGTATTATAGTATTTATATTTCTGTACATAAGAGCAGTATTATAGTAGTTATATTCTTATACATAAGAGCAGCATTATAGTAGTTATATTCTTCTACATAGGAGCAGTGTTATAGTAGTTATATTCTTGTACACAGGGAGCAGTATTATAGTAGTTATATTCTTGTACACAGGGAGCAGTATTATAGTAGTTATATTCTTGTACATAGGGGCAGTATTATAGTAGTTATATTCTTGTACATAGGAGCAGTATTATAGTAGTTATATTCTTGTACATAGAGGGCAGTATTATAGTAGTTATATTCTTGTACATAGGAGCAGTATTATAGTAGTTATATTCTTGTACATAGAGGGCAGTATTATAGTAGTTATATTCT
Organism: Anomaloglossus baeobatrachus; assembly: GCF_048569485.1. Classification (NCBI taxonomy): domain Eukaryota; kingdom Metazoa; phylum Chordata; class Amphibia; order Anura; family Aromobatidae; genus Anomaloglossus; species Anomaloglossus baeobatrachus. Next base: position 930,829,344 of record NC_134353.1, on the reverse strand, counting down.
TGTACATAGGAGCAGTATTATAGTAGTTATATTCTTGTACATAGAGGGCAGTATTCTAGTAGTTATATTCTTGTACATAGGGGCAGTATTATAGTAGTTATATTCTTGTACATAGGGGCAGTATTATAGTAGTTATATTCTTGTACATAGGAGCAGTATTATAGTAGTTATATTCTTGTACATAGGGGGCAGTATTATAGTATTTATATTTCTGTACATAAGAGCAGTATTATAGTAGTTATATTCTTATACATAAGAGCAGCATTTTAGTAGTTATATTCTTCTACATAGGAGCAGTGTTATAGTAGTTATATTCTTGTACACAGGGAGCAGTATTATAGTAGTTATATTCTTGTTCATAGGGGCAGTATTATGGTAGTTATATTCTTATATATAGGGGTACTATTATAGTAGTTATATTCTTCTATATAGGAGCAGTATTATAGTACTTATATTCTTGTACATAGGAGCAGTATTATAGTAGTTATATTCTTGTACATAGGAGCAGTATTATAGTAGTTATATTCTTGTACATATTGGGCAGTATTATAGTAGTTATATTCTTATACATAAGAGCAGTGTCATAGTAGTTATATTCTTGTACATAGGGGCAGTATTATAGTAGTTATATTCTTGTACATAGGGGCAGTATTATAGTAGTTATATTCGTGTACATAGGGGCAGTATTGTAGTAGTTATATTCTTGTACATAGGGGCAATATTATAGTAGTTATATTCTTGTACATAGGAGCAATATTATAGTAGTTATATTCTTGTACATATTGGGCAGTATTATAGTAGTTATATTTCTGTACATAAGAGCAGTATTATAGTAGTTATATTTCTGTACATAAGAGCAGTATTATAGTAGTTATATTTCTGTACATAAGAGCAGTATTATAGTAGTTATATTCTTATACATAAGAGCAGTATTATAGTAGTTATATTCTTGTACATAGGGAGCAGTATTATAGTAGTTATACTTCTCTATATAAGAGCAGTATTATAGTAGTTAAATTCTTGTACATAGCGGCAGTATTATAGTAGTTATATTCTTATACATAGGAGCAATATTATAGTAGTTATATTCTTGTACATAGGGGGCAGTATTATAGTAGTTATATTCGTGTACATAGGGGCAGTATTGTAGTAGTTATATTCTTGTACATAGGGGCAATATTATAGTAGTTATATTCTTGTACATAGGGGGCAGTATTATAGTAGTTATATTCTTGTACATAGGAGCAGTATTATAGTAGTTATATTCTTGAACATAGGGGCAGTATTATAGTAGTTATATTCTTATACATAAGAGCAGTATTATAGTAGTTATATTCTTGTACATAGGGGGCAGTATTATAATAGTTATATTCTTGTACATAGGGGCAGTATTATAGTAGTTATATTCTTGTACATAGGGGCAGTATTATAGTAGTTATATTCTTATACATAAGACCAGTATTTTTAGTAGTTATATTCTTATACATAAAAGCAGTATTATAGTAGTTATATTCTTGTACATAGGAGCAGTATTATAGTAGTTATATTCTTGTACATAGGGGCAGTATTATAGTAGTTATATTCTTGTACATAGGAGCAGTATTATAGTAGTTATATTCTTGTACATAGGGGCAGTATTATGGTAGTTATATTCTTATATATAGGGGTACTATTATAGTAGTTATATTCTTCTATATAGGAGCAGTATTATAGTACTTATATTCTTGTACATAGGAGCAGTATTATAGTAGTTATATTCTTGTACATAGGAGCAGTATTATAGTAGTTATATTCTTCTACATATTGGGCAGTGTCATAGTAGTTATATTCTTGTACATAGGGGCAGTATTATAGTAGTTATATTCTTGTACATAGGGGCAGTATTATAGTAGTTATATTCGTGTACATAGGGGCAGTATTGTAGTAGTTATATTCTTGTACATAGGGGCAATATTATAGTAGTTATATTCTTGTACATAGGGGGCAGTATTATAGTAGTTATATTCTTGTACATAGGAGCAGTATTATAGTAGTTATATTCTTCTACATATTGGGCAGTGTCATAGTAGTTATATTCTTGTACATAGGGGCAGTATTATAGTAGTTATATTCTTGTACATAGGGGCAGTATTATAGTAGTTATATTCTTGTACATAGGAGCAGTATTATAGTAGTTATATTCTTGTACATAGGGGCAGTATTATGGTAGTTATATTCTTATATATAGGGGTACTATTATAGTAGTTATATTCTTCTATATAGGAGCAGTATTATAGTACTTATATTCTTGTACATAGGAGCAGTATTATAGTAGTTATATTCTTGTACATAGGAGCAGTATTATAGTAGTTATATTCTTCTACATATTGGGCAGTGTCATAGTAGTTATATTCTTGTACATAGGGGCAGTATTATAGTAGTTATATTCTTGTACATAGGGGCAGTATTATAGTAGTTATATTCGTGTACATAGGGGCAGTATTGTAGTAGTTATATTCTTGTACATAGGGGCAATATTATAGTAGTTATATTCTTGTACATAGGGGGCAGTATTATAGTAGTTATATTCTTGTACATAGGAGCAATATTATAGTAGTTATATTCTTGTACATATTGGGCAGTATTATAGTAGTTATATTTCTGTACATAAGAGCAGTATTATAGTAGTTATATTTCTGTACATAAGAGCAGTATTATAGTAGTTATATTTCTGTACATAAGAGCAGTATTATAGTAGTTATATTCTTATACATAAGAGCAGTATTATAGTAGTTATATTCTTGTACATAGGGAGCAGTATTATAGTAGTTATACTTCTCTATATAAGAGCAGTATTATAGTAGTTAAATTCTTGTACATAGCGGCAGTATTATAGTAGTTATATTCTTATACATAGGAGCAATATTATAGTAGTTATATTCTTGTACATAGGGGGCAGTATTATAGTAGTTATATTCGTGTACATAGGGGCAGTATTGTAGTAGTTATATTCTTGTACATAGGGGCAATATTATAGTAGTTATATTCTTGTACATAGGGGGCAGTATTATAGTAGTTATATTCTTGTACATAGGAGCAGTATTATAGTAGTTATATTCTTGAACATAGGGGCAGTATTATAGTAGTTATATTCTTATACATAAGAGCAGTATTATAGTAGTTATATTCTTGTACATAGGGGGCAGTATTATAATAGTTATATTCTTGTACATAGGGGCAGTATTATAGTAGTTATATTCTTGTACATAGGGGCAGTATTATAGTAGTTATATTCTTATACATAAGACCAGTATTTTTAGTAGTTATATTCTTATACATAAAAGCAGTATTATAGTAGTTATATTCTTGTACATAGGAGCAGTATTATAGTAGTTATATTCTTGTACATAGGGGCAGTATTATAGTAGTCATATTCTTGTACATAGGAGCAGTATTATAGTAGTTATATTCTTGTACATAGGGGCAGTATTATAGTAGTTATATTCTTGTACATAGGGGCAGTATTATAGTAGTTATATTCTTGTACATAGGGGGCAGTATTATAGTAGTTATATTCTTGTACATAGGAGCAGTATTATAGTAGTTATATTCTTGTACATAGGAGCAGTATTATAGTAGTTATATTCTTGTACATAGGGGGCAGTATTATAGTAGTTATATTCTTGTACATAGGAGCAGTATTATAGTAGTTATATTCTTGTACATAGCAGCAGTATTATAGTAGTTATATTCTTGTACATAGGGAGCAGTATTATAGTAGTTATATTCTTGTACATAGGAGCAGTATTATAGTAGTTATATTCTTGTACATAGGAGCAGTATTATAGTAGTTATATTCTTGTACATAGGGGCAGTATTATAGTAGTTATATTCTTGTACATAGGGGCAGTATTATAGTAGTCATATTCTTGTACATAGGAGCAGTATTATAGTAGTTATATTCTTGTACATAGGAGCAGTATTATAGTAGTTATATTCTTGTACATAGGGGCAGTATTATAGTAGTTATATTCTTGTACATAGGGGCAGTATCATAGTAGTTATATTCTTGTACATAGGGGCAGTATCATAGTAGTTATATTCTTGTACATAGGGGCAGTATTATAGTAGTTATATTCTTGTACATAGGGGCAGTATTATAGTAGTTATATTCTTGTACATAGGGGCAGTATTATAGTAGTTATATTCTTGTACATAGGGGCAGTATTATAGTAGTTATATTCTTGTACATAGGGGCAGTATTATAGTAGTTATATTCTTGTACATAGGGGCAGTATTATAGTAGTTATATTCTTGTACATAGGGGCAGTATTATAGTAGTTATATTCTTGTACATAGGAGCAGTATTATAGTAGTTATATTCTTGTACATAGGGGCAGTATTATAGTAGTTATATTCTTGTACATAGGAGCAGATTTATAGTAGTTATATTCTTGTACATAGGAGGAGTATTATAGTAGTTATATTCTTGTACATAGGGGCAGTATTATAGTAGTTATATTCTTGTACATAGGGGCAGTATTATAGTAGTTATATTCTTGTACATGGAGCAGATTTATAGTAGTTATATTCTTCTATATAGGAGCAATATTATAGTAATTATATTCTTATACATAAAAGCAGTATTATAGTAGTCATATTCTTGTACAGAGGAGCAGTATTATAGTAGTTATAGATCTGTTATCTCATACTGATGCCTTGGTGCGGCCCAATAGTGACGCTGTTCACGCCATGTTTAATATGGTCCTGTGAAGCTGGGGACGTCCACTTCCTTGCCCATACCTGGGAGGTCCGTGGCGCGCGCCTCCCGTCTCTCTCCATTCCGCCCGCACTGAGGATCTCTCCAGCGGTGAGGGGTGACGTCACGCTAAAGTCACTTCCGCTGGTGAGACCCGGAAGTTGTGGGCGGATGGATGATACGAGCCGGGACGCGCGCGGCGCAGGTGGTGACATTCCCTGCTATTTATTGTAGGGGTATTTATAGACCCATGTAGCGGTACCCTGGCCACACACTGCCCCCCGAAGAAGCTAACGCAGCGAAACGCGTTGGGGATTCCTTCTCCTGCACTGGACCCCTGCCTGGGCATTTGCCCAGCATTGTTGCACTTTCTTCTGATGGGTAAGTGGCAATATACTTATGCATTTACAATGAATTGAATTTCTAACTGCCCTCCCAGTGATTTGTATTTACTATGGCAGGGGCCCATAGTTTGGGAACACTTTCTGGAATCATCTTTCCTGCACTTATGCACTTTTTTCATTAAATTATAATGTTGTCTCCTTGTTGTTACAATCTTGAAATAAATTTATTATTACTCTTATCACAAGGAGTCTCCATATTTATTCTTAGTATGATGTATGGCCCCTTAATGCTCCTTTTGTGTTTTTCGTTTAATCTGTACATAAGAACAGTATTATAGTAGCTATATTCTTGTATATAAGAGCAGTATTATAGTAGCTATATTCTTGTACATAGGACCAGTATTATAGTAGTTATATTCTTGTATATAGGAGCAGTATTATAGTAGTTATATTCTTGTATATAAGAGCAGTATTATAGTAGTTATTTTCTTGTACATAGGGGCAGTATTATAGTAGTTATATTCTTGTACATAGGGGGCAGTATTATAGTAGTTATATTCTTGTACATAGAGGGCAGTATTATAGTAGTTATATTCTTGTATATAGGAGCAGTATTATAGTAGTTATATTCTTGTATATAGGAGCAGTATTATAGTAGTTATATTCTTGTATATAGGAGCAGTATTATAGTAGTTATATTTTTGTAGATAGGGGGCAATTTTTATTAGAAAAAACAAACATAAATACATGTATAAGAAACAAAAACTCCCATTAATACAAGTCACAAATCACTGAGGTTACACAGACACCAGCACTAAATAATCAGATCAAATACAGAAATAAAGTAACGAGTCCGCACCTGTGGGGGGAATGAAGCATCAATGAAACTCAGCAATCACCATACAATATATAGAAGGAGCAGAGTGATACTCATCATCCCGAGTCAGGGACGTTCTGTCCACCGCCGGTGTCCATGGCAGATTCTATCTGAGGGTCTACAGATAGGGGCTTCCGCTTTGGCGGGGGATGTTCCTCTATGTCCCTGTCACATTCAAGTGTCCCCAATTCCCTCTCAAAATCATCATCATGGGACAAAGCCCCATACTTGTTGGACACGACCAACACACCCACAGAGCTCTGGACCTTCTTACTAGCCCTGTCACATGCAGCCTCAGGTCTACGGGAGGATGTGTCCTTCTTCTTCCTTTTATTCTGACTAATGGTCCAGTCATCAGACACAGATGCTGAAGGGTGGGCCACCTGAGATTGCTGGACCTCCATGTTCCCCTCCGCACCATCCTGCTCTGGTATTACCTGAGCGGACTCCTGGGGGACATCTGGGTTGGGCACTACCTCTCCTGATGTGAAAATTTCCTCCTGAGCCTCCGCTACCACCTCCTGAGCCTCTGCCACCACCTCCTGAGCCTCCGCCACCACCTCCTGAGCCTGTGCCACCACCTCCTGAGCCTCTGCCCCTGCCATCACATCCTCATCAGGGAAGGCTCTGCAGATGTTGTGCCAGGCGTCTGGACAGTCCCTGTGAGGGTGGCCTATCCTACCACAGAGGTTGCACCTGACGTCCCGGGAATCTGCAGCAACATGACCGATGTCCCCACACAGGCTGCACTTCACCACGGTACAGGCATTGGCCAGATGACCAGTTTTACCACATTTGAAGCACTCTCGGGGCTGCCCGGGATAGTAACATCTCCCCTTCTCCCTCCCAATGAAGAAGGAGTTGGGCAGGTGGGCAGTGATGTTATTATATTGCCTCAGCTTCACCTGTACCTTCCACCCCATAGTCCAGATACCGTCCTCATCCCTGACCTTGGTGAGCCCAGAGACGAGGTCACAATGTCTCCGGAGCCACACCTCGATGTCCTGTGGGGGAACGGCCTCATTCCAGAAGGTGACATTCACAGTGACAGTATCTGGCCTGGAAATAGGGACCAACAAAAACTCATTCCAGTCCTCAGTGTCCCTGAACTTGGGGTAATCGGCCCAGAACCTGTCCAGGTCAGACATGAGCTTAAAGCTGACATCATAGCCCTGCCCGTCCTGCAGATTAGAGACCGCCAGGATCTCACGCGGCACAAACCCCATCTGGCGGCACAGCAGCTCCCTCACCACGTACCTGCGCTGTGGCAGAACATCCTTGGGACCTATGTACTTAAAACGCACAACATTAATACGCTTGAAAGTCTGGCCGGTATACTGGGCGCCGGAGGTGAAGGATGGGGCGCCGCGGCTCCAGGCATTCCTGAGGGGCACCTGCCGGGTCACCCTGGGCTGACTAACAGGATGAGGGTCTGTAGCAGGGGGGGCTGGCACACCTTGCGGGTTATATAGCAAAGGGGGAAAGTCACATATCTCATGCACATCAACATCATCACATGCAATGTCCATCACAGACTGTGAATCTCCTCCAGCCCCCGACCCCACAGGCACAACAACACCATCCCCAGGCTGTGCACCGGCCTCAGCAGCACAGACAGTCACACATGGAAGGTCCTGCTCCTGTGCGGGGCACTCTGGGACTTGTAGTGCCTCCACTGTCTGAGGTGTAAGCTCCTGTAGCTGCAGTCGTGTCCCATCCTGAAAGCAGAATCTGGCCGCCTGTATCATCGGCCGTGTCTGCTGTTGGGGGGTCTCGTCCCGAGCGGCCTCTGACTGCACATCAGGGGTCCTGGTCTCCACAGCACAGTCCTGCGTATGGGAGGCCAAACATTCCTGGGTCATATAGGACTCCTTTAGAGGCCCCATACTCTCCAGCACAGAGTCCATGTCCTGCACCAGGGGCCCCATACTCTCCAGCACAGTGTCCATGTCCTGCACCACACTCGCCAGCTCCAAACCCTTCTTGTTCAGTCTCTGGTCACACACAGAGGTCAGGTCAGGATCTAAAGTGGCCTTCAGATTGTAGAGACAGTCTATCTCCGCCTGCAGCATGCCTTTCATCGACTGGAACTCACCCAGTTTTCTGACTAGTCCAGGCATCTCATCCGCTAGCTGCGGCTCGGGTACACACACTGTACCCACAGCTTCAGGCTTGGCCACAGGTGCAGGGACTTTGAACACAGGCCTGTCGCAGGCCTCTACCACAGACAATTTCATGGTGGCCTTGCTGGACCCAGACACTGGGACTTGCTTACCGCTGGCACCGGACTGCGACCTGGTGCGGCCTGAGCTCGCCATGCCGGACACCACATGCTGCTGCTGGAGACTTTCTTGCAGGGTCTGCTTCTCCCAAGATGTCCTCTGCCTGCGGGCCGGAGAGCTGAGCTGCACACCTGATGGTGATGGAGGCTGTGCTGCGGCTGGAGCTGTGCACTGACCGGGGCTTCTCTGCAGGAATCACAACACTGCACACTTTGCTGCGTGTCTTTACTCACTTCTGGCTTCTTTGCTGCACTTGGTTGGTTTTCCTCCCAAAACATGACACACAGATTCCTTAGATTCTCTTTTCTAGCTGGAGCTTTGTGCTACATTCACAGGTCTCACAGCGACTCTGGGGGTGGTATTCCCAATAGAAGAGGCCTGGGAGCCGTGTCCCAGTGTAGGCCGGGAAGCCTGGGCCTTGCCTGGGGAGCTTCCCCGCCCAGGGGGGCCCCGCCCTGGGCTTGCTCCAGACATCAGGAGAACTACTCAACACAACCTCACAGCTTGGGGGCAGTATTATAGTAGTTATATTCTTGTATATAGGGGCAGTATTATAGTAGATATATTCTTGTACATATTGGCAGTATTATAGTAGTTATATTCTTGTATATAGGGGCAGTATTATAGTAGATATATTCTTGTACATATTGGCAGTATTATAGTAGTTATATTCTTGTACATAGGGGCAGTATTATAGTAGTTATATTCTTGTACATAGGGGCAGTATTATAGTAGTTATATTCTTGTATATAGGGGCAGTATTATAGTAGTTATATTCTTGTACATAGGGGGCAGTATTATAGTAGTTATATTCTTGTATATAGGGGCAGTATTATAGTAGTTATATTCTTGTACATAGGGGGCAGTATTATAGTAGTTATATTCTTGTATATAGGGGCAGTATTATAGTAGTTATATTCTTGTGCATAAGGGGCAGTATTATAGTAGTTATATTGTTGTATATAGGGGCAGTATTATAGTAGTTACATTATTGCACATAGGGGCAGTAGTTATATTATTCTACATAGTGGCAGTATTATATATTTATATTTTTGTACATACGGGGCAGTATTATAACATTATATGGAGGTATCTGACAATTTGTTCATTAGAAAATAGAGGGAATAAAATTTTCTAAGTGAAGTGATTCTTATGATGAAAACTGCATTGGGCCTATTGTAACATTATACAATGCTGCCACCTAGAGGACGTCTCATGCACTATTTGTATGAAAACTGTAGTATAAAGTGGAGCATTCTGCCAAAAGAAAAGTGAAAAAAAACATCTGAATGAGAGCTTCTCTGCAGTTTTGTAAAAATAAATGACCCCCTCTCGGTCCCGTCCGTTTCGGAGGTGCCTTGCAGCTTATTCGCTCCTCGCTGTCCGATCACCTAATTAAATTTCACAGCCGGATTAAACGCCGAGCGATGAAGAGCGTGCGTTTAGTAGACGAGACGCGGGTTCTGTTTCTACCATCTGCCTCTTACAAGTGCACACTTTGATAGTGACCTGCAGCCACTCACTAGGAAAACTTTAAAGCGTTTATCCCAGTTTTGATGGCGCACACACAGAGAAGGGAAAAGCTGTTCTTTTGATGGTCAACCAAGAGCCGATGCTTCAGCTTAGAGGGGATGAGGCTTTGAAGGGGCTTTTCTGTGATACTGGAGCTCTGTGTAATGACTGCAGAGGACAGATGGACCAGTACAGTATAGGACCAATGTACAACAGGAAAATCTACCAGTAAGTATAGTATCACCTAATATCTATAATGATTGTATATTGAGTATGGCGGAAAGATAAGGTGACCAATAAGATCACTCCAAGTGGTTTTCCAATATTTTTTATTATTTTTTTAATTCAAGCAAAGCCTAATCATTCCTTGATGAAAAGTTCCTATTTCTCGGTTTCATCATTCGCTTTACACCTTTTCTTCGGAATGAGAGTGTCATGATCCAGGTCTGTATTGGCCGCTGTGGTTTGATTTTTTTTTCACCCAGCTCCAGCCTGGTCAGATCAGGGGTTAACTCCTCCCTGCTTCACTCTGGTTTCCGGACACTATATCCTGGTGCTGCAGCTCGGGTTCAGTGCCAGTGATAGTTTATGCTTTGCAGCGTTTGTTACTGGCTCTGGTGAGTTTTCTGATCTGTCCTTCCTCCCAGCTACTTGTTCTGACCTGTACTCTCCTCCGTTTGTCCGTCTATCCAGGTCCCTGACTACTCGCTCCTGTCTACTGTGTACCCTTCCCTGTCTGTCTTATCCTAAACCTGACCTGTTTGTCCTCATCCCTTGTTTGTACTTGGACTTCCCGGCATCTGACCTGTATCCTCGCTCCTAACTTCGGCTTTCTCTCTCTTCTGTTGCATACGTGACTTACTGGCTTACGACCCTCGGCAATCACCTGACCACAATCTGTCTATCCCTGTGCTATTGACGAGACCTCTTGCTGCTGACCTGGTTTACTGACTACTCTACTGCCCTCTGGTGGTTGGCCTGCTAACTGCACTCTAACTCTACACTGCTTGTAACTTCAGCGTCTCCCTTAGTACAGTGACAAAAAGTTTGGATTTTAGTAATTTTGAGTTTTATAAAAAAAATATATTGTGGTTTCTGCATTATTATTATTATTTTATTTTTTTTTAACACTAGTATTTTCAGGCTTTATTTTTTGGTAGTTTGACCATCAATCTAGATTTCGTTTTCATTATTCAGATCAACTATTTCATCATTCCCAACTTTTAAAGCTGTGGTTAAATATTTGTGCATTATTACTCCAGGACTTTATTGGAGAACAAAATCTATTTTTGCACAGTTAAAGATTAAAGTGCAACATAGTTAGGCTTGGTAAAGGGGTTCAAGGAGGGTGGCGTCGGGCCGTTGCGCTCCTATACTTGAGGTTTCCTGTGTGTGAGGTTGACTCCGTGTGGGGTGTTTTACACTCACTTGCTTTCCTGAGGCTCCGTCCAACTTCCCGTGATTAGGCGCAGAGACCACAGCAAAGAACCTATGCCACACCAGGGTTTTCTTAACCATACTCACTTTGTTTGTTCCTAACACCTTCATGGTAACCGACATCCTCTCACCCTAGCTGGGGGTTTCACTTCCTCTCTTCCCCCAATTCTCCCAACATGGGTATAGCGGCGGCCACCTGCCTTCTCCATCAGTTCCCTCGCGGTTCTGACATAATTCTTGGTAGTTTGGGACTGTTAATGCGTCCCTTTTCCCACTCCTTGTCCGTTCCACCCCCAAGCCAGCCGAGATGAGCCATAGGCTCCGGCCCTCTAGAGATGGCCTTGGGTCTGGCCTTCACACCCAGGTACACGTCCTCTCCTTTCTCTTTCTGGAACCTATTCTGCCTCTTGACCCCAAGATGTCTGCCTTTTTACCCTTTCTCCTCCCTTAACTATTAACCCGATCTTATCAAAAATCATACCTAAAACCCTACTCTACTCAAATATCGGTACTAACCTAGGTTTACATTACCTAAAATAGCCACTAGATGGCAACATTTTTAACTTTATGCTAAAACCTATCCAACTAGTATACATAGTTTATAAATTCACATCATTATCACACACATGAAATACAAGATGACCATCATTATATACACTACTGGGAGCGGGGAGTCGAGCACCTACTACATGCCCCCCCCCCCCCCCCCCAATTAAATCTGGTCATCCCGACCTGAACTATACTAAAATATCAAATGAACGCAAGTCTATTCTCTTAAGTCCTGATGGCCCTTAGGCCAGAGTCCATACACCTACTCGTACATGGCAGAGATCATACACAAGTCCTTGATCTGGCCGACACCTTAGGTCCTTAGTTTTCCCTCCTCCCCTCTTAAGAATGATAGCCCATTCTTCTGTATCGCACAAGACTGCCTGGGTACAAGTCCTGGAGACACAGCAAAGTCTATGGGGAATAGGGGTCATGTGTGAAGCTCCTGGGCAGGCACAGTGTCCATGACGAAGGGTGTACAGCCTTCTTGCTGCTCACAATCCTGAAATCTAGTGGGGGCGCAATGTGGGAAAATGACTGGGAGGGGAAAAAACAAACAAAAGATTTGCGGCTGCTTCTGGCCTACCTTCAAACCTCAGGGGGGCTGGATCTCTTGACCTGCCCCACCGAACACAGAACAGTCCCATAGGCATGAGTGCAACAACTAGAGGGAGCACTGTGGAGCTGGCTTTGGGATACAGCCACCTCAGCATTTCTCATGGCTGACTTCAGAGACCCAAGCTTCCTTATCAGCTACACATACGTATGCAGCTGAATGGGTACCCTAGCCCATGTGTACCGTGGCAGGGGATCCCACTGCCTTTACAGGTCCTCCTGGTGGCTTGGCCGAAACAGGCAATATGGGTTTCCCCGCTGTCCCAACCGGCCTGTACCACCGGCCTGTGGAGGGTGGAAGTGTGACGCCCTGGCCTATCAGGTCGTCACAGGCTATTGTGCAATCTGCCCTTCTCTACAATATCCATCTCCTCCTTGGTTACGGGTCCCTGACCTTTGGTGTTGCTAAGAACAAGCTAATCAAAATCCTAGGAACACTCTGCACCACACCCACCAGTGGCTGGCCTGAAGGGAATAGGGTCGCCCACTTGGGGGGTTGGTTGAAAGGGAGGTCAGGAGTGTCAGGAGACAGACAGTGGAGAGGTGACTCTCGGGGGAGAGGTCAGGAGCTGGGCTCCTTGAGACTACTGGGTGGTGGACGTTGGTCTGGGCCTGGTGGGAGCTGGACCCCGGTCGCAGGGGATCGGGACAAGGCGCACGGACTGTCGAGGAGGACAGCCAGCGGCCTTGTGCCATCACCGGGCAGGGGCCAGGGCACAGCGGGGTGCGTGGACCCTGGGTCAGGAAGATGCTTCAGGTGACCTGGCAGTTAACCCGACGAGGATGGAGCCTTCAAGATCCATTCTCCACCCGCTCCAAGGTCGGGGTGCTGGCGCAACGAGGGGGATAGGACTTTCAAAATACATAGTCCGTAGGATCCCAGGCGTGAACCCTGAGAGCAAGCTCATCCAGTTAGCCACACTGGTGAGCGGGACCCGATTAGTTCTATGCTAAGGGGAACCAAATTGAAGTAAGGTGCCACGGAAAAGGCCACAGGCTAACAAGCATCCAGGCGTGCTCCCTCCCTGCTGCAGCGGTATCAAGAACTTTGGTTTACAACGGTTGTCGGTGTCAGTGTTGTTGGACTAAGTGAGTACCTAGGTGATCCCTTGCCATCCCAACGGCACCTCCCTGTCTCCTACACCGAGTCCCAGGGCATTCCCCCTACCCGTGGAGGAGCTAAACATCTGGCTGCCCGCACCATCGCCACCGGGTACTCCCAATCGCAGTGGTGGTATTCCCATCTTGCCACGCACCACGGGTGGCGTCACGAACTGTCCATACAATCCCCTGTAAATAACCCCCTTTATTCCGAGTGGCCGCGCGACCCCCTACCCTCGGGTCCGGAGACCCCTCGAGCCACCGCGGATCCGGATCCGAGCAGCAGCGGCAGGCTGCTGACGCAGGAGCAGCACAGAAGCCTCGAATGCAGGCAGCCGCTGCTGGGCCCGGATTTCCTCCTGCACCAACGCATGTACCAGCGAGACCACATGCCACCCGCAGTGACAGTCCTCCTTGACAAACTGCACATGGGCCCCCCAGGTCAGAGTAGGACCCTCACATACGGAGCCAGCTTTCACGTAAATCTTATTGCTGGTACCCGCCTCCTGAATAATACTGTAGCACCAGTGTGGGTCTAAATGTCGGATTATTCTACGGATGATGTGGTCACCTACTGCTCCCCCACCAGGGATTGCTAGCTGGGCCCAGACCCAGGGCTCCCTTTGCTTCACCCTCAGATCACCCGTGCTACCCACTGTGCCTGTGGGGCTGAGGGCTTCTCCTCTATGCACATGATGTGCAGGGTCTTTGGGACTGTGGGCCCATTTACGTTTTCCAGTGGCCGTGGCATTGAGGCCACCTCTTGTCCCGGTACATCATTGGTGGGGCCTGGCTCCTTCGTGGCCATCGTTGCCTGCAGTTGCTTAATCCATTCTGTGTGGCTGCAGGGCCCGAGGGATATTTGCAGGCTCCTCAACAGCCGCTTCCTCCAGAATTGTAAACCCCAGGACCGATCTGTCTCTGCCTCAGCGGTCATCTGGGCAAGCCAGTGCTGCCAGCTACATCAGTTGTGGCCCCGAAGCCCGTACCAGTGGCAGTCACGTACTAAGAAACACTCCATCCTGCCCCATTTTCTCCAACACCTGCCTCAAAAATGGCGCTGCTTTGTGTGGCTGGGGGAGACTAGCTGCGGGTTACTCTTCCTCTCTTCACCCAACTCTCCCATTGTGGTTATAGTGGCCATCACCTGGCTTCTCCATCAGCCCTTACTGTTCTGATATAGTCCTTAGTACTCCGGGACCGTTCCTTCATCCCTCTTCCCACTCCTAGTCAGTTCCATCCCTAGACAGCTAAACCGAGCTCGCTGGGATGAGCCATAGGCTCTGGCCTCTAGAGGTGACCTCGGATTCCGTGACCATCCCTCGCATCTAGGCCCTTGTCCTGTCTTTTCGCTTGCTGGAACCCACTCTAAGACCTAAGATGGCCGTCTTTCGTACTCTCTGTTCCCTTAACTATCATTAACCCCATCTTATCCAAAATAGTATTTAAAGGGAACCAAACATCAGGATTTTCCTATATAAGGTGCAGCCAGTGCAGTACTGGCACAGTGTGTACATACCATTAGTGGGCAACTCGGATGTTTAGGCTGTGAAATCCAAGTTTATGAAGCTTGAAAATTCATCCACTTTTTGATTGACGTGCGCACCTCTCCAGATAATGTCCAGGCGGGTTATGCACATGATTCCCGCCCCCCTCCCCCCGCCGCCTGTTCCTCCCTCCCTCTGGCTGTATGCAAATTTCTCTCTTCAGTTACACGGCGTCGAAGTTGGCGCCTGCGCATAGCGCAGATCTCCGGCGCCATGTTTTTGAAGCCCGCATTACCCAGTTTTGTGTCTGAGAGGGCGGCGCATGCGCCCTCGCTTCTTCAGATCTCGTTGTGACAGCGGGAGCGCGCGCGGTGTCACAATAGGACTGGAGAACAGCTGATCTTACCAATTAGCTGCAGCAGACGTCTGCTACGATATCTGCTTATAGGAGCCATAATAGCTTCTAGTTCACACCCACCAGCTCAGAGACAACTGAAAACTGGAGAAAAGGCTACAGTTCCACTGTGAAAAATCACGAGACCCTGCATGATTGATGAAAAACGTATCACAAGTTGGGTTGATCCAAGGAACCAGTCTGATTTCTGTATGTGAAGTTGGGAAGGAAGCTTTCCCCTATTATAGGGGAGGTCACACCTGCCGCCTGGGATTTTTCCTTTCCTCTTTATCAACACGTTGGGTTGTAGGTTGAACTTCGACTTCTTTCAACCTCAAACCTATGAGAACTATGACCGATTCACCGGGGATTAGCATTTAGGTTGCACTATTGCCATAACCTGCAGGCAAGCAACGTCAATATTTCCCTATGAAGGTGGAAGGTTGCAACAGAATATGTGAATATTACAAGTCTCAGAGTGCTGATGGGGTAGATGAATAAATGCAAACTGCAACGTGAAGGCATTTCAGGTGGTTGTAAAAGTATTTGTTGGGCCACCCTAAACAGCAACACCTGCAATCAAGCGTTTGCAATAACTGGCAATGAGCCTTTTACAATGCTCTTGAGGAATTTTGGCCACCCATCTTTGTAGAATTGTACTAATTCATCCACATTGGAGGGTTTCCGAGCATGAACCGCCTTCTTAAAGTCAGGCAACAACATCTCAGTCAGATTAAAGGTCAGGACTCTGACTAGGCCTCTCCAAAGTCTAACTTATGATTTTCTTCAGCAATTCAGGAGGTGGACTTGCTGGTGTGTTTTGGATTACTGTCCTGCTGTATAACCAAAGTGCACTTCAATTTGAGATCAAGGACAGATGTCCGGACATTCTTCTTCAGGAATTTTTGGTAGGCAGCAGAATTCATGGTTCAGTCTTCCAGGTCCTGAAGCAGCAAAAACAGCCCCAGACCATAATGCTACCACCATGTTTTACTGTGGGTATGATGTTCCTTTTCTGAAATGCTGTGCTACTTCCACGCCAGATGTAATAGGACATACAACTTCCAAAAAGTTCAACTTTTGTCTCATCAGTCCACAAAGTATTCTCCCAAATGTCACAGTATCAAGACATTTTCTGGCAAAACTGAGATGAGCCTTTATGTGGTTTTTTGCTCAGTGCTTTCAGTCTTACAACTCTGCCATGCTGGCCATTTTTGCCCAGTCTCTTTCTTATGGTAGAGTCATGAACACTGACCTTAATTGAGGCAAGTGAGGCCTGCAGATCTTTGGATGTTATTGTGGGGCCTTTTGTGACCTCTTTGATGAGTCGTCACTACGCTCTTGGGGTGATTTTGGTCAGTCGGCCACTACTGGGAAGGTTCACCAGTGCTCCATGTTTTCGCTATTTGTGGATAATGGCTCTCACTGTGGTTCGCTGGAGTCCCAAAACTTTAGAAATTGTTTTATGACCTTTACCAGACTGGTAGATCTAAATTACGCTGTTTCTAGTTTGCTCTTTAGTTTCTTTGGATCGCGGCATGATGTCTAGCTTTAGGGGATCTTTTGGTCTACTTCGCTTTGTCAGGCAGGTCCTATTTAAGTGATTTCTTGCTTGAGAACATGTGTGGCAGTAATCAGATCTGGGTGTGACTAGGGGAACTGAACTAAGCTTCCCACAGTTAATTTATGTTTTAAGGGTGGTGGGGGCAATCAGTTTTACAAACATGACCCTGTAGGTTTGGAGTTCACGCCACTTACGAGACAAATTGCTTAACTGGCATGTGAATCCGGCCCTGTGTACTCCGTCAAGCTTGCAAGACTCCAGCCTTGATGGATTAGCCCCTATGTATTCTACATTATAATGTACAGAAAAGCAAGAAAGAAAGAAATCCAAGCTACAACTTGTCATGGTAAAACAGAAAAGAACTAGCCAATGTCTAATTTGTTTGGTCTTTAAAGGGTTAAAAAGCTTAAGCTGCACCACAGCGCTCCCGGTGGTGACAGTGGATAAATACAAGTAAAAAGGTGCAGACCAGGCGCCAATCATCGTTGCATAGAAAGTCTTTATTTTTTTTTTTTCATATTTAAATATATAAGATGCCAATAATCTTACAAGTCTCTGAGGTATAAAGGGGATTTAAATAAAATCGGAAATTATTAGAAACGTCAATCAAAATAAAAAAAAAAAAAAAAAAAAAAAAGAAGACGTCATGGCTTTAAAATATTAAGTAGACATAAAATCCGAGGGCTGGAATATTATTATTAATATTGCTTTACATTTAAAAAATAGTCATAAAACATAAAAATCGCTCTGTTCCATCATAATATAGATATGTACATCAAAAATACAAAGTCTAGGAAGGCGTTGCATCAATGCAATTATAAAAAAAAAAAAAAAAAGAAAAAAGGAAAAACAAAATCCTATATAAATGTGCATATTTCTTTATCAGAAGCTCAGGCCCAGGAATTGCATTTCTTGTTAAATTGTTGCAGTACCTGCAAGAAAAAATTAATTATTATATTATCTAATATAAAGCGGAACGTGTGTGTGTGTGTGTCTGTGTCTGTGTCTGTGTCTGTGTCTGTGTCTGTGTCTGTGTCTGTGTCTGTGTCTGTGTCTGTGTCTGTGTCTGTGTGTGTCCCCACTAAAGGAATGCGCACCGTCGCATTTACAATCACGAAATTTTGCACAGCCACCTCATGTGACTTAGGGAACGTCAGACTATGTTTGATGGGAAAATTTAACCCCCGAGCTTTACAGTTACTCTACAAAAAAATCTGCCTCCATTAAAGTGAACATACTGGGAGCTACGGGTCATTAATAGGAGCTGTGAGTGGTTGCTATAGGCAACAAAGGATATTCATAGTATAAGAAGCTTAAGCGTGAGGTAATATGATGTCAGAGGGAGAGAAGAGGGAGACAGCTAGACGGGGAGAAGAGGGAGACAGCCAGACGGGGAGAAGAGGGAGACAGCCAGACGGGGAGAAGAGGGAGACAGCCAGACGGGGAGAAGAGGGAGACAGCCAGACGGGGAGAAGAGGGAGACAGCCAGACGGGGGAAAAGAGGGAGACAGCCAGACGGGGAGAAGAGGGAGACAGCCAGACGGGGAGAAGAGGGAGACAGCCAGACGGGGAAAAAAGAGGGAGACAGCCAGACGGGGAAAAAAGAGGGAGACAGCCAGACGGGGAAAAAAGAGGGAGACAGCCAGACGGGGAGAAGAGGGAGACAGCCAGACGGGGAAAGAGAGACAGCCAGACGGGGAAAGAGAGACAGCCAGATAGGCACAGACAGAGACAAGTACAGATAGATAGGCAGAGACAGAAAGTGACATAGAAACAGACACAGATAGACACAGAAAAAGAGACAGACAGGGAAAGAGACAAGCAGTGAAAGAGACAGACACAGGGAAAGTGACAGAGAGAGGGAGACACACTGGGAGAGAGACAAAGACAGTTACTATCCTGGGCAATGCCGGGTACTACAGCTAGTTAAAAAAAAAAACAAAAACAAAAAAAAACCTTATTTGAACAAAGTGTTGATGAAGCAAAAGAAAATAACTAAAAATTAAAGTTTACAGAGGCTACATGAAATTTTCAAAAATGGCGCAGCTCCTGTGCCTGCGGCTCGGCCACGTTACAACGCACAGTAGACTGGGAGCACAATTCTGAAAAAGTCCTGTACGACAGAAATAAAAGTAACTTCAGGTAAAAAGACAACATGGATTGTAAATTCATGTGGAGCGTGACTGTCCCGAGCTGGACATGGAGGATGTATTACTAGAGGGAGGTGATGAAGACTTACAGCAGCCTGGACGACTGAAAAGGGAAAAGACAATCCAGACTCTTACCAAAATTCTGAAAGTTATGTTTCCATAGCATTTTCTGTGTCACTTGCAGATTCAGCGCTTCGTGCCAATATATCGGCCATTAAAGCCTCTTCTAGTTTCTTTCGAACGTGCTGAACTCGCTCCTCTTGTTTTCTGTAATATAAAAAGAAACGTTACAAGGGAAAATGCTGCCACACCTGTTAATAGTCACTATATACAGTACGCACATTCATTATCCTGTATTCTACTCCAGAGCTGCACTCACTATTCTGCTGGTGCAGTCACTGTGTACACACATTACATTACTGATCCTGAGTTACATCCTGTAATATACTCCAGAGCTGCACTCACTATTCTGCTGGTGCAGTCACTGTGTACATACATTACATTACTGATCCTGCACTGATCCTGAGTTACCTCCTGTATTATACTCCAGAGCTGCACTCACTATTCTGCTGGTGCAGTCACTGTGTATATACATTATATATTAGAGAAGCCATGTGGCTAACTAGAAAAGTACACTATGTACAGACTAAAAATCAGTAGTGTCACATATACAAGTTCACACTCAGCAGAATTGTGAATGTAGCTCTGGAGCAAAAACGGTTGTAAACACAGGCTATATGGAAGGATCCCTGTAAGAGGAGTATACCATGGCTAACACATATACATCCATCATCCATGAACCTCGGCTCCCATGTTCCATCATTTCTATACTGATCGCCTTGTGCATGACCCCTGCAGAGGAATCCTCCGTATATAAGTGTGAGGATCTCTGTATCTCAGCTGTGCGCCTGCTCGGGTACGTGAGAACAGCGCACAAATTACTAAGATCCATCAGTCACTCACAGTCTGAACTCCTGAGCTGTAACTCCAGGGACAACTCCGGAGGACTTGGCAGAGCCGAGGAGGCACAAAGCGGCACCTTGAAGCGAGATTTGTAGAGCTGGACGAGCTCCATTAATTTATCGATTAGGCGAGCTGCCTGCATTAAATACTAATGAGCGGCGGCTCCTCGCAATCTGCTCTGCTGCACGGTCCTGGCCGCAGTGAGGAGGTTGCGATGGTGCGTGGAGCGCCGCATGGTGCGGTATACCGCAAGCCTGAGGAGCAACTACGCAGAGCGCCATCTCCACCAGACCTGCGCTGATTCTGGCGGGAAGGAACACGGGATATTTTTTTACCCTTGCATTTTCAGCCAATGAATTCCGTAACACTTTTTTTGGTCCTTTTTACCCCAATGTAGCTCTATAGGGGACTGGTGTTTTGCATGATAAAGAATAATTTTGGCACTAAGGTGGGGAACTTCTAAATTTATTTCAGGTCTAAGTCATGTGCAGAGCATCACAGTGATAAGGGTGTAAACGTAGGCCGTGGAGGGAAGCGGAGGGGAAGGGGGGGGGGGGGGGGGAGGTCACTAGCAGAAAAGGGGTCAACAATCTGACAGAGGGGATCCAGCGAATGGAGGAACCCAGAGATTAAGAAGGGAAACGAGCAATCGGCCAGGCGGTAGAGGGTGGTGAAGAATGGAGCCATCAACCAGGGGGTGGGGGAAGCATTGAGATATCAACCAGGGGGTGGGGGAAGCATTGAGACATTGGCCAAGGGGGGAGGGATTGAACAATTTGGATGGAACGACTGGTCAGCGAGAGCAAGAAAGTAGGAGTGATGGATGAAGGATGGAGTGATCGGGAAGGGCGGAACGATAGAGGAATCTGCTAGGTGGTGGGAGAACCAAGTGATTTGTTGGAGATGGTGGAGGGAGAAAGAAAAGGTAAGGACCAAATAATTGGCTGGAGGGGGAGGGGGGGGGGAAATCAGAGGATTTTGATTAACTAAGATCTCTAGATCAAGCGACTGGCCAGCAGGGTGGGAAACAAAAGGATCGAGTGATCACCTGGTGGCGGTGGGAATCGAGCGATTTGGATTGAGTGACAGGCCAGGAAGGCAGGGGAAAGGGTTGCGGACGAATCGAGTGACCGGCCAGGGTAAGAGGGTGGGGAATTGGAAGACAGAGTGGCCAGCCGGGAGAGGGTGGGGTCATGGATAAACAACTGGTCAGGAATTGAAGGGATTTGGAGGGGGGGAATCAAGTGAATGGCCATTGGGGGAAGGCAAGGAGGATCAAGCGAGCGGCCAAGAGAAAATCAAGTAGTTGGTTGGAGGATTGAGCAGCCGGCTTGTGGGGAATCCATTGCCTGGCCGAGGAGGCTGGCAGGAGTGAGAAGGATCGAGTCACTGGCCAAAGGAAAATTGAGCAGCTAGCTGTAGGATTGAACGACCGGCTGGTGGAGAATCAAATGCCTGGTCAAGGAGGCTGGCGGGGATGAGGCATGATCAAGCGACTGACCAAGGGGAGAAAAAAAAAAACCGAGCAGCCGGCTGGAGGATTGAGCGACCAACTTGTGGCGAATCAAATGTCCGGTCAAGGAGGCTGGCGGGAGTGAGGGAGGATCAAGCAACTGGCCAAGAAAAAAAAATAAAAATAAATAAATAAATAAATAAATAAATAAATAAATAAATAAATAAATAAAGCAGCCAGCTGGAGGGGAATCAAGTGCACGGTCGAGGAGGCTGGTGGTGAGGAGACATGACTGAGCGACTGACCAAGGGAAAAATCGAGCAGCCGGCTGGAGGATTGAGCGACTGGCTGGTGGGGAAATCAAACACCCGGTTGAGGAGGCTGGCAGGGATGAAGGATAATCGAGCGACTGGCCAAGGGACAATAGAGCAGCCAGATGGAGGATTGAGTGAACAGCTGGTGGGAAATCAAATGCCCGGTCAAGGAGGCTGGCGGGTGTGAGGGATAATCCACCGACTGGCCAAAGGAAAAATCGAGCAGCCAGCTGGAGCATTAAGCGACCGGCTTGTGGGGAATCTGCTTGGCCAAGGAAGCTGGCGGGAGTGAGGAGGATCGAGCGACTGGCCAAAGGAATAATTGAGCAGTCAGCTGGTGGACTGAGCAACCCACTGGTGGGAATCAAAATGCCTGGCCAAGGAGGCTGGATGGAGTGAAGGTGGATCAAGTGACTGGCCAAAGGAATAACTGAGCAGCCAGCTGGAGACTTGAGTGACCGGCTGGTCGGGAATCAAATACCCGGTTGAGTAGGATGACGGGATTGAGGGAGTGACTCGTTGGAAGGCTCGAGGTGGAGAACGTGTGTGGAAAAAAAAAAACTAATAAAATATCGAGCAACTGGCCAAGAGGAAGCCTATTTCTCTCATCAAGTCATCAATGCTGAATGGTGGCTTCAATTTTCCACCTGACCTGAAGACGCCGATGCTGTGGCACACTGGGATGGACATTTTCTAAGGGGGCTCTCTGGGACCAGCAAGTACGGTGCACAGATCCCGTTATTTACACTAGGACACTGGTGGCAGCGTCTCCATACCCACAGTCAGATCGGGCATACTGCAGACTATCGCAGATTAGGGGGGCTCCATACATCAATAACCCCAATTACAATGAGCAGAGGTTTCTCCTTCATAAATCCATCGCTCCTCGTTGTGCGGACGCCTTCAGCCTGACATGGGAAATCTATATTTATTTTCGCGCAGCAATAGCTCTTATTTAGAGGACACAGGGGAGATTTTCTCCCTCGACCCAAAAGCATTTTTACAGCCTTTTTATTGCCCTCTCAGCTTATCCGACATAAACCTCTCCGAATCCGGCGGTGTTATAGTGTAATGCAGCCGCACTCTTCGTATTCGCGGGATATAAATCTGACAACTTTCTTACACAAGAAGAACTGACGGAACAACTGGATAATGCCCCCGAGATCCTTTACACAAAGCGCCGGTGGAGAAGATGCATCATCGGCATCAGAGACATCTGCTTCCAGGAATACGGTGCTGCGCAGGCGGCTGCTGCGGTGAGCGGCTCCCGGATCATCCCGGAGGCTCAGGCTTTCTTTCAGTATTTCGACGTATAATGGAAATTTACACCCAAATATAGGGAACATTGTACAGAATCGCCTCTTTCTACCGGTAGCGGAGCAGCGTAAAGAGGGATTCTGAGAAAGATACTTCATACAATCGTCGGTCAGCGCCAAGAAATCACTGCTGATATTAATGCGCCAGGGGCACTAGAGTGGTCCATATTCAGACATCCAAAAGGTGGGGGTCTAGATTGTCATGTCATGGATTCAGACCACTGGTGCGAGAGTGATGCATGAGTGACCCAGTGGCCCGGATCCACAAAGCTAGAGCGGCTCAGATCCAAAACAGATGGGGGGATAGGGGCACATAACCAGACTGCAGGAGGGGCTACATCGGCCCCAGATCCAGACTGCCAGGAGGGTTGGGGGGGGTTTAAGGGGTCTAGACTATCCTGGATACAGACCACTGGTGGGTGAGTGATATGAGGGTGTCCAAGTAGCCCGGATCCAAACAGCGAGGGGGAGCTAGAGTGGGCCAGATCCAAACAGATGGGGAGAACTCCAGAAGACCAGATCCAGCCCGCCAGGAGGAGGTGATTGTCAGAATCACTGATCCAAACCGCCAGCAAGAAGGGGGCTCCAGCAGCCCAGATTCAGACCGTCAAGGCACCAGCAGTGCAGAATTAGACCACCAGGGGGAGAGAGGGGCTCCAACAGCATGGATCCAGACCGCTGGAAAGTGCGGAGGGTGAACTCCAACGGCCCAGATCCAGATGGCCAGAGGTGGGGCTCCAACGGCATGAGTCCAGATTGCTGGAGAGTAGGGGGAGGGCTCTCCAGTGACCCAGATCTAGACTGCCAGGGGGTGGGGGGGAGAGGAGAAGGAAGCTCCAGCAGCACAGATACAGAACAACACTGGGGGAAAAATGTTTAGGGGGGGAGGGGGTTCTTCAGTGGCACAAGTCTAAACCATCGGGGGGAAAAAAAAAAAGGGTGGGTTCTTCAGCGGCACAGATGTAAACCACCCGGAAAGGGGGTTCTCCAGCGGCACAAATCCAGGCTTCTGGGAGGAGAAGCTCCAGTGGCCCAGATCCAGACCGCCCAGGATGGGGGAGCTCCAACGGCCCAGATCCCGATAGCCATGAGTGCGGCTCCAACAGCATGAGTCCAGAGTGCTAGGGAGGGAGGGGACAGCTCTCCAGCGGTCCAGATCTAGACCGCCAGGGGGGTGGAAGGGGGGGGGTAAGCTTGAGCAGCACGGATCCAGAACACTGGGGGGAAAATGTAAGGTGCAGGGGCTCTTCAGCGGCACAAATCTAGACGGCACAGATGCAAACCACCCAACCACCTGGAAAGGGGGTTCTCCAGCTGCACAAATCCAGGCTGTTGGGAGGAGAAGCTCCAGTGGCCCAGATCCAGAACGCCCAGGATGGGGGAGCTCCAACGGCCCAGATCCCGATAGCCAGGAGTGCGGCAGGTAGGGGGGGCGGGGAGGTTGGGGAGAACAGCTCTCCCGCGGTCCAGATCTAGACCGCCAGGGGGTGGAAGCTTGAGCAGCACAGATCCATAAACCCAGGGGAAGGGAGGGGGGCTGCAAATGTAGAGGGGGAGGGGGGGGGGGTCTTCAGTGGCACAAATCTAGACCGTCAAGAGACGGAAGCTCCAGCAGCATGGATCAAGAACGCTGGGGGGGAAATGTGTGTGCGTGCATGTGGGGTGGGGGGGTGTTTTCTGTAGCGGCACAGATCTAGACCATCGGTGGAAAAGTAAAAAAAAAAAAAAAAAAAAAGTTGGGTTCTTCAGCAGCACAGATGTAAACCACCGGGAAAGGTGGGCGCTCCAGTGGCACGAATGCAGCCTGCTGGGAAGAAGCTCCGGTGGCCTAGATCCAAACCGAGAGGGAAGGGGGGAGCGGCTCAGAACAAAGCAGCCTAAAGTGAATGTTTTGGTCACCGCAATGATTTTTAGGTCCACATAAAGCAATGTGCCAATGAATGAATGAAAGTGGGAATCGCATTGTTTTTTGCACGGCCGATTATTGCAGGAGAGCTGAAGTCACACTCCGATGCTGCACTTCATGACTCCCCCCTGCCACCTGGTGGCCTTTCTGCAGAAGACTTGAGATATTTCGCACTACAATGAAGAATGTACTGGGAACAAGTGACCTGTGTGGAGGTCCACACAGATGGAAGGAGAGGGGGCTTCTAGTTAACCACTTAGTGTCTTGGTAAATTTTGTACTTTAGTTTTTCTTTTGCCCTTGTCTCTATTTTCCCCGCCTACATCGCAGTAAGAGGGCCTGTAGTTCTGCGGGATGAGGTGTTTTGAATATCATCATTCTGTAATGAAAAATAGGGAAAAAATTCTTAATGAGGTGAAATAGTGGGAAGACAAAAAAAAGGGGGCGGGACTCTGCCTCTAGCCCCTCCCACTTGCCATTGTCAGACTTTCATGTAGCACGCCAGGGTGTGAAAGAACAGCACCTCGCCCACAACTACCGCCCCGCTACGTTTTTAGTCAGCAGAATCTTGCCTTGGCGACAGTAGATCATACTGATGCAGGGACCTGGCGGCGGCGGCAAGGCCCGGGGGACACCTGGCGGCGGCGGCAAGGCCCGGGGGACACCTGGCGGCGGCGGCAAGGCCCGGGGGACACCTGGCGGCGGCGGCAAGGCCCGGGGGACACCTGGCGGCGGCGGCAAGGCCCGGGGGACACCTGGCGGCGGCGGCAAGGCCCGGGGGACACCTGGCGGCGGCGGCAAGGCCCGGGGGACACCTGGCGGCGGCGGCAAGGCCCGGGGGACACCTGGCGGCGGCGGCAAGGCCCGGGGGACACCTGGCGGCGGAGGCAAGGCCCGGGGGACACCTGGCGGCGGAGGCAAGGCCCGGGGGACACCTGGCGGCGGAGGCAAGGCCCGGGGGACACCTGGCGGCGGAGGCAAGGCCCGGGGGACACCTGGCGGCGGAGGCAAGGCCCGGGGGACACCTGGCGGCGGAGGCAAGGCCCGGGGGACACCTGGCGGCGGAGGCAAGGCCCGGGGGACACCTGGCGGCGGAGGCAAGGCCCGGGGGACACCTGGCGGCGGAGGCAAAGCCCGGGGGACACCTGGCGGCGGAGGCAAGGCCCGGGGGACACCTGGCGGCGGAGGCAAGGCCCGGGGGACACCTGGCGGCGGAGGCAAGGCCCGGGGGACACCTGGCGGCGGAGGCAAGGCCCGGGGGACACCTGGCGGCGGAGGCAAGGCCCGGGGGACACCTGGCGGCGGAGGCAAGGCCCGGGGAACCTGCCGGTGGAGGTCACCGGATCTGCGGAGAAAGGGCCTGAGCTGAAGGCCAAGCTCTCCGGCCCAGTCTGGCCTTTGGAAGGGCATTGCGATTACAAGTCCTACGGGGTCAATTACTGGCGGGTTCGCCACTAACCCTGAGAGAAGTCCTGGTTAAAAAGATGACCCCGACCCCAAGGAAAGCTTCTGCCCCTGTAGAGGACCCCAACACCATTAGTGACAAAAAGGCGAAATGGGTTGCGGAAGTGATCCAGGGAAAGAAAAGGAGTGAGAAACCCACTCTGAATATGCTAATGTGGAGTACGGCTGATGGCAGTGATGGGTCAGCCCATCTCCTCCTGTGAGTGTTCTGCTAATCAGATCAAAACAATCTCCTGCAGCAGCGTATCTCCAGAGTTAGTGATACACAGGGGCTGAGCCGAGCCATCACTGCCATCATCTGTACTCCACATGTGTCCATTCTGATATCAGTGCAGCTGAAGGCAGCAGACTGGAGAAAAGCCGGGGTTCGGAAGCCACTTACATTTATTTTACAGTAATGATTAATGTGATTTTCAAAGCTTCATCCTAACATCTCATGCTGGACAAATAAAATAAAAATAAATAAAAAAAGTTGAATTACTTTAAAAAAAACCCATAAAAATACAATATAAGGGACATGAACCTGTGAACATGTGAACACTAGATCTGTATACTGCAGTGTGAAGCCTGCGAGTCCTATAAAGGCCAAGATGGCCAAAATGACCGGTCCATCCAGCCTCGGTATTGACCACCCATCGCCAAGATGTCGCACACCGACACTGACCCCAGGAACTGGTGCGAGACTGTAACTATGAAGAACGCACATGGTGCACCCAACTATATCCACATACAGCAATGGACTCAGATGCAGCTCAGAAGGGACCCGCACCCCGTGAGCCCAGGATCGGCCACTGCTGCCCCGCGAGCCTCCCATTCCCTGTCTCTTTCCTCGGTCTCCGGCCCTTACCGGATATCCTCATCTGTGACTATGAAGGCTTTACACAGCGGCTGCAGGGTGTTTAGCCAGACGGACGGATTCTTTTCTACGGCAGCTGAGAGTTGTCCTGTGATTGGTGCAGAGCTGGTGTGCAGGGCGCTGGCAATGGCGGCAAGAAGGGTGTCCTCGTTGTTCCCTGGTCCGACACCTGCAGCGACAACAAAGGCAAAATGGTGTTATAATCTGCTCTGGGTTCAGCACTGAAAATTGGGAGAAGTAGACGGGAAGATTTAAGTAATGAAAAGTTATGAAACTCTGCAGCCAAAGATGTACTGAGCCCCATAACAAGTCATTAATAATGCATGGTGGATACTGCAAGAATGAAGGAGGGACACACAGGGAGCCCGTCCCCGCCCCCAAGAGGGACATACAGCATACAGGGGGCCCGTCCCCGCCCCCAAGAGGGACATACAGCATACAGGGGGCCCGTCCCCGCCCCCAAGAGGGACATACAGCGTACAGGGGGCCCGTCCCCGCCCCCAAGAGGGACATACAGCATACATGGGGCCCGTCCCCGCCCCCAAGAGGGACATACAGCGTACAGGGGGGCCGTCCCCACCCCCAAGAGGGACACACAGGGGGGGCCGTCCCCACCCCCAAGAGGGACACACAGGGGGGCCGTCCCCACCCCCAAGAGGGATATACAGCATACAGGGGGCCCGTCCCCGCCCCCAAAAGGGACACACAGGGGGGCCGTCCCCGCCCCCAAGAGGGACACACAGGGGGGCCGTCCCCACCCCCAAGAGGGACACACAGGGGGGCCGTCCCCACCCCCAAGAGGGACACACAGGGGGGCCGTCCCCACCCCCAAGAGGGACACACAGGGGGGCCGTCCCCACCCCCAAGAGGGACACACAGGGGGGACCGCCTCCAAGAGGGACACAAGTTCTGCTACCTTCTTATTTCCTTTGAGAAATGCCCGAACAGAGGTTCTGGCAACATAGAAACAAAAGTAATCTAAGGCTGGAATCACACATGCAGGTTTTGATTGGAGCTAATGTGAGCAACTGCGTGAATATATATAAAAAATAAAATAAATTAAAAAAAGAAAAAAAATTATATCTATCTCATATAGATAATTTTTTTTCTTTTTTTAATTTAATTAAATTTAATTTAAATTAATATATATATTATATCTATGTCATATACATACATTATATATATATATATATATATATATATATATATATATATATATATATATATATATATAAAAAATTTAATTTTTTTAAAAAAATTCAGAACAAAAAAAATCCTGTGTGGCTCCAGCCTTGGGGTGCGGACACGCTGCGGACTTACCTTGTAAACCTTTCGGAAGCTCCATGCAGTTTATGACTTGCTCCGTCACATCTGACGCACTCAGTCCTTCTAACCTCTTCTCCCAAAAAAGCTGAAAAACAAAAAAAAAAAAGTTGAGAAATTGCAAATGCTTTTCCTCTGGACGCCTGTAATGTGATTTGCTTCATTCATCCTTGTAGGCTTTTCATGTTTTGCAGTGAGGGGTGGTGGCGCCCTCTAGTGGTGGTGGTTGGGGGTCACACAATGATCCGGGCACTGCATCGCTAGCAGCAGCCGCTACGAGACTCTACTGCTTCCGCCTCGCCTTCTCCACCGCACAGGAAATTAGCGGGCGTCAGTAAAGAGCTCTGTGTCTTCCTGCCACGGGATTCATTAACACTTTAATGACTGGTAGATCAGCAAACACATCAACATCTAAAAGGGTTTCCCCGAAAAGTGATGCCCGAGGCCATAATCATGTGTGGTGGGGGTCCGCACACAGCACCAACACCCCCCCTCCCCCCCCGCCATGAACGTGCACATTCAGAGCAGACTACGCTGGCTCAAGACGCTTCAAGCTAAAATTCAGGAGTGCTCAGCCCTAGTCACCCTCCTCCTGGGGGTCTGCACACATCACTGGCTGATTCAGGGGACATAGTTGGGGGTATGCTGTTCAAAATGTTATATTAATCCCATATAATTTACATATAATTTACCTAGTCCCTGCCGAACTCCTCCCAGCGCTGCTAGAGGAGAATGACAAGTCTCCTCCATTATACTCATAAGGGCCAGACCTGTCAATCACCAGCTGCAGCGCTGGGAAGAACTCGCACGGGGGGGGGGGCGAGTTAGATCTTTAACATTTATTTTCTCTAAAATACTTCACAAAAAAATTAATATACCTGGCTGCAATCGTGCAACCAGAACCCGATTCAACTAGTGATGAGTGGGCACTACCATGCTCGGGAGCTCAGTACTAGTGAGAAGTCCCTCATTGTTTTTACAAGACTCTTCTTGACTCAATGTAATTGTGTTGGCCACTGAAAGCCAGACGTATTGTTCTCCAGACTTTTCCAGTAACCATTGTATTGTAGTTGTGTATTGCCAATGTGATTACCTTAGGGTACCTTCACACTTTAGCGATGCAGCAGCGATCCGACTAGCGATCTGACCTGGTCAGGATCGCTGCTGCGTCGCTACATGGTCGCTGGTGAGCTGTCAAACAGGCAGATCTCACCAGCGACCAGTGACCAGCCCCCAGCCAGCAGCGACGTGCAAGCGACGCTGCGCTTGCACGGAGCCGGCGTCTGGAAGCTGCGGACACTGGTAACTAAGGTAAACATCGGGTATGGTTACCCGATGTTTACATTAGTTACCAGCTCACACCGCTTAACTTAGCATGTGCAGGGAGCAGGAGCCGGCACTGGCAGCGTTAGAGCTGCGGAGGCTGGTAACGAAGGTAAATATCGGGTAACCACCTTGGTTACCCGATGTTTACCTTGGTTACAGCTTACCGCAGGCTGTCAGACGCCGGCTCCTGCTCCCTGCACATTAAGGATTGTTGCTCTCTCGCTGTCACACACAGCGATGTGTGCTTATTAGCGGGAGAGCAACAATAAAAAAACGAACCAGCACTGTGTGTAACGAGCAGCGATCTCACAGCAGGGGCCAGATCACTGCTCAGTGTCACACACAGCGAGATCGCTAATGAGGTCACAAAAAACGTGACTCAGCAGCGATCTCAGTAGCGATCTCGCTGTGTGTGAAGCACCCCTTAGTAGCCATTGTTGAGTCTGTGACTTGCAGACTCCATGTATACCCTCAGTCTTTCTGTAGACCTCATTTGGATGAACATTGTCCATGCAGCTTGAGATTCATCCAATGGGAGAAGCAATCTTGTCCAACCAATCGATGAGGACGCAGTGTATCCAAGTGGAAGGCTGTGGCTATAAAAGGGATTTCTTTAAGCCACCAGTTGGTTGTTGAAGGATGCTGATGGATCCAGTCTAAGCTCTTTGGAGCTGACTAGAGGATCAGGATATCTTATGGCTTCAATCTAGGGACTCCGGTTCCGGTTGGAGACCATATCCACAGTATAGGGATTTCGACTCCGGCTGCCAGGATTGTATCATCATACCAGGACTACCTAAGGAGGACACTCAGGTTGGGACAGTTCAGTCACCTATTACAGACTTTGCAGACCTCAGCCAGCTTCCTAAATCTGGCGTTATTCCAGTCACGGTGGGTGCCCACCAAAAGCGGGGTGCTGCTGTATTGGAGTAAGTAGCCCTGGAACCTGTGAGTCATGGACATTCTAAATCCCTGGTGAGCCAGCGGAAGGGTGAGAAACTGGTGTCGGTTACATTCTGTGTGTTTGCTGGTTATGTGCCATATGCCGTTAATTGTTTGGGGATCCAATAAAGTCTAATTATTGTGATTCCCTCACCCTGTGTTGTCTGAGTAGTGTTACGCCCGCGGTTAAGGAGGCCGACGTTCAGTTGGGATGAGCCCTGAGCCACGCTGTCTTTCTAAAGGCGGCAGGTTTTAGTGGACGAGAGCACCCACTGAGCCACGTGTCTCCACAATGAGCGGGCACTACCATGCTCGGGTGCTCAGTAGTGATGAGCGGGCACTACCATGCTCTGGTGCTCGGTACTCGTAACTAGTGATGAGCGGGCACTACCATGCTCGGGTGCTCTGTACTCGTAACTGTGATGAGCGAGCACTACCATGCTCGGGTGCTCAGTACTCGTAACTAGTGATGAGCGGGCACTACCATGCTCGGGTGCTCAGTACTCGTAACTAGTGATGAGCGGGCACTACCATGCTCGGGTGCTCAGTACTGGTAACTAGTGATGAGCGGGCACTACCATGCTCGGGTGCTCTGTACTGGTAACTAGTGATGAGCGGGCACTACCATGCTCGGGTGCTCTGTACTGGTAACTAGTGATGAGCGGGCACTACCATGCTCGGGTGCTCAGTACTGGTAACTAGTGATGAGCGGGCACTACCATGCTCGGGTGCTCTGTACTGGTAACTAGTGATGAGCGGGCACTACCATGCTCGGGTGCTCAGTACTCGTAACTAGTGATGAGCGGGCACTACCATGCTCAGGTGCTCAGTACTGGTAACTAGTGATGAGCGGGCACTACCATGCTCGGGTGCTCTGTACTGGTAACTAGTGATGAGCGAACACTACCATGCTCGGGTGCTCAGTACTGGTAACTAGTGATGAGCGGGTACTACCATGCTCGGGTGCTCAGTACTCGTAACTAGTGATGAGCGGGCACTACCATGCTCGGGTGCTCAGTACTCGTAACTAGTGATGAGCGGGCACTACCATGCTCGGGTGCTCAGTACTGGTAACTAGTGATGAGCGGGCACTACCATGCTCGGGTGCTCAGTACTGGTAACTAGTGATGAGCGGGCACTACCATGCTCAGGTGCTCAGTACTGGTAACTAGTGATGAGCGGGCACTACCATGCTCGGGTGCTCTGTACTGGTAACTAGTGATGAGCGAACACTACCATGCTCGGGTGCTCAGTACTGGTAACTAGTGATGA
The DNA here is from genome assembly GCF_048569485.1 of Anomaloglossus baeobatrachus. Taxonomy (NCBI): domain Eukaryota; kingdom Metazoa; phylum Chordata; class Amphibia; order Anura; family Aromobatidae; genus Anomaloglossus; species Anomaloglossus baeobatrachus. Next base: position 930,797,160 of record NC_134353.1, on the reverse strand, counting down.
GCGGGCACTACCATGCTCGGGTGCTCTGTACTGGTAACTAGTGATGAGCGAACACTACCATGCTCGGGTGCTCAGTACTGGTAACTAGTGATGAGCGGGCACTACCATGCTCGGGTGCTCAGTACTGGTAACTAGTGATGAGCAGGCACTACCATGCTCGGGTGCTCTGTACTGGTAACTAGTGATGAGCGGGCACTACCATGCTCAGGTGCTCAGTACTGGTAACTAGTGATGAGCGGGCACTACCATGCTCAGGTGCTCAGTACTGGTAACTAGTGATGAGCGGGCACTACCATGCTCAGGTGCTCAGTACTGGTAACTAGTGATGAGCGGGCACTACCATGCTCAGGTGCTCAGTACTGGTAACTAGTGATGAGCGGGCACTACCATGCTCAGGTGCTCAGTACTGGTAACTAGTGATGAGCGGGCACTACCATGCTCAGGTGCTCAGTACTTGTAACTAGTGATGAGTGGGCACTACCATGCTCGAGTGCTCTGTACTGGTAACTAGTGATGAGCGGGCACTACCATGCTCAGGTGCTCAGTACTGGTAACTAGTGATGAGCGAGCACTACCATGCTCGGGTGCTCAGTACTCGTAACTAGTGATGAGCGAGCACTACCATGCTCGGGTGCTCAGTACTCGTAACTAGTGATGAGCGGGCACTACCATGC